>NW_012267409.1:465880-554029 GCF_000151885.1 Dipodomys ordii
GAAGTGGCGCTGTGGCTCAAGTGGTAGGACGCTCACCTTGAGCTGAAGAGTGCAGGGTCAGTGCCCAAGCCTAGAGTTCAAGCCCTACAACTGACAAATAATAATAATAATAGTAGCTTCTAACACTCGCTATCATTGATGTAATGCTTGCTCTGTTTCCAGCTTTGTATCTGGAGAATTATATAATTATTACATGTCAATTATTAAATTTACTCCTCACAGCACCAGGAAGCAATATTTTTGGGGAAGCAATTATTTTTACATCTGTGAGGAGCATGACAAAGCTGATGCTTGAAGAGTTTAGTTTTGGTTAACAGGATCAAGATAGTGGACTGAGCTTCAAACAAATGCCAAAGTCACCAGTGTCTTGGCCTTCCTCTTTCTTCTCCCACTACCAGTCCCCACAAGCATCTTTCTCTTTAACTAGGAATGACTTTTGCTTTCACCCTTTGCAGTACAAATCTACAATTTCCTCCAAGGCATCTCTCACAGAAATCCCTTTACATTTTTCCAATGCTTGGGGAAAATATCCTCTCAAGAGGTATGCATTAATAGCTTAGAATGAATGGCATCAGCCAGAGCAAGAAGATGGCAGGATGGAATGGGGGAAATGACAAAGATTGGCTTCAATCCATGAGGACTTTACTATGTAACCCTCTCAACTTTCAATTGATGATTGTTATGGTTTGAACACAAAATGTCTCCCCACAGGCCTGAGTGTTAAAAGCCTAGGTAGTCCCTCATTATTTTGGAAGACTCTGGAGACTTTGGAAGGTGGGACCTAGGTAGAAGAAATAGGTCACTGGGATTGAGTTCTCTGGGGGGGAATGTTCCCTTCCTGTCTCCTTCTCTCTACTTCCTGTCCACCGTGAGATGCATTATCTCTGCTCCATATCCTCACCATCATGATGGTCTTTCTACCTAAGCACATGGAGCCCAGAAACCATGGACTGAACCCTCTGAAACTGTGGGCCATGACAAATAGCTCTCCCTTTAAGTTCTTCTCCCCGGCATCTTGATCACCACAATGAGAAAAGTAGCTAAGACCGTGATTAAGCCTAAAGTTTTTCCCTTGATTTCAGAGGTCCTGCTGTCTAATCAAGGGCAGGAGTCTAGGCTCTGTGGTCTACTGGCTCCTTCGTGGCTTCTCTCTATATATCATTTCTCAAAATAAATAAATAAATAAATAACCCTCACTTGCTGCTTTCTTCTGTAGGTCTGAGTTTGTTTGTGTTTGTGTCTGCATCATGACTATGGTTTGAGCTGGCTGCCCTTGGGGTGGATCTATGACCACAGACTGAAACCAAAGGCTTCCCACAGGAGAGAAAGAGAGGTTAACGTACATTTTCATGACAGTGGACTTTTTCTATAAAAAATAAAAAAAAAGAGTACTCTTTATCAAGCCTAACATAGCATATCGATTCATCGCAAATTATTATGGATAAAAACCAATTACCGCATTTAGAGCAAGATTTAGAGAACTCTACATATATATTGTTACTGTCTTTAACAGCAATCATTCACCACTTAATCTAGTCTTGGCACCTTCTCCACACGTAAAACTAGAATTCATTGTGCGTCTTTCTTTAGAGTTAAAATCCTGTGTGGGCTTGATACTTGGCTCTTTTTTTTTTTTTTCCTTGAGGGCATTAGAGATTTTTCTGGCATCAACAAATATTCCACCCGGTTTCTTGCCAGCTTCTCACAATTTCAGCTGCCTTCACACCGCTTATCAGTGAGAAGGTGCGCTACTGCAGCCTTAGCATGCTAATCACCAGTCTTTCGGTCTAATCACTCTGCTCTTCTACATAAGAAAGACTGACCTCCTCTTCCACATGACTGCCAACAGCCAAGAAGACAATGTGATCAGAGACCAGCCACAGAGGGAGTAACAAACAAACCTGAGAAGAAACCCCCGACGCCAGACTTCCCCCATCTCTAGGCCTTGTGTGGCATTTGACCTGCTTTTCAAAAGCCTACCCGCTTTTGGTGTGGACCCAGGTTTTCTTTTTCATAGTATTGGGCTTAGAACTTAGCAGCATGCACCTGCTAGGGAGGTTCTCTACTACCCTGAGTCATGCCTCCAGACCTTTATTTGCCCTGGTTATTTTGAGATAGGGTCTCCATTGTTGCTGGATTCCACGCATGGACCACCAATCTCCTATTTTATGTTTCCCAACATGGCAAGAACGACGGGCACGGACTCCCACGCACAGCTTCTTTCATTGAGATGGGAGTCCCACAAACCTTACTTGCCTGAACTGGGTTGTACCATGATCCTTCCAATCTTAGCCTCCTGAGTAGCTAGGATGACAGCCATGCTAAGCACAACCTACATCCTTCACCCACACATGCACCTCTGTGCTGGGCAAGGTCAGGAAGGCGCTGTGTACGTGGTCTTTGTGTGCTTATTAGGATTTACTGGGACTCTGGAGGGCACAGGAAGTTGGCAGTGGTAGCATCCTGAGGCCTGAGGCTACAAAGCTCCAACAAGTAAACATGCCCTTTATATACTAAAGATAGGGCTGGGAAGGTGGCTCAGTGGTAGAGTGCTTGCCTCACATGCATGAGGCCCTGGGTTGGATTCCTCAGCACCACATAAGCAGAAAAAGCTGGAAGTGGCGCTGTGGCTCAAGTGGTAGAGGGCTCGCCTTGAGCTGAAGAGCTAAGGGACAGCGCCCAGGCCCAGAGTTCAGGCCCCACAATGGACAAAAAAATAAATGAATATTAAAGATAAATCCCACGCTCTCATGTAGGTCATACCTGGACAAACAGGTAACTTCTACCAGCCGTACCGAATGTGCAGGCTTGTGTGTGACTCGAACACAGCTGGAGAACTTGGAGATCAGTCTGTCCCCAGCTTCCTTCCTGCAACAGAAAACAGAAATGGAGAAAAAGTTAACAACTACAACCCTGAGCTAAGTTATCAGAAACCAAATTAAAGCTGTTGGGTATTTTTGTTGAAACATCTCTCCTTCTGAAATCTAATTTTCCTGTAACTTTCCATATAGGATCTTGTGTTGTATTATTTATAAGAAAATAATATTCTGCCCTCCCTTGACAGAATTCGCAGGCAGCAGGGAGGACGGCGGCAGCCATGAAGTAAAGGAATAATTTGGGTAATGTTTCCATAGCTACCTTGCTTCCGAGTGAGGTTTGTTCTGTTTTGAAGTCTACTGACCTGTGCACTCTTTAGTTGGAGTATTTTCCATCTAATCCCTTATCTATCTATTATTGTTTACTGTTCCTGTGACTTCTATATTTAAGGGGACTCCAGATGCATAAATATGGTAAGCAGGCTTTCTAGTTACATACAACTGTGCTATTTTTTTTTTGTTTTTATTTTTGGGTTGTTTTTTTTTTCCTTTTTTCACCCCCCCCCCACCATCTATTCATTCTATCCTTCCCTTGAAACACAAGGAAACCTTCCCAGGGGTTGGTTGGGGTTTTTTTTTGGTTTGGTTTGGGGTTGTTTTTTTTTTTGATAGGTAAAGCTGTTGAAGGTACACTGCTGCCCTCTTGTGGTCATTCTCGTCTCTTGATGTCTCCTTCCCAGAAGGCAATGGATTTTGCAAGAGGTTAATGAGAAAAAGGATACCTCAAAATGCCATCGCTAATTGTCACGGGGTGTCCTTGTGTCTGTGTCTCTTGCACCCTGCAGCAGGAGGGTCTGTCTAGAAGGACAGGAGCCTTCTCCTGGGTATCAACGTCCCAGTGAGGGTTACAGATCCCTGCTCTCTTCTCCAAACCAGGCTTCATTAATCAGTTCTTACTGTTCTGGGTTAGTGACCCTGGGCCCCACCCCCTCAGGAGGAGGAAGATAGCAGACTGAAGAACCCACAGAAAGACATGAAGCAAATCTACAGAAAAGGGAAGACAGGGCCCATTAAAAAAAAAAAGACAAGAGGCAAGCATTATCATGTGTCCTTTTAAAAGCTGAAAATATAAATTCCAGTACCACGTTGAAAAAGAAGACAAAGCAATCAGTAAGATTGTAATTAATTGACTATGATTAACTTCTACTCATTATGAAACATAAGAAGAGATGGGTGATAAACGGTCTTAAATACAGATTTATTTCTATTACTTTACCAGCAGCATGGTCCACTAGAACTAACAGTCCATGGTAATGGGTATGGGTAATGGACACTATATGCAATATAGTATCCACTGGTTATTGAACATTTGAACTGTGGCTAGTAAAACTGAGAGGCTGGGTTGTTTTTTTGGTTTTTTGGTGTTTTTTTTTTCTGGTTGTAGGGCTTGAACTCAAGGCCTGGGCGCTATCCCTGAGTTCTTTTGCCCAAGGCTAGTGTTCTACCATTTAGACCCACAGCACCACTTCTAATTTTTTAGTAGTTAATTGAAGATAAAAGCCTCACTGGGACTTTTTTTTTTTTTGCTCTGGCTGGCTTCAAACTGCAATCCTCAGATCTCATCCTCCTGAGTAGCTAAGATTACAGGCATGAGCTACTGGCACCCGACTGTGTGTTTTCACTTTAAATCACTTCGACTTAAAGAACTACATATGAAAAAATAATAATAACTAAATACATATGGCTACCATATTGGACAGTCCAGGTCTGAGGTGTTAGAAGAACTACAAGTAGAATTTCTAACAAGGCTTTCCCTGTTTCTCACTGCACCAACTATTGCAACGGTGAACCACTGATAGGTTGAGTCAAATATTCCTTGCTTCAGAACTGCCACATACAGGTTTGAATGGAAGATACCTTTTAGCCTTTTAGCCTCCTACACATGATCCATCAGACCCATCAGGCTACTGTAACCCCCATGAAGCCAAAGGCCAGAGCCTCAGAGCAGCATCACACACATGGAAACTCCACTTAGCATTCAAAAATTAGGTCCAAAGCTGGCCACACATGGCTCACACCTGTCATCCTAGCTATTCAGGAGGCTGAGATCTGAGGATCTCTGTGTAAAGCCAGACCAGACAGGGAAGTCTATAAGACTCTTATCTCCAATTAACCCCTCCCCAAACCAGAAGTAGTGCTGTGGCTCAAGGTGTTAAAGAGCTAGCCTTGCACACAAAAAAGCTTAGAGACAGCACCCAGGCCCTGAGTCCAAGCCCTAAGACTGACAAAAAAAAAAAAAATAAGTTCAACACATCCCAAGTTCCTTACCCTATGATCCAGCGAGCAATACTACCCTTTGGCATTTATTCAAAAGTTTGCAAGTCAGGATTCAATAAAAGCACCTGCTCACCCATGTTGATTGCTGTAGTATTCACCATAACCAAGTTATGGAAATAGCCCAGATGCCCTACATCAAATGAATGAAGAACGTGTGATATAGACATAGATTATACTGATATATAGATTCTATATAGACAGCTGGTATAGATACATATGAATGCATGTGAAAGTGTATGTACAATGGAATTTTGTTCAATATCAGCAAAAATAATATTATATCATTGAAGAGAAATGGATGGACTTGGAAGAATAATGTAAAGTCAGGCTCTGACAGTCAAAGGTCTATGTGAATTTTAGGTCTAAAATACAAACATATGTAAAAACATATACAAGGTCACATGTATATATACACAAACTGACCAAAGCATGGCATATAAAAAGCTGGACTCAAAAAAAAAAATTCTGACTGCTGCCGGCCACTGGTGGCTCATGCCTGTAATCCTAGCTACTCGGGAGGCTGAGATCTAAGGATCACGGTTCAAAGCCAGCCCAGACAGGAAAGTCAGTGAGACTCTTATCTCCAATTAACTACCAGAAAACCAAAAGCGGTGCTGTGGCTGAAGAGCTGAGGGACAGAGTTCAAGCCCATGACCGACAAAAAAACAAAAACAAAAAAACGCTGTATTCCCATAGTATAACTCCTCTGAACAATTCCTCTAAACTGACAGTTTAACCAAATGAATACCAGAAAGCTAAAACATGTCTTGTATGAGGGGAGTGGGAATAAAAGAGGGTGAGGAAGATAAACAGAGAGAAGACTGGTCATAATATTCAATGTACACATATGAAGATGGAACTGGGAAACGGGGATGGGGTAGATGGGCAGGGAAGAATGACGGAAGGGTTAATCTTAATATTATGATGCACTTGTACACACAAATAAACATGTTAACTGGAAATCCCTTTGTACAAGTATTTTAAGAAAATTAAACTTTAAAAAAATTGTGTCCATGTGTGTGCGCATGTGTGCACATTGGGACTTGGACTCAGCGCAGAGGTGCTGTCTCTGAGCTTTTTAGCTCAAGGCTAGCACTCTACTACTTAAGCCTCAGCTCCACTTCTGGCTCTTTGATGGCTAATTGGTTAAGAATCTAATAGACTTTCCTGCCCAGGCTGGCTTCAAATCACAATCCTCAGATCTCAGCCTCTTGGCTTAAAGGCATGAGCTACAGGCACCTGGAGCCAAAAGTTTCCAACCAGTTCTTTCCCTTTCCATCTCCATGCCCCCCCTCCTCCTCCTCTTCCCTTTTTCCTCCTCTTCTCTTCCTCCATTGTCCTCCTCTTCTTTCTCTCTTTTACTTTATATTTTTTCCATGGGTGGAGGGAGGAGGAAGGAATGAACATTATATTTGCTGACATGGAGTGAAAAGAACACCCAACTTGGAATCTGACTCCCAAATTGAAATGTCAACCTTCTAGGCTTCATTTCCTTGTCTATAAGATGGCGATAATGATGCTTTTGCTCTGCGTTCATAAATATTTACTGGATTGCTGCAGTGCGCTGAGCACTGTATGGGCAATGGGGATATACACCAGTGAACACTAATAATTATATGTCAACAATGGTGAAGTGTTCTATGGAAGATGATTGAACGCCATCACAACATAGTACTGTAGTATCCCGTCACAGTAAAAGAGGAAGCTAAGATGACTACATCAAAATCAAGTGTATAAAAGAACAGTATAAACTACAAAACCACATAGAAATGTCAAGTGTACTAACCTAGTCTGATCAATTTCACTTCTCTTTTCCCTTATTCCTTATCCTTTTCTATTTTTTATGCTCCAAGGTAAATGCTGAGGTATTAAATAAGATGCTTATGTATCCAGGAAAAAAAAAGTCCAAATAAATATTTGATGGAATGGGGTAAATTAGAAGATATGGAAATAGAGATCAATCTTCAAGAATTGTTTCCATCCAACATCTCTTTCCTATCTATTGAGCATCCATGTCTGTCCAATGCTATGTCAGGCACTGAGGATACAGTAGAAATAATCCATGCTCCTACCCCCAGGAAGCTTGCCACTGGAGAGGGGGCAGCTGGGACCAAAGTATAGGACAGTGAGTGCTTTGACCCAGGACAGTGGAGAAACAACAGACAGGAAAGACTCGACACTAGCCTGGAAAGTTGATGGAAACTTTGTAGACAGGATAGGTCTAGGCTTGATCCAGGGGACAGGTAGGAGTTACTGTGTGGGTCAGACTGATGGAGATCCACATCACTTCAAAGCAATGTCATAGAAACAGCCGTGGAGAGGTAAAGGATGTCAAAAGGAGACAGACAAATGCACAGAGAAAAAGACAGAGATGTCAAATGATCCGTGGACTAGACTCACGAGGGGGAAGTTTTGGAGAGAACAGGAGATGGCTGTGGTAGGATGGGATTGCAGAAAGCAGGGTCTTGACCCATCAGACAAAACTCACACCTCATTCTGGGCACCAGTGGCTCAGGCCTGTCATCCTAGCTACTCAGGAGGCCGAGATCTGAGGATCACAGTTCAAAGCCAGCCCAGGCAGGAAAATCCATGAGATTCTTATCTCCAATAAAACACTAGAAAACCGGAAGTGGTGCTGTGGCTCAAGTGGTAGAGCGCTCGCCTTGAACTGAAGAGCTCAGGGACAGCGCCCAGGCCCAGAGGTCAAGCCCCATGAACAACAAAAACAACAACAAAATCACACCTCATAATAAGGGCTGAGAAGAGATTGACAGATTGACACTCACTTGACTTCTGGAAGGGTGCAGGGTAGACACAAGTCAGTGAAATGTATTGAAAAACAAATTAATTTTTGTCTGTTATGAGGCTTGAACTCAGGGCCAGGTCCTGTCCCTGAGCTCTTTTGCTCAAAGCTAGCATTCTACCACTTTGAGCCATAGTTCCTCTTCCAGTTTTTGAGTGGTTCATTGGAGATAAAGAGTCTCAAGGGGACTTTGCCCAGGTTGGCTTCAAATCACAATCCTCAGATCTCAGCCTCATGAGTAGCTAGGATGATAGGCTTAAGCCTCTGGCACCTGGATGTATTGAAATCTGTAAAAATATTTGTGATTGAGGCTGGGAAGGTGGCTCAGTGGTAGAGTGTTTGCCTTGCATGCAAGGGTTCGATTCCTCAGCACTACATAAGCAGAAAAGGCTGGAAGTGGTGCTGTGGCTCAAGTGGTAGAATGCTAGCCTTGAGCCCAAGCCCAGCGTTCAGCCCCCATGACCGAAAAAAAAAGTTTGTGATAGAGGTTAGAGACATAGCACAGTTGGTACAGTGCCAGCCAATGAACAAAAGGGTCAGGTACTGAGTTTGAGTCCAGGTCTCAGACCAAAAGGGAAAAAAAATGTTTGTGGTCTTTTGTTCCTCTCAACTTTTAGTAATTTGTCCTAAGTGAGGATTTTCATTTAAAGGATATCTTTGACTGCATTATTTTCTGTTGGTAAAGATCTAGAAACAAGTAAAAAAAATATCCAAAATGGTCTGTAGCACATTAAAAAAAAAAAAACAGCTAGCCAATTACAACCATGCTCTTGAATGGGGTTTTAAAGGTAAGGAAAATGTTTGTAATATGAAGTGCAAAAATAGGACATAAAATTACACATACAGTATGGCTTACGATTTATTTAAAATGTGTGTGTGCACGCACGCACGTATGTGCGTGTGTGTTTGCATGCATGTGTGGGTGTGCATGTATGTGTGTGTGTGTGTTTGTGAGAAAGAAAAACACCCAAATCCCAGCAGTGGTTTCCTGTGTTCTTTTAACTTGTTTCTGTATTCCAGGTGTGTGTGTGTGTGTGTGTGTGTGTGTGTGTGTGTGTGTGTGTGTGCGCACGTACGCTGCTGCTTGAACTCAGGGCCAACATGCTATCCCTTAGCTTTTTCTTTTTTTCTTGCTCTAGCACTTGACCCACAGATCCACCTCCAGCTTTTTGATGGCTAATTGGAGATAAGGGTCTCACAGACTTTCCTGCTGGCTGGCTTTGAACCGTGATCCTCAGATCTCACCTCCATCCACCTACTCTTAAGAGTGGGTAATTAGCAGAACTTTTTACCTTGACTGTAATCTGTGGGTTATATTCTGTTGGGCCCTTCCTTTCTCCATAACCTGGCATTCATTACGAGGGTTTGCAAGCAAGGCCAGTCCATTAAACTTGGCAAATACTCCTGGATTTCTAGAAGAGAATCACTACCCAAGAGAGAACTTTCTAAAATAAATACTCAAATCTCTTGGTGGGAAGGTCCTTTTTAAAAATCTCATTCTTCCTTCATTTCTTGCACCAAGTTAATGATTAATTTAAAAAAAAAACTTTCAGCAAGCACATCTCTGATGGGTTTTTGGTCCTGGCTCGGTTCCCTGTCTAAGTTGTGAACTTGAGCTACAAGGGGGTTTGAAAAGCATTTCTCTTGTTAAGAGACACCAGAGACAAGGACGGTATTTATTACACATAAATAGTATACTCCATTTTCCCAACTGTAGACCTACACCTTCCATATTTTTCTTGCTCCAAATACATTTTCACAAACCCTTTTGTCTGTCTTTAGCCCTTTTATCCCCACAAGTTTCAGCCTGCTCTGAGTTTTATCCTTCCTGATATTTCTCAAGATGTTACAAGCCTGCATTGGCCAGTGGTTTCCACCCCTGCCCTCCACACCCCTACAGGATTAAGTGTACTTGTAAAAAAAAAAAGTTAAACACATCTGATTGTGCAGTATGCAGAATAGATCTCAAAGCCTGTACATTGTATGTCTAACCCAGTGACAGGATGCTTCCATCAAAATATGTCTCTATTTTGCTTTTGGTACTATAGTGTACTCCATACCTAATTTCTGTTTTTTTGTTTGGTCCGTTGTGGGGCTTGAACTCTGGGCCTGGGCGCTGTCCCTCAGCTCTTCAGCTCAAGGCAAGCACTCTACCACTTGAGCCACAGCACCACTTCCGGTTTTCTGATGGTTTATTAGAGATAAGAGTTCCACAGACTTTACTGCCCAGGCTGGCTTTGAACCGTGATCCTCAGATCTCAGCCTTCTGAGGAGCTAGAATTACAGGCCAACAGTGCCTGATTCATTTCTGTTGTTTTGTTAGGCCACTTTCTCCCTGACTCTTCACATTTTGGGTGAAATCTCTCCAGTCAAACAGGTCTTCCCAGATTCACTGCAAAGAACTCTCATCTCTCTGCCAGAGATGCCGGTATAAAAAGCCAACATCTAGAAAGCCAGTGTTGGCTAGTTCACCGACAGGTGTAGCCAAGACTCCAATCTTCCTTCCTCATTCTCCCCCACAAGGGTCTACCTTCAAAATGGGGTAATTATGGCCCTTGCCCACCTCTGTTTGTGTTTGGCAAGGGCATCTAAGGAAGTCAAGATATTCTGCAAGGTCCTACTGGGCTCCAGCACACTCTCTTTTCTATGTAAACCTATAAGGTAAGTTTTGATTGATAACACTGATGTATCTCCACTGGCGTGAGCCACATTCTGCTTCCTACATGTCCCAGCAAGTCAAATCACCCCCCATCTCCCTGTGTCAGGACACACAGCTCCCCAGAAGGGAGTTAGTCACCAGCTTCAATGACTCACTTCTTTTTCACTGGGCGGGGACAACCTGTCCAGTGCCTACCTGTGCCAGCAGTAGCTGCTTGGGCTCCCTGACTCTTCCTCCTTGTGGGGGTATGGGTAGGTGCATGAACCCCTTCCCCCACCCCATCCTGTTCTAGCTGAAGAGGTGCCTACCTCTTCTCCCCCCACCTCTCCTGGTTCACTATTGGATTGTCAAGGTATTTGAAATTGCACTCTTTCCCCTCCTCTCCTGGACAGGCTTCCCTCATGGACTCCTGCCTGGTCAGCTTCTTTCTGACCCTTCTGGGTACCCTTTCTTCCCTTGCTTCCCTGGGTGGGGGGTGGGGGGGGCGGCGGAGTAATGGGGAGAACCATCCCTGGTCAGCCAGTCTGCCTTCAGACCTCCTGGTCTAGAATCCTTTGTGTCTCTTCATGGGGGGGCAAGGGGGAAGGGGAGATAGGGGGCTGTTACTGCTTGGTTTCCTAAAAATGCCCAAAGGAACAACAGGGAAGGTGGCTTAGTAGTAGTAGAGTGCTTGCCTAGCATGCATGAAGCCCTGGGTTCGGTTCCTCAATACCACATACATAGAAAAAACCGGAAGTGGCGCTGTGGGTCAAGTGGTAGAGCATTAACCTTGAGCACAAAGAAGCTCAAGGACAGTGCTTATGCCTTGAGTTCAAGTCCCATGACTGGCCAAAAAAACAAAAAACTAAAAGGTAGTATGCTGGACACCAGTGGCTCACACCTATAATCCTAGCTACTCAGGAGGCTGAGATCTAAGGACCAAAGTTTGAAAACAGCCTACGCAGACAAATCTGAGAGACTCTGTATCTCCAATTAACCAGCAAAATAAAAAACAGCCAGAAGTGGAGGTGTTGCTCAAGGGGTAGAGTGCCAGGCTTGAGCAAAATGCTAAGCAAAAGTGGGAGGCCCTGATTTCAAGCCCCAGTACCAGCAACACACAGAGGAAAGGCAGGCATGAAGTGAGTGTACAGGACAGCATGGTTAGTCTTAGTTCTTCTGCTTAGGATGCATTCACTTCCTCTGCTCTCCTGCAGTGTCCTCCTCCATGCTTCCATTTCCTCAGGCTGAGGTAAGAAGGCTGTTTCCCACTGAGCTCTGGCCTCAACAACTTTGTTGTAGGAAGAGAAAGCCAGCTGCCAGGAGTTCTCCTGGAAACTGAAGTCCCTCCCCAGAAATCCCAGCTAACCTCTCCTCACACCTGGTTGGATACAGACTGGGTCACATGTCATTCATTACCCAATCCTTGGCCAGAGGGGAACTAGATATTCCATTGAATGAAAGAGGTTGAGTAGCTTCCCTTAAGTAGGATGCAGGTGAGAAGTGGGATATGAATACTTGGTCTGTTGAGAAGGAGTTAATGGGGAATGGATGCGCTGGATACATAATCCAGCCTATGGAGCTGGGGAAGAGATAAAAGAGCTACTTGCCTTGTCTGGCACTTATGTGGGTGTGATCTCTGGGGAGGAGGGAAGCCAAGAGACAACAGCCAAATACTCCATAACATGATACCTCTGGTGACCACCCCAAACACACACACACACACACACACACACACACACACACACACAGAGGCTTGTGTATATTCTGCTCAATCAGCCCAACTGGTGTAAGCTCTGCTCAGCTGACTTCTCAGTACACTGGGCTCCGGCCTCCATAGCCATGGTACACTGGTTGTGTACCATGCTCCTCCTAGGACTGATGGTCTAATCTTCTTAAATTAAGAACCCTTTGAGGTCAATTCTAATAACAAACTTGCCATAGGATGGATCGGATAGGCGCTCAACATTTGGAGTCAGGCAGGAGACAAAATGATGTGGGCTTGGGAGAACCTTAAAATATAAATGGATGAAACCAAAATGTTATGACCTAGTAAAAGGGTTATAAAGCAGTAAGCTGAATAATTGAAAGCAGAATTTGGTATGTGATGTTCTTTCAGGTCTGGGGGGGGGACCATAAGGGAAGACTTTTTTTTTTAATATAAGAAGTTTTGAAAAGCCAGATATAAATTGTACCAGTACCACCAATCCAACAGAGATTCTGTCTAAAATAAGAAGAAGGAAATGCGGTTCCCTAGGGGAAGGATGGAACCTTTCTAATAATATTTGAGTTTAGGTTCACAGGTGCAGAAATGGAAGAGGAGCAGGGAGAGGTAGTTAAAATCACCATGCTGTGCCACAAATAAAACAGATGTGAGGAAACATTAGTCTGAGGGACTTTGTGCCCTACCCCCTTCGGCAAATATGTCACACATCACTTGAGTAGACTTCTTAATGTTAAAAGTTTCCATAACTTTTAGAGTGTATCTATGAGAGCATGATAAACACTTCTGTGTTTAGCAAGTATGTTATTTGTTTATTCAACAAACATTGCCAAGCCGGGCACTGATGGCTCACACCTGTAATCCTAGCTACTCAGGAGACTGAGATCTAAGAATTGCAGTTCAAAACCAGCCTAGGCAGAAATGTCCAATCAACCAGCAAAAAGACGCTAGAAGGGGAGGTGTGGCTCAATGGTAAGAGCACCAGCCTAGAGCAGTAAAGCAGGTGAGAATGAGAAGCTCTGAGGTCAAGCCCCAATATCAGCACACAAAAAATAAAAATACTGGGCTGGGAAGGTGGCTTAGTGGTAGAATGCTTGCCTAGCATGCATGAACCCCTGGGTTCGATTCCTCAGAAAAAGTCAGAAGTAGCACTGTTGCTCAAGAGGTAGAGCGCTAGCCTTGAGCAAAAGAAGCTCAGGGACAGTGCCCAGGCCCTGAGGTAAAGCCCCAGGACTGGCCAAAAAAAAAAAAAAAAAGGAAAATAAAATAAAAACACTAAACAAGTAGGACTGCTTTAACCTGCATATAAATATCAGATAAATGATTTTACAAGCATTTAATAATCATCTGAGGCAATATGTTTTTCCACCCTTACAAACTCTTTAAATATGTTCACACTTAAGACATTGTGATTACTTTTATCTGGTCGATTCTTAATTGCTTGCTGAAAACTTGGATATCAGATTGTTTCTAAATTAATTTTGAGGTTGTCAGTAAAACCGAGGCTTTTATAAGCATCAAAGTCCAGAGAGATTATAAAATAGTAAGCAAATAAATGAAACCAGGAAAAGAACATGGCTATTTAAAACCAAGTGTTTTTGATCATTATTAAAGAGGATAAGTTCTATAAAGCCTACTATCTGACTTTTACTCATAAAAATTATGATGTGATCTTCAGTTGTCTATTGATCAGTTTGATAAGCTGGTGTTTTATTATTCTATTACTTCTGTTAAGAACTTTTTGCAAACAGTGTAAACCCATTTCCATGTGCTATCTGATCTGTACTTCCAAATAGAACTTAGACAAATCTCGCTCTGTTTGGTAACCTTTCATAAATTGAATTCTTTCATCTTCAACTTTAATCAAGTTGAATTATTTCCAGCTATAACCACTGTGTTCAGCTGGTGAATGAAGTATTTGAAAAACTGGCCATCAACTGAGCAACATTAGTTCCTAATGGAACTCTTCTATCATAGACTTCATTGTTCAGTTGCATGATACTAATACAAATTAGCTATAAGCATAAATGCTTTGTGGGGGAGGGGTTGTATGTGTGTGTGTATTAGTACTGGGACTTGAACTCAGGGCTTGGGTGTTGCCCCTTAGCTTTATTACTTAAGGCTAGTGCCCTACCACCTGAGCCACAGCTCCACTTCTGGCTTTTTTTGGTAGTTAACTGGAAGTAAGAGTCTCAAGGACTTTTCTGCCCAGCTTGACTTTGATCTTCGATTCTCAGATCTCAGCCTCTGAGTAGCTAGGATTACAAACATAAGCCACCAACACCTAATTGTTATCTAATTGTTATATTTTTGATGATGCACAAGGCCACTCTCATTTACTTATTTTTATTCTTTAAAAAAAGTTTGATAGTCCTGGGGCTTGAACTCAGGGCCTGGGCGCTGTCCCTGAGCCTCTCTGTGCTCAAGACTAGCACTCTACCACTTGAGCCACAGCGCTACTTGTGGCTTTTTCTGTGTATGTGGTACTGAGGAATTGAACCTAGGGCTTCATGCATGCTAGGAAAGCACTCTACCACTAAGCCACATTCTCAGCCCCCATTTACCTATTTTTTTAACTTATTCATTTATTGATTGCCAGTCTTGGAGCTTGAATTCAGGGCCTGGGCACTGTCCCTGAGCCTCTCTGTGCTCAAGACTAGCATTCTACCACTTGAGCCACAACACCACTTCCAGCTTTTTGTTTATGTGGTGCTGAGGAATGGAACCCAGGGCTTCATGCATGCTAAGCAAGCGCTCTACCACTGAGCCACATTCCCAGCCCTACCTATTTTTTTAAAAAAGCCATTCTTTGGATGGCTGTAGGTGCAATTGTGCAACCTTGTTGCATGTCAATCCAGGGAAAATAGCAGGGAGTGTTTATGGGTGGAGTTTAGGAAGGTGCATACAGAATAAAATTGTGTTTATTATATGTCTGTTGCCAACAACTAAATTTCACTGTTGTATCTGTATCTTTAAATGGAAGCGCTGGAACAAAACCATTTTTGTCTGAGAAATCAGTGTCCTGATATTCTCGTTCGTGTGTATAATGTCCTTTGATTGTAGGCACTCCCCATTATTCTTTCTCATCCCTTCTTATTTAAAGTGTGAGTAGCTTTCATTATTCGATTTCCATAAATGCATATAAAAGATTTCTGTATCCACATACCCCAATCGCTCTCTCCTTTTGCCTTCTCCCCTCCAACTGATCTCTCCAAGAGTCCTCATTTTATATACGCATGTTAATGTTTCTTTAAGGTGTAGATCCTACGTCAGAGAAAAAAACATTGTACTTGTCTTTCTAAGTCTGGCTTATTTCATTTAACATGATGATCTTTAGTTCCATTCATTTTCCTGCAAACAATATAATTTCATCATAACCCTAAGCTCATGGCCTTGTGTCATATATATTCTACCTGCTTCTTAGTTGTATTCTTAGGTGTTTTATGTTGAGGGCTCTTGGGGTTCCCTAAGGATCTCTCTTCTTAGTCTCAAATTGTTGCAAATGCCAAATGTCATAAATGATCCATCCTTTCCTTCCCCCAACTTCTTCGCCAAACTGCTCCTCCATTCCAGGCAAATACATTTAACCTTCTAGGTCAGTAGACTTTTGCTTGGACTGTTTTTTGGGGGTCAGCCAATCTTGATTGACAGGAAAAGGTAACATTTGGAATCCAGCACACAGGAGGTTAAAACATGTCATGTCAGCAATTGCTAAACAACAGAACATCAGATTAGGTCAACATTTGTGAAATGTTTGTGCCAAGTGAAATGTCAAAGCACACACACATTAAAAAAAAAAAAAAATCTCCGCATCAGTCAAAATGTCATTCCTTCCTGCTGCAAGTAATGTATTCCTTTCTGTCTTTACCAGTTTTTCTTTCACATGCATGTAATGGTACCTCTAAATATTTGAAGTTAATTGTGATATTAGTAGTCATTTAGGGCTTAAAAAGACCTAGAGTACTGGATGCTGGTTGCTCAGATCTGTAATCCTAGCAACACAGGAGGCTGAGATCTAATGATCACACGGTCCAAAGCCAGCCCAAGCAGGGAAGTCTGTGAGACTCTTATCTCCAATGAATGACTCAAGAAAAGTCAGAAGTGGTGCTGTGGCTCAAGTGGTAGAGCACTAGCCTTGAGCACAGAGAGGCTCAGGGACAGTGCCCAGGCCCTGAGTTCAAGCCCCAGAACCGGCACAAAAATAATAATAATAATAAAATTATTTTTAAAAAGCCAATTTAAAATCATTCATTCCGAATTGTGCTCATTTTGAAAGTGGAAAGGGTTAATCCCACCTTAAAAAGAAGCGGCTACCTCACTGGCCAAAGCTTTGTTTAAAGGCAACTTTCATTCGTTCTGTTGGTTTTCTGTAAGATAAGTAAAGAAGGCAAAGAGGGAGACAGGAAAAGGATGCCGTCTTTTAGGATGCTCTATCTAAGGAATTGCATGTGTGATAGGAATAGTAAAGAAGATTCCTAAGTCCAACCTCACCCTCAACAAGTGCAACGCAGTGGGCTTGTTGAGTTGATGATCAAACAAAACTCCCTCCTGTTCATCACTGTTTCCCCACTGGTTTTCATTTCTGTGTTGGCAGAGCTTTCCAGAACATGGCTCCTCTCCATGCCATTTGCTTTCTCTGAGAGCAGATTTCTGTTGTACAGTCATGGCCAAACAGTAGGGAGCTGGTCCTGCTCTTCGTGCTCCAGCTGCTTGGTTAATAAACCAAAATGCTGCTTTTGCAGGTATGCAAGATCAGAACTAGGATGGGGGCTAGCTGGGTACCTAGTTCACAACATTTAAGGAAGCACTCACTCTCTGACACTGACCCAGTACCTGCATGGCCCCAGCAGGGAGGGCTTCCTTAAATACCCCAAGTACCTCATTAGCTCTGGCCTTAGGCTGGCATCTTTGCTGCCTTTGGGATTGAAGAAAGGGACTTTGAGAAGAATTCAACGCTACTTTGTCTACAGAAGTTTAGGGCCCATTCTTGGGACAACTCCTAGCATGCTTTTGTCTCAGAACCTTTCCAAATATTACTCGTTTGAATCATTCATTCCCGCGCATGTGTACGGCTCCCTAGGCTTCTGATTTATGTATGTGTGCTGAAATGGCATCTTACCTCTGAGGTGTCCATAACCACAGTAGCTAACACAGCAGCTTCCTGTAATCTTGGCCACGCAAGAAACAGAGCCAAGGGAGTTGTAATGAGAGACCAGTGCTCAGGCAGAAGCATGAAATTCTAGCTGGAAAATAAACTAAAGCCAAAAGTGCTGTGGGGTATAGCTCAAATGTTAGAGTACTTACCTAGATCCTGAGATCGAATCCCAGTACTGCCCAAAAGGAAATTGTATGCTAGCACTTGGGACCTGAACTCAGAGACTAAGCGCTGTCCCTGAGCTTTCTTGCTCAAGGCTGGCTCTCTACTACTTGAGCCACAGCTCCACTTCTGGTTTTCCAGGGGTTCACTGGAGAAAGGATCCTCATGAAATTACCTGCCCCAGCTGGCTGTGAACCCCAATCCTCAGATCTCAGCCTCCTGAGTAGATAGGATTACAGATATGAGCCTTCAAATCTTTCTGATGTATTTTTCTTTTTTTTGCTGGTCATGGGGCCTGAACTGTGGGTCTGGGCCCTGTCCCTCAGCTCTTCAGCTCAAGGCTAGTGCCACAGTGCCACTTCCGGCTTTTTCTGTTTATGTGGTGCTGAGGAATCGAACCCAGGGCCTCATGCTTGCAAGGCATGCACTTTACCGCTGAGCCACCTTCCCAGCCCCATGATGTATTTTTCTTTAGTCATCTGGAAAGTTTCCCATCTTGCCCAAGTAGAATTTAAACTCCATGAAAACTTTACCTCCCTTTATTCACTAGGATCTCTAGAGCCCAACAAAGCTGCCTGGAACTATGCATATTTATGGAACGAACTGTGACTACATATAGGCTATGTAATAGTGCTAGCCACTAGAGGGCGGTATACTTTGGTCACTCAAGAATGAGTCATTCTAGCCTGGACAAAATAGCTTTTCACAACTGTTGTTCTCTTTTGGCTTTCTGATGAACTAGATGTAAGGGATTGTGAGGGAAAACAGAGGGCTCAAGGTGAGGGCTGGGAGGTTGGCTCAGTGGTAGAGCGTACATAAGCAGAAAAAGCCAGAAGTGGTGCTGTGGCTCAAATGGTAGGGTGCTAGCCTTGAGCTGAAGAGCTGAGAGACAGCGCCCAGGCCCAGAGTTCAGGCCCCACAACTGACAAAAAAAAAAAAAAAAGGAAGTTCAAGGTGAAGAGAAATTTTTTAAAAATATGTGTTGTTGTAAATCAAATGAGCAAACGGAAGAATCGAGTTTTATTCATTGAACCATGGATCACTATGGGAGGAGCATATTTGGGAATTGGGAGTTGAAAACCAGCAGTTCATTTCTGGACATAAGTTTAAGATGCCTAGGATATATCCAAAGTGAAGATGTAGAGTCTGTAATTGGACACAAGGGTCTTTAGTTCAGAGGAGAGTTCCAGGCAGGGTATATAAATTTGGCAGTGTATGGAAGGAATTTAAAATCTGGGTCTGTATTGTGATCCCCTGGAGATAAGTTTAGGCAGAGTAGAATTCTGAAGACTCACTCCTAAACACTCCACCATCTAGAATTCAGGAGGTGATAAAACACCAGGGAAGGATGTAAATGATGCTGCGAATGAGCTAGTGACTGTAGGAAGAATGTTTTAACAATGAGAAATACTAGAGGATATTTGATGTAATGGAAACAGGCTAGTGAAACAGGGAAAAACTAATAATAGTGGGGGCCAAGAGGAGTTGGATGCAGTTCCAGAGGTAAGAATAGCCCATCCTAGCAGGACAAAAGGCCCGAGTCTGTGAGCACTGATGGCAGAAGGTGGGTGGACACTGTGCTAGAATCTTGGGGTTGTTCCTTAATGGTATATTTTCTTCAGTGAAATATACTAGATCAGAAGTATTGACTAGGTTGGGCGAAAAAAGGGAATTCAGATAATCAGAGGGATACAAGGAGTAGAGATGAGAAAGGGGATCTTAGGAGGTACAATTATTGATTAGCTGAAGGCCAATAATGATGGCTGGGTGGGGATGACTGGTAGGGTTGTATAAATAACATTAGCTTCAGTCCCCTGAGTGCACTCCAGTTGATTTTTTTTACAAATCTTACAACAACCCCCAAGAACTAGACATAGTGTCTAGCTCCAGTTTATTTCATCCGTATCAATGATGAAAGCAGCCATCACCAGGTTTCACTAACTACTTTTCAGGATGATAGTAATGTCAATGCCGCATTTGGACTCAGGTCTTCCGGTCCCAAAACTGGAGTCTGGATGCATCACCTACAAGTGTGTGTGTGTGTGTGTGTGTGTGTGTGTGTGTGTGTGTGTGTGTGTGTGTGTGTGTGCGCTCACGCGCACACGCCAGTCCTGGAACTTGACCTCAAGGCGTCACACTTTCCCTTAATTTTTTCAACTCAAGGCTGGCATTCTACTTCGTGAGCCATACCTCTACCCCCAGCTTTTCGCTAAGTAACTAGAGATAAGAGTCACTTGGGGGGGGCTGGGAAGATGGCTCAGTGGTAGAGTGCTTGCCTTGCATGCTTGAGGCCCTGGGCTTGATACCTTAGCAGCACATAAGCAAGAAGAAAAAAGCCGGAATTGGCGCTGTGGCTCAAGTGGTAGAGCGCTAGCCTTGAGCTGAAGAGCTGAGGGACAGCGCCCAGGCCCAGAGTTCAGGCTCCATGACCGGACCCCCCCCCAAAAAAAAAAAAAAAACAAGAGTCACTTGGATCTATCTGGGCCAGCTTTGAACTGCAATCCTCAGATCTGAGCTGCCTGAGTAGCTAAAATTACAGGCATGAGCCACCAGCACTTCATGCCTATAAGAGTCAATCCAGGGTCACTAGCTACAATCAAGATCTGTCCAGAAGGTCAACTGGAAGTCTTAAGTATTGATTGTTGTTGTTTAACAGGATTCTTATCCCTTGGGAGAACAAGCCTCTTTTTCCTCTTCTACTTAGTGTCCCCAACTAGGCATTAGAAACCAAAATAAGGTAGCAAGTTTAGCAGCCATAGTCTGTTGGGGTTTGTTTGCTTCAGGAGGTGACTTTATTGGCTTCCCGGAAGCTAACTTTTTCTGGCTATAGCAGGAAACCCTGGGGAAATCCTGAAGGCAGGGCAGGGAACATGGTGGCCACTCACTAAGTGGTAACTGTTCCTCCATCTTGGAAAAAAAAAAAAAAATACAAGACCTGTTGCCCTGTTCTTGGTATTCCTACAATACCTTACCCCAAAGCCAACCCTTTCTATCCCCAGGAGCTGATTCATACAAGAGATACAAAAAAGAAGGAAGATAGGAAGGTTTCCACACAGGAAAAAAATTTTTTTTATACTTTTTGTTACAAAGAGTTGCATGCCTTCTGATTCCAACAGAAAGCTCAGGAACTAGTGGCGCTGTGGCCCAAGTGGTAGAGTGCTCGTGTTGAACTGACAAGCTCAGGGACAGCGCCCAGGCCCAGAGTTCAAGCCCTACAACTGGCAAAAAAAAAAAAAAGCTAAGGAACTCTACCTCTCAATGCCCCAGAAGAATAGTTACTTTTGGATATTATTACACTGATCATCTGAACCAACACTTCTTTTTTTTTTTGTTCTGTGTGTGTGTGCACGCGCGCGCACATCAGGACTGAGGCTTGAACTCAAAACCTAGGCACTGTCCCTTGGCTTTTGAGTTCACAGCTAGCTCTCTAGTACTTGAACCACAGCTCTACCTCAAGCTTTTTGGTGAGTCATTGGATATATATGTCTTACAGACTTTCTTGCCCAATCTGGCATCCAAGTACAATCCTCCGATCTCAGCCTCCTGAGTATTTAGGATTAAGGCATGAGCCACCAGTGCCAGGCAAGATCCAACACTTCACAGTAGAACTTTCTAAACTCTCATAAATGTTCTTGTAATTCAGTAGCCATTAACGTAGACCTCACAGGTCTAGGTTAGAGAAGCAGGGGCTAGACCACCCTTACCTGTGAATACTGTGAATAAATGTGTCCACAGAACCTCGCCATGAAGACCCTTGTCTAGTCAGCTCCTCCCAAGAAAGGGCATCTCCTCTGTTTCCTCCTTCACAAACAGATGACGGAAAAGCACGTCATCATCTCCTTGAGCTTCAACCAAGAATCACAAATTCTGAAAGTTGTCTGCACTATACTCACGCTGGCGATCTCTCTGACATCCTCCTCAGCTAGGATAAAGCCCTGCTCTAAATGCTCGTGTAATTACAGTGGACCCACTTGGAGAATCCATTTGAAGGTGAATTGATTAGTAACCCGAATTACCTTTGCAAAGTCTCTGTTGCCAATTAGCATAATATATCCACAGGAATAGCACTGGGGGGGGGCGGCGGGGGTGGGGGGGAGGCGGTGATGGGGAGCCACCAAAGTCTTACTGCCAAAATCCTACCTATCACAACCCCATAGCAAAGAAAGGAGAAAAATAAAAGCAGGCTTGTGGACAAAGTCATTTTTAAAATTCTTTTGGGGTGGGAGTTGGTGGCTCATGCCTGTGAACCTAGTCACTCAGAAGGTTGAGATCTGAAGACTGCGGTTCAAAGGCAGCAAAGAACTGACATGAAATGGTGCTCATTCCTGATACCTATATCAAGGATGTCTAATACTTCCGGTTCCTCTTTCTGGAGGAGCCTATTGTTTTCCATAGCTTCTAGCAGAAGCTTACCTCAGAAGAGAACTTTTCCTATCACAGGAGAACCTACCCCCAAGACTGGCCCTCTTCCAGCCTTACCCAGTGCTGTTAGATATTAAGTCCTGATAAAGACACCTTGGCCCAGAGGCTGTTAATTAATGAACCAACTCAAGTGTGCAGACCTAAGTTACTCAGCTCCCAGTTAGCACATTCCAATATGAGAATGAAGTGACTGGAAAACTACTTCCTGCTAATTGGGGGTAGAGAAGAAACATTGGATTTTTTTCAAGTCCTAGACAAAGAGTTGTTTTGTTGTTGTAGCCTCTTCCTGGAGAAAGGGGAAAAAGATAACTCTGAGCCAGGAGTTCAGAGGAAGAGTTGAGTGAAGACCAGTTGTTACCAGGAGAAGTGAATGAGAGGCAAGGTGACACATTTTCCAAGCAGAAGTATACAGATGATCTGGAAATTCCTTCTGAAGGGAGTTAGCTCAGGGAACACAGGTTGAGAACCAATCTATTGGGTTGAAAAAGTCATTAGTCTACCCTTGAGTTTGGCTTGGATGGGAGGGGTAGGAATAGCTCCCCTAAACGAATTACCAAGAGCAATCTGGGTCTGAATCCTAGGCAAGCAGCAGCCGAATCTTCGCATTTTACTACTTCTCATCACCTGGTGTTAGGCAGCGGTCTGCAAGCTGCCTTCTCCCTTTTGACTAAGAGTTTCCCGGGTAGGGTGTGCCTGCTTTTCTATTCCAACCTCACCTAAACAAAGGAAAATGTGTGTAAAGCCAGGACGTTAGAATAAGCAAATCCTGTACCAAATCATGTCAGTGTGGAAATGGTGAATGCTAAATGAAGCCTGAAATTATATAAGAGAAGCACAAGCCCCAGAGCGTTTGCAAGGTTCTATAGCTCGCTCCCCTCAGGGGCAGGGAGGACCTAGAGTTCGCAAGCAGGGCTGAAGCAATCACTTGGCTGGTGGGTGGCAGCCCAAGTGACTCACTCTCAAACCTGTTTAATATAAAACAGCCTAGCTATAACCTCAGGGAGATTAGCTGCTAACCAGATCCGATTATAGCTGCAATCCTTTATGTGGAGCCCTTTAGGATGATTTTCTACCTGTACCTCACACTTGTACAGGAAAAGGACTGTCCTGAAAGATCGGCAGTCCTGGCTCCTAATCTGTAAATACTTTGTCATGCAAAGAGAACAAGACCTTCCCAGCCTACCCCAGGATCCAGTGGGAAATGTTCTGGAATTAAGTGATGCGAATGGTGACAAACTATTAGACTTGCATTGGTACCGGCGGAGGGGATTTCCTTAAATAGCAGGAATGAGGGAACAGATTCAAGACATTTGCTTCATAACCTGAATAACTACCAGTTATTCAGGAAACTACCAGTCTAGCTGTTAGCTAGTCTGTCAACTTTTGTCAGTCCAGGCAATAAAGAGTCTTTTCAAAGAGCACTCGCCTCTGTTACCTAGAGCGATCAACTAAACTATATTTGCAGTTACTGCGTAAATTCTTTCAAGGGGTCCAGGTTTGGAAAATATATTCAACTATTTTTCCCATCTGTCATTACATGGTCGAGAAAATGGACTAACGTCTGTCTCTTTCTCTTTTTTCCATCCCCATCTGTATCTCCTTAAAAAAAAAAAAAAAACAACTAGGGTATGGCTGGGGAAGGTGGCTTAGTGGTAGAGTGCTTGCCTAGCATGCATGAAGCCCTGGGTTGGATTCCTCAGTACCACATACTCAGAAAAAGCCAGAAGTGGTGCTGTGGCTCAAGTGGTAGAGTGCTAGCCTTGAACAAAAAGAAGCTCAGGGACAGTGCCCAGGGTCTTGCCTCAAGTATAAAATTTTATGGAGCTTAAAAAGAGCTAAATAAAACAACAACTGTAGTAGGAAGACCCCTACTCAGGCAGGCAAGCCCAACTAGTTGTCCGGAGTGCCAGAGCCCACCGCAAGCCCACCGCAACAAAGTTGTCAACAAAGAAGCAACTTTATTGAGAAGGTTCCTACACCGACGGGCCAGGGGCACAGCACAGGCTAGGGAGCTGATCCTTCCACCCCTGAGCGGCCCACATGCTTTGGTTTTTAAAGGCAAGATCCATGAGGTCGAGCCTGGTCATGCGCAGGTGACCAATTGAATCCTAACACACACAAAGGATTGTACAGTCATACCAGACCACACACACGTGGCCAATGAGGTTACAATTTGTTGGAATGGCTGTTTAAACCTGCCTATCACCTTGGTTTAAAATGGCACACACATTTAGCAGGTAAGGCAGGGGTCTACTTTTTTTTTTTTTTTTTGGGTCCGGTCGTGGGGCCTGAACTCTGGGCCTGGGCGCTGTCCCTCAGCTCTTCAGCTCAAGGCTAGCGCTCTACCACTTGAGCCACAGCGCCACTTCCGGCTTTTTTCTTTTTGCTTATGTGGTGCTGAGGAATCAAACCCAGGGCCTCTGGCATGCAAGGCAAGCACTCTACCACTGAGCCACCTTCCCAGCCCGGGGTCTACCTTTTGGTGGGCAAAAAGCAGGGTTTACTTTAAGCATGTGGTGTCACCAGTTTGAGCCTGATTACAACCTGTTTTATGGATCAGTCTTTAACTCAACAATTAGGTTAGGTTGTTCAGGGGAGGGGGACCAGATGCATTTTTTTCATTTCGGGAACTAGGCTCAGCTCAAAATGGAATCATACCAGCTCGGGCCCCATCTCAGGGTCCACTTCACAACAACAACAAAAAACCCAAACCCTCCAGGACCAAAAGTAATAGTTCGATGGCTTTTGCTGTTGTTTGAAACACAGTCACAGTCTTACTAAGTAGCTCAGGGTAGTCAGGAATGAAAAATCCTAATTAATGCTCCACACCTCCTGACTGCTTGGTTTACAAGTACACACCACTATGCTTGGGTTTCAGGAGATGTTATTTTAATTTTGAGAACTCACAAACAAAATATCAACACCTACTAAATAAAGATCATTGACAATACCATGCCTGAGACACACTAAAGCCTGAGGGGTTGGGGGAAGAAAAAGCATACAATGTCAGTACTTTGTTCATCGTGGATTTTTTTGTTTAGTTTTGTATCCTAAGTAGCAATGATTTTTCTTTCTGAGCAGCAGCTGAAATTATAGTCTGTCTTAGTATCACTGGCATCTTGGATTTGGCTAAATGCTTTTTCCACAGGGTGTGAAAAGAAGTGATGGCTCCCAGCAATCAAAAGCTAACTTGATTTTTGTCTCCTACTGTTTCCTTTAAGTATTAACTCAGCGAAGGTCACCTTCCTCGTTGCCTCTGAATGAAAATGCTGCGTGTCCCACAGCTATTCTGTTCACCCTTAAATAATGGCAGAGTTTCACAGCCATTTTGCGGTCATAAACACAGACTCGGTGTGGCAATTAGAATGTAGAATCCTCTGAAATCCTTAAAACTCACAACTCCATTAAGCTTACGCTAGGAAAGAGAGGTAGGGCCTCTGTGCTCTGTTCCTCTCCCCACCCCTACCCCCTACCTTTTCCATTCATTACCTGCTATTTTGATCTCTCCGGAAAGGAGGGCAGAAGAAAAGAAGATAAACTAGTTCCTACCTGGCTTGGTGGCTTTACTTTCCCTACATCAGGAAGATGCTTATTAGCAGGGACTCTTGCTCTCTGGATATCACTGGCTCATTAGAACTTCCCTATAGGCTAGGTGCCAGCCATTCACACCTATAATCCTAGCTACTCAGGAGACTGAGATTTGAGGTCAGAAGTTCAAAGCCTACTGACCAGGAAAGTCCATGAGACTCTTACCTCTTACCTCCAATTAAGCATTCAAGCCCAGCTTAAAGCTGGGCTCAGGTGGCTCACACCTGTAAGCTCCTCAGGAGGCTAAGATCTGAGCATTGTGGTCCAAAGCCAGCCCAGGCAGGAAAAGTCCCCGAGACTCTTACCTCCAATTAACAACCAGAAAACTGTAAGTGGCACTGTGGCTCAAAGTGCTAGAACTCTAATTTTGAGCAAAAAGAGCTCAGGGACA
The DNA here is from genome assembly GCF_000151885.1 of Dipodomys ordii. NCBI lineage: Eukaryota > Metazoa > Chordata > Mammalia > Rodentia > Heteromyidae > Dipodomys > Dipodomys ordii. The sequence goes on from NW_012267409.1 coordinate 491,913, forward strand.
GCACCCAGGTCCTGAGTTGAAGCCCAATTTGGGGGGTAGAGGGTGAGGCATAGGTAGCTGGAAATGGAGCTGTAGCTCAAGTGGTAGCATTGAGCATAAAAGCCCAGGGACAGCACCCAGGCCCTGATTTTAAGCTCCAGGACATAGGGACACGAACACACACACACACACACACACACACACACACACACACACAGAATTCTAACTCCACATAAAAACCATCTCTCTCATCTCCCCTCCCTCCTTCCCTCTCTTCATTCCTCTTTTTCTCTCTCCCTGTCCTTTCCCTCACCCTCTCTTTTTCTCCCTGTCTCTCAACTACCAACCATTTCTACCCAGCCCTTCATTTCTTTTATCGCCCTGTTAGACCAATAAAGATAAGAGTTTGTCTCAATTGAGATAAACTCTTTTGTGCTGTCACATGCTAGTTATTTCTTACTCCTTCTGAATAAGCAGAGACATACCCCTACTGTTTTCTCATTTCTATGAGAATAAATGGCCCTGGCCCAAGCCCAGTCCACTCCTAGTCCTCTGGGCCTTTGTCCATAGGACTAGAACATCTTTGCCCTTGACCTCTAGGGTAGGAATCAACAAGAGTCCCACAGCAAGTGAAACACTGGAACTAGCAGAAAACACATCTTGTCTCACCACTAAGAGCTGCTCCCTCCTGCCTGTCTCTAGGCATGGAAATGGACAGAGAGGAATACCCAGAAATTCAGTACTGATCCCCATTTTAATAAAATATTCACCCCTATTGTTGAGTTCACAGTTAGAATAACATGATTTGTATTTTGAAAATGCCCCTTTTTTTTCTCTTGTCTTGCCAGGTGCTGGCGGCTCATGACTTCAATTCTAGCTACTCAAGAGGCTGAAATCTGCAAATCATGGTTCAAAGCCAGCCAGGGCAGGAAAGTCTGTGAGACTCTTATCTCCAATGAACTACCAGAAAACCAGAAGTGGAGCTGTGGCTCAAGTGGTAGAGTGCTCGCCTTGAGCTGAAGAGCTGAGGGACAGCGCCCAGGCCCAGAGTTCAAGCCCCATGACTGACCAAAAAAAAAGTAAAGTATGAAAAGGGTACAAGATGTTGGAGAACAATGAGATTCAATTAGGCCAGGAACTCTTGACAGGAAAAATTTCATCTGGTGGCTCATGCCTGTCATGCTAACTACTCAGGAGGCTGAGATCTGAGGATCACAGTTGGAAAATAGACTGGGCAGGAAATTCCCAGCAGACTCTAATCTCCAATAAACTATCCAAAAACGCCAGAAGTAGCTCTGTGGCTCAAGTAGTAGTGCTTGCCTTGAGCAAAAGAAGCTCAGGGACAGTGCCCAGGACCAGAGTTCAAGCCCCAGAACTGGCAAAAAGTAATAATAATAACTCATGTCTTTGCTGACCTGTGTTTTACTATCTTATAACATTTATTAATGGAGACAATAAACCTCATACTATTTAGGACCATCAGCAATAGAATTCACTGACATTTTCTGTTGATTTTATGATGCTACCAGGATCCTGAATTACTTTGAGGTTATGGTAGTAATTAAGCCTGTTGCTAGATCCTGGTCGTTAATCTGCTAATAAGGAAGCATGGAGAAATATTCTGCACATTTACTTTGGTATTTTGATAACTGTATTTCAATAATTGGTTTATTTTGTGATCCTCTATTTTATGAAATAGAGTTTAGGAAGTGGCTATGCAGCTCAAGTGGTAGAGTACCAGTCTTACGTGAAAAAGCCAAGCAAGAGCATAAAGCCCTGAGACACACACACACACACACACACACACACACACACACACGTTATTTTAAGAAAGGATCAAGCCGGGCACCGGTGGCTCACACCTGTCATCCTAGCTACTCAGGAGGCTGAGATCTGAGGGTCATAGTTCAAAGCCAGCCCAGGCAGGAAAGTCTGTGAGACTCTCATCTCCAATAAATCACCAGAAAAACAGAAGTGGGGCTGAAGAGCTGAGGGACAGCACCTAGGCCCAGAGTTCAAGACCCATGACGGACCAAAAAAAAAAAAAGGAGGAGGAGGAAGAAGAGAAAGGATTATAAGTTGTCACAGACTGCCAAGAAGGTCAGGATTGGGAGCACGTAAGAACCCTTATATTTGGCAATTATAGGCTAGTTGAGGGTGTGAGGGCACAAAATCCATCAAGCCAGATCCCAAGATTTCATGAAAGAGGTTTGGGGAGGGCAGGGAAGGAGTAAAAATACAACTTTAAGCATGCCTAAGGATTGCGCAGTTCCACAGATTATGAAACAAGCTCAACTCCAGCTGAAAGCCAGGGGCTTGAGGATTTTCTTGGTACAAAGTCCAGCTACATAAGTAGAAAACTAGCTGGTCAAAGGGTACTTCAGGAAGAATAATTCTAGAATGTAAACCTAGATCCAATATCCCCTAATTTCCAGCAGATTCCAAATTCTGTAAAAATACAATAATCCTGCTTCTTTCCAAGCAGTTGGTGTTCATTTTATTTGAGAAAGAGTCCTGGGGAATTACAAATGTGTAAAGTGTAAAACGAACACTTTTTTTTTTTTTAATATTTGGCAGTCCTGAGGCTTGAGCTTAGGGCCTGGGCACTGTCCCTGAGCTGCTTTGGCTCAAGGCTAGTGCTCTACCACTCCAGCCACAGTGCCACTTCCGTCTTTTTCTGTTTATGTGGTACTAAGGAATCGAACCCAGGGCTTCATGCATGCTAGGCTAACACTTCACCAGTAAGCCACCTTTCCAGACCTAACACTTTTAAAAAAAACTAACTAGAAATCCTTGTTTCTTTGGGTAAATACTTTTTTTTTTTTGTCATTTGTGGGGTTTAAACTCTGGGCCTGGGCGCTGTCCTTCAGCTCTTCAGCTCAAGGCGAGTGCTCTACCTCTTGAGCCACAGCACCACTTCCAGTTTTCTAGTGGTTTATTGGAGATAAAGAATCTCACAGACTTTCCTGCCCGGGCTGGCTTTGAACCGTGATCCTCAGATCTCAGCCTCCTGAGTAGCTAGGATGACAGGCATGAGCCACGGGTGCCTGGTAGCTAAACACTAAAAAGCGTGATTAAAAAAAGAAAAGTTACACCGGGCACCCGTGACTCACACTTGTCATCCTAGCTACTCAGGAGGCTGAGATCTGAGGATCGCAGTTCAAAGCCAGCCTGGGCAGGAAAGCCCGTGAAACTCTTATCTCCAATAAACCACCAGAAAATCAGAAGTGGCACTGTGGCTCAAGTGGTAGAGCACTTACCTTGAGCTAAAGAGCTGAGGGATAGCGTTCAGGCCAAGAGTTCAAACACCACGACCAACAAAAACAATTTTTTTAAAAGGAAAATTTAGTTAGGTACTGGAGGCTTGTGGCTGTAATCCTAAGTACTCAGAAGGCTGAGAACCAGAGATACCTGGCTTGAAGCCATCCTGAACAGAAAACACTTCGAAATCATTTCTAAAATAACCAGCAAAAAGCTGTGCTGAGAAGGAATAGAAACTGTCCTGTATTGATCATGTAGTTGATGGTTACAGAATTACATTTGTCAAAATTCAGAAAGGTAGATTTATGTAATTTACAACTCAATATTTTAAGGAATAAAAACAGTAGTTTTTAAGCCAATCTTCACTTAATTCAATTTGTAAATTAACTACCATGTTCCATCTACCAACTGGTCCCAGGACACTTATTGCTGTTCTCTACTGTACTAATATTTTCTGTACACGTACCAAGAATCAGTAGTGTTTGTTACCAATCCTGCAGGTGTTAAATGTGTTTGTTATTATAATTACCTAATTTAATTAAGTATGACATAAGCCCACAGAATATGAGTATGGAAATTAGGCACGATGCTTTTGGAAAGCTTGATAATTGCAAAGTGCTAAAAAAAAAAAAAAGACAAAACATTTTAAAATGAAAACAGGTAACAGGAGTAATTAGGTATGGTTGGTTTTGTCTTGGGTTCTGTTTTGCTTGAGATAGAGTTCCACTATGCTGCCCAGGCTAGCCTTGAACTTGCCATTATCATACTTCAATCTCTTGAGTTCTGGGATCACAGTTATGTACAACCATGCCTGACTAGTTCTGGTTTTCTTTTTTTGCTGGTTCTGGGGCTGGAACTCAAGGCCTGGGTGCTGTTCCTGAGCTTCTTTTGCCCAAGGCACTTGAGCCACAGCTCTACTTCCAGCTTTTTTCTGAGTAGTTTACTGGAGATAAGAGTTTCATGGAATTTCCTGCCTGGGCTGGCTTCAAATCTTGATCCTAAGATTTGGTTCTGGAGCTTGAACTCTGGGCCTAGGCACAGTCCCTCAGCATTTCAGCTCTCTACCACTTGAGCCACAATATCACCTCTGGCTTTTTCTGTGTATGTGGTGCTGAGGAATGGAACCCAGGGCCTCATGCATGTGAGGCAAGCACTCTACCATTGAGCCACCTTCCCAGCCCCTGGTGTCCAGCTTCGTTTTTATTTGTTTTGTTTTGTTTTTTTTGCCGGTCGTGGGGCCTGAACTCTGGGTCTAGGTGCTGTTCCTCAGCTCTTCAGCTCAAGGCTAGCGCTCTACCACTGGAGCCACAGCGCCACTTCTGGCTTTTTCTGCTTATGTGGTGCTGAGGAATCGAACCCAGGGTCTCATGCATGCAAGGCAAGACTCTACTGCTGAGCCACCTTCCCAGCCCCTGGTATCCAACTTTGTATAGCTCTACAGATATAAAATAAACTACTGTTGTTGAAATATGATTTTTTGAAATATAGCATAGGCTATATTTCAAAATACAAAGTATGTTGTATTTCAAAATAACCAGAAGTATGAAAGTTTCCAACACATAAAAATGATTAACGTTTGAAGAGATAGAGGAGTTGATTACCCTGATTTAATTTGATAACTTAGTGAGTTTGGAGTTCCTTTTCAGAGTGATGAAATGCTCTACAATTGATATAACCATACAAAAAAAACCTTTGTGTTCTGTACATGAATTGAATTATAGTACTGAATTCCATAAAGATAGACTTGTACTATGTCTCAATAAAAACATAAATTTAAAAGGCATTTGCCAGACAGGCACCAGTAACTCACACCTTTAATCCTGGAGGCTGAGCTCTGAATGAAGATCACAGTTCAAAGCCAGCCCACACAGGAAAGTCCACAGGACTCTTATCTCCGATAAACTAACCCTCTGCTCTCCCCCCGCCCCCATACACACAACATAAGCCAGAAAGAGTTATGGCTCAAATGGTAGAAGACTAGCCTTCAGCAAAAGAAATCTTAGGGACAATGCCTAGGCCCAATGTTCAAGGCCCAGGATCAACAGTACATACATATATACATACATACATACATACATAAATCCATTTACCTATCCTATGATAGGCCCTTGGTTCAATCTCAAACAGCACACACACACACACACACACACACACACACACACACACACACACACTCATAGAAGAAATAAATAAACAAAATAGCTATGAAAGATTGCAAGGAAAGGAATAATCCATCTACATTTGTAGATTTGTAGTAGTTCAGAATTTTTGTTCTATTTTTGTTTTATTTTGACATAATTCAAACTGGAAGTTACAGAATTTGCATCACAAGAATGGTTTATGTGGGACTGGGAAGGCAGCTTCGTGGTAGAGTGCTTGCCTAGCATGCATGAAGCCCTGGGTTCAATTCCTCAATACCACATACAAAGAAAAAGCCAGAAGTGGCACTGTGGTTCAAGTGGTAGTGTTAGCCTTGAACTAAAACAAGCTCACGGACAGTGCCCAGGCCCTAAGTTCAAGCCCCAGGACTTGCAAAAATAAGAAAAAAAGAATGCAGTGAAGATACTTGAAATTCTAATTAACACTCATACATGAAGAAAGGGTATGCAGGGCAAGTAAATGTATATTCAAATTATAATCTTTTAATTTATGTATGAGATATCATTTATAATTCTCTTCTTTAACTAGTTTCCTATAAGCCAACCATGTCCAGACAGCGAATAAGAGTGAAATGATTGAAACCTTAAGCTTTACACTTGGTTTGTTGAGCTCAAGAATAAGTTATTTTTTCATCATCTTTGCAATTTGGATGTATTTGGTTTGACAGATGGAGTATTTGAAATGTTGGATTGATTCTTGTGATTTTCATTTGAAATGTTTAAATGAATTTAATTGACGGTAGATTGGAGATTTAAATTTCAGATGTGCAAAAGTTGGATTGATTACATTTGTAAGCTGTGTTTGAATGTGCAGAGATTCTGAGGTACAAAATCTATAACTTCTGAGTTATTAAGTTTGTAAATAAGAGTTTCAGAGCTTAGGAATATTGGTTTATTAGATTTGTAAGCTTGTTTGTTGAGTACTTGAATTGCTTTGGGGAATCAGATACACGTTCAGTTGTGGTTGGAAATCTAAAATTTTTATCAAGGGTACAAATGTTTAGAGAATTTATAAGCTAACTTTAAACTGTAACAGAAGATTATAAAAATATACTAAGGTTTAGCTTAAAAGCCTAGTGAAAATATATTTTAAAACTAAGTACCTCACATAAAATTTGAAATTAATTAAGCAAAGGCAGCTTTATGTAGATTTTTTTTTAACTTTGCTTTTGTGGCACTGAGAAATCAAACCCAGGGTCTCATGCATGGTAGGCAAGCATGCTACCACTAAGCCATATTCCCAGCCCCTCTATGTACGTTTTTATTGTTTGCTTCTATTTGTGTTCATCCTGAGACTTGAACTTAGGACCTTGTGTTCTCTGTTGATTTTTTTGCTCAAGGCCAGTAGTACTCTATACTTGAGCTGCACCTCCCATTTTGGCTTTTTGCTGGTTAACTGAAAATAAGAATCTCAGGAAGCCAGGCACCGGTGGCTCATGCCTGTAATCCTAGCTACTCAGGAGGCTAAGATCTGAGGATCACAGTTCAAAGCCAGCCAGGCCAGGAAAGTCCGTGAGACTCTTATCTCCAGTGAACCACCGGAAAAATCGGAAGTGGCAATGTGGCTCAAGTGGTAGAGCGCTCGCCTTGAGCTGACGAGCTCAGGACAGTGACCAGGCCAGAGTTCAAGCCCCTTGGCTGACCAAAAAAAAAAAATTCAGGAATTTATGTGCATGGGCTTGGCTTTGAACTACAATCCTCAGGACTCAGCCTCCAAAATAGCTAGGAACACAGGCATGAGCCATCAGCACCTGGCTTCTAAGTGGTTTTACCTTTCCATGTGCAAAAACTTGCCTCATACATTAGAAAACATAGATGACAAAATGGTGAAAGATTACCTTCTTCCACGCAGGTTCTCACATATGCACATACATACAAATCTTCTTAACTTGCAGACAACAACAACAACAATAATCAAGCCTTTTAAATATCCTACTATAGTTATTATGCTGTTTTTTTGACAGATGGGAGTCTGAAATACTATATTTAGACTTGTGATTTTGATTTGAAATGTGGAGTGTTTAGTCAATTTACATTAAATATGGTTAGTGATATGGTTTGGTTTAAATCTATCACCTGCAGAACTTTTAAGATCTGTGCGTACAATCAGTTCTCGTACAAGTGAGAGATAAAGTCTAGTCAGTGATGCACAGTGAAATATTTATAGGTAAAAAAGTGCTGCATGTTTGTTTTGTTTTTCAGGAAAAGATAAAGAAGATAAGGATATAGATGAAAGAAATTGGCCATGAGATGGTAATAGTTAAAGCTGAATGATACCTGCATAGTAGTTCATTAATATTCTATTTCTGCAGTTAATATTTTATGCTTTTCACAAGATATTTTATTTTTCAGAGATGTTTTTCATAATTTAAAAAAATGCTGTAAGAAGATGACCCTATATTCTCCTTACCCCATAAAATTAATTTGCTCAGCTATTTCTCTATCATCATAATAAATTAAAACACTTGTATTTTCAACTATTTCTCCAGTATTTGACCATATGCCCCTTAAGAGCAAAGACTAGGCCTTGCTTTTTTTTATATTGTTTACAAAGTAGTTGTGAATTGGCTGAATTCACAAGGCACTCATGACCCAGGAACTGATTCCACTGGACTAAATCAAATTTCCAAGCCAGAATTGTATCCTTTAGACATTCACCTTATATTCTGTACAAACATATGGCAACAAAGTCTAATAAAAAAAAAAGCAGGTTATAAAGCTGTCAAGACAAACCAAGAATTCAGGTTGAGGGGGTCAGCAGCATTGAACTTGTTCCATGGTTCACTGTGTACTGCCCTTTCTTTCAAGTATGAACTGTGACCTTTGCAAAGTCCTTGGTCCTGCCCAGCCCTTTCTCTCAGCTTGCTCTAGCTCAGATAAGATAAGGCTTTTAAAATGGAAAAGCAAGCTGGGCTTTGATGGCTCGCATCTGTAATCCTAGCTACTCTGGAGGCTGAGATCTGAGGATCTCGGTTTGAATCCAGCCCAGGCAGAAAAGTCTGTGAGACTCTTATCTCCACTAAAACTACCAAAATTTAAATAATAATAATAAAAAAAGCTGAAAGTGGAGCTATGGTTCAAATGGTAGAGTTCTAGCCGTAAGCAAAAGCAGCTCAGGAACAGCACCCAGTCCTTGAGATCAAGCTTCAGGAAGAGGGGCACAAAAAAAAAAAAAAAAAAAAACACAAACAAATAGGACTGGGAAGGTGACTTAGTGTTAGAGTGTTTGCCTAGCATGCATAAAGCCCTGGGTTCTAATTCCTCAGTACCACTTACACCAGAAGTGGTAGAGCGCTAAACCTTGAGCAAAAGCAGCTCAGGGACAGTGCCCAGGCCCTGAGTTCAAGCCCCAGCTCTGGCAATAGAATAAGCAAATATAAAATGGAAAAGCAAGGTGGAGTGGGAAATACAATTTTTTTTTCTTTCCAAGGCTTTGTAAACCTTAATGATTGGTTTAGAGGAAACACTCAGGTGTGTGTGTGTGTGTGTGTGTGTGCACTCACACGTGCGCTTGAACTCAGGGCATGGGACCCTGATTCCAGTCAGGCGCTCTACTACCTGAGCCACAGCGCCACTTCCGGTCTTTTGCTGGTCGGTTGGTGGATAGACGGTCTCACAGACGTCTGGGCTGGTTTCGAACCTCGAACCTCAAGGTCTCACGTTTGTTTCCTGAGTAGCTTAGGATGTGAGGCCAGGTGGGAGCCAGGGGCACCGGGCCCGGACAGAGGTAGGCCCACTCCCGCCCCTCCCTCCCCCGAGAGAGGCCTAGCCGTATTCGAGGACGACCAAGGATAGGGCACGGACATATTCACGCAAGGGAGACTCCACCGAGCAGTCTTCACCTGGAGCGTCGTCGCGGCCCTCCTCCAGGCCCCGTGGAGCCAACGCCATCCCCACACAGTGGCGCAGGCGACGCGTGCGTGCGAACCCAGGGCGGTTCTTTCAGCGACCCTCGCCGCCGTCCTTTTCCCGCCTCGGGGAACGTGAGGGGCGGGGCCTGGCGAGCGAAGGGGCGGGGCCTAGAGGGCGGAGGTGGTGGTGATGGGAAGAGAGCCTAAGGAGGGCGGAGCTTCGATGTACGTAGAAGGAGGGCGGAGTCTGGAGGGGGTGTGGTCTAGCGCAGGGGGCGGGGCACCCAGGCCGGAGCGGAGGGCGGGACTGAGGGGCGGCGGCGGCGGCGGCAGCGGGCGGGCGACGACCGGCTGCAGCAGCAGCAGCAGCAGCAGCAGCAGCAGTGGCTGAGCGGCGGCGGCGGCGGGCGGGGCGCGTTGGGGCCTCGGGTGGCTCACGCGGGCGCCGCGTCGGTGGCGTTCCCTAGCCCGGAGGCCGTGTGCGCGCGCGGCGGGGAACCGCGGCGGCCGTCAGAGGAGGAGCTCTGAGGTAGGTGCGCGCGCGGCCTGCAGCCTTCGGAGCCCCCGGCCCCCCCTTGTTGTGGTAGAGGGTGGGGGGGAGTCCCGCCTGAGGTGTCCGGGGGACGGAGGCGGGAGCGGGGTGGGAGGGCGGGGACTGGCCTGGCCTGTGGGGCCGGTAGCGTGGGGAGTGGTGGGGGACCCCCCCCAACTCCACATCCCCACCCCCGGGATAGTCCGGGAAGGGGTGAATGGAGGTGGGGGGGGTGGGGGGCGAGTGTGTGTGGAGAACGCCAGTCCGGGGGGCTCCTATGGAGGAGGAGGCCGGGGCGCCTCCCACTTCTTGGGGTTCCCAGGCCTAGCTCTCCCCCCCCCCCGCACACACACACACACACACACACACACGCACACGCACACGCAGAGTCCCGGGCAACTTGTGCACTGGCAAGCTTGGCACGAAAAGCAAATGCCAAGGTTCTGGAAGAACTGAGAGTCACGTCTCAGTGAGGCGCTGAGGCTTTATTTTCCTTCCCCGCCCCCCCCTTTCCCCCTCCCCCCACCCCCACCCCCACCCGGGCCCAGCCTCGGCCCCACGACTACTTGGCCAAAGAAGGATGTGTCACTGGCTGTGAGGTGGGGTTGGGTGTGGAGTAGAGGGGGGGTGAGGGGGGGAAGAAGAGAAGGAAAGGGGTTGGGACCTGAAACAAAGGTAAACTGAGGCCTGGTGGACACCCGTCTCTTCCCCCATCCCCTACCCCCTTCCCTTACCCTGTACTTGCTCTGATCGCTGCTGTGCTCTAAATGTCTGCTTGGGTCTCCCCCCTCTTCCCTCCCCAACCCTCCGGCCCACCCCCCCTCCCCATCACCACCACCACCACCACCACCACCAGGCCACCGCCTCCGAGGGGGCGTTCTCCTCGGGGACGTCTCGATGGAAACCAGCTGGCCGGGCTTGGAGTTGATATTGAATCAGAACTCTGTGTGGTGTTCATTATTTCCACTAGGCTCTAAAGCCTAAAGAAATGGTATCCCGCGTTTAATAACGATGTGAAAATGGAGAGATGGGGGCGGGGAAGGGGGGAGTGGAGGCACGAACTGTCTAGGTAAATGATACGGTATTTTCTTATTAGGAAATGATCGCAGATCACCGAGTCAATCTTACTGTGTAAGCAGGAGACGGGAGGATTTGTCATGCCTTTCCAAAGATGCCGAACTGTTCCTCCTACAGATTTTCATTTAGGCACAACACATCACACACACACACACACACACATTTCCCAACCTTTGGTGCTAGGCATTTCTCTTTGTTCTGTCTTAGTGTCAGGCCTCAATTTCTTGTCAGCACAGCACCCAGCTCCAAGACCCTAAGAATTGCCATACTAGGTCAGCGCCTGGGCCTCCAGCACAGCCGGCAGCAGGCTTGTGTTTCAGGAAAACACCAGGTTTGTTCCCTAGTGGTGCTGTTAAAAAATGATCTCAGTTTCTTTCGTGGTCTCCATGACTTCTAATGAAAGCCTTTATAATCCACACTATAGTCTTAATACACACACACACACACACACACAACTTCCAAATGAATCTTGAAATGTCTGTTGGGAGAACTTGTATCATGAGACACTTGTGGAGGGAAAAAGAAAAGAACTTGAATGTTTTATATACAATCTTAGAACTGCTTTTTCTCTGTCTTTTCTTTCTTGCTTTAATAGAGCTTTGGAGAAATCTATCAGGGCCAACTTGGCCTTGATGGCTATTTTTGGGCTCAAAAATGAGCTTTATCTGCTAACACCCTGAGCATTAAGAAAGTAATGATTTATTTGTACTTGTAAGATTTACATGTTTTAAAATGCAAGTGCACTTGCTGGAGAGTGAAGGAGTTTTCTGATTTTATGGTCTGGATTGATTTGGTCTTCATGTTTTGCTGAAACCAACAGTCCTAAAAGAAAGATCTAGAAGAGAATAAAGGTGGGCTGGAAGTGTGGCTCAAGTGGTAGAGCTCTTAGTTAGCTAAGCATAGGACCTTGAGTTAAAACCCCAGTACTGCCAAAAGAAGGGAGTAAAATTGCTAGGGACTTGTGGAGTTTGGAAAACTTCAAGAGAATAACTTTAAACCATAACTGTGTGTGTGTGTGTGTGTGTGTGCGCGTGTGTGTGCGCGTGCACGCGCGCGTGCACGTACCAGTCCTGTGGCTTGAACTCAAGGCCTGGGTACTTCCCTGAGCTTTTGTCCTTAAAGCTAGCATTCCACTACTACTTGAGCCACAGCTCCACTTATGGCTTTTTTTTTGGTGGGAGGGGGCAGGGAAGGATAATTAATTGAAGATAAGAGTCTCATAGATTTGTTTGCCTGGGCTGGCTTTGAACCACAGTCCTCAGATCTCAGTCTCTTTTTTTTTTTTTTTTTTGGTCGGTCGTGGGGCTTGAACTCTGGGCCTGGGCGCTGTCCCTCAGCTCTTCAGCTCAAGGCGAGCGTTCTACCACTTGAGCCACAGCGCCACTTCCGGTTTTCTGGTGGTTTATTGGAGATAGGAGTCTCATGGTCTCTCCTGCCTGGGCTGGCTTTGAACTGCGATCCTCAGATCTCAGCCTCCTGAGTAGCTAGGATTACAGCCGTGAGCCACCAGCGCCTGGCAGATCTCAGTCTCTTGAGTAGCTAGACTTACAGGCAGGAGCCACCCCTGCTTCAAACTCAGTAGTCTGGCCCCTGCCACCTTTTAGCAAGCAACTAAAGCTTTATTTCCTCTGAAGCTTTTTATGACACCTCCCATTTTTCCTTCTTAAAACAAACAACCCACAAGTGCCCATAGTAAAATTGACCACTCCCACTCCCCTTTTTACTTTTGACCGTAATAGGGTTTCAACTCAAGGGGTTGAACTTTCAAGTTCTCTACTACTTGAGACATACATACCAGCCCTTTTTTGCCTTATTTTTCAGATAAGATCTCATGCTTTTGGCTATTACCTTCCTCATAGCTGGAATGATAGGTGTGCACCATCACGTTTGGCCCTTGGCCACTCCTGAGTATTACCATCCTCTAAATCAGAGTTTTTCATTGCCGACAATGACGATGACACACAATTGGCATTTTAAAACACAACTTTGCTGGGTGCCAGTGGTTCACACCTGTAATCTTAACCACTCAGGAAGCTGAAATTTGAGGATAGAGGTTTGAAGCCAGCCTGGGAAGGAAAGTCTGTGCAACTTTTACCTCCATTTAAACAACAAACGTCAGAAATGGATCTATGGCTCAAGTGATACAGTGCTAGCCTTGAGCAAAAAAGCCAGAGACAGTGTTCAGGCACTGAGTTCAAGCCTCAGGACCCTCCTTTACCCCCCACCCCCACACTAAAAGCCACAAAACTCTTGTAGAGGGTTAGCCTGTGTAGCACAGGATCTTTAGTACAGCATACCTGACGTCTACTTATTAGACATTAGTAGTACTCCCCACACACAGAGTTGTGACAATCAGAATTGTTGGCAAATGATGTCAGATATTGCCAGCTGTTGTCTTGGAAAGGGTCCGTTACCCTTAGGTGAGAACACCGTTATAAACTACTGCCTTGAACACCAGTGATGCTGCATTGTCCTTGTTTGCCTAGGTGTTGGTTTCCTAGGTAGTGACATCTGGAACAGTCATCATTCACTCAGCTGTTATCAAAAGGCCTGCTTCCCAGTCGCATGCTACATTAAGTGTGACAACACTGTCGTGAAAGCACCTGATGTTGCTTTGGAACACTGGGACCTTGTAGTCTGAAGAGGATGGCGGAGGTGTACGTGTCCATGTAGAATTAGACAGTTACCTCATCACAGCTAAGTTCTAGAAGGAGAAGCGCAGGTTGTTGTGTGTGTGTGTGTGTGCCCAAAATGTAAGTATTGATCTAGTTTGTAAAGTAAGAAATGTTTCCCTGAGGAAAAGGATCTTTAAGATGGCCTCAGTCAGCTAAGCATGGATTTACTAGGTGACGCATAAGGGAGCAGTATTCCATCCAGACAAAAGGAACAGACATGAACACTAAGAAGGCAGGTAGAAGGGAATAAATAGCCTTTCTGAGGAGCCAGAATGTGTGGCAGGAACATGGAGAGAGAGTGATGGGGGTGAGCTGATGTAGACCAGGCTGGAAAGCAGGCAGAGGCTGTCTGCTGTCAATGATTCCTCCATCCAGTGACTCCTCGGAATCCTGAAGAAATTCAGAACAGTACAGGATCCTTCTCTAATGTCTTCTGTGCATACTACTCCACTGCACTCCGCCATTCTTCCCAGACCTTCTAAAGGGATGACCATTGATCCTGGCTTTGGTTATCCTTATAGACTTCTTTTTGCGGGCATGAAGATACATGCATTATCTTTTCTCTCTCTCTCTCTCGTTTATACATTGGACTCTGTTCTCTTAAAAATGTCTTGGGAGGGGCTGGGAAGATGGCTCAGTGGTAGAGCGCTTGCCTTGCATGCCTAAGGCCCTGGGTTCGATTCCTCAGCACCACATAAGCAAAAAGAAAAAAGCCGGAAGTGGCGCTGTGGCTCAAGTGGTAGAGTGCTAGCCTTGAGCTGAAGAGCTGAGGGACAGCACCCAGGCCCAGAGTTCAGGCCCCACAACCGGACCCCAAAAAAAAAATATGTCTTGGGAGCCAAGTGCTGGTGGCTCATGCCTGTCATCCTAGCTCCTCTGGAGGCTGAGATCTGAGGATCATAGTTGAGAGCCAGCCCAAACAGGAAAATCTATGAGACTCTCTTCTCCAATTAGCCACCAAAAAAAGCCAACGGGGAACTGTGGCTCAAGAGGTAGAGTGCTAGTCTTGAGCACAAAAGATCAAGGACAGCACCCCAGACCCTGAGCTCAAGCCCCAAGACCAACACCAAAAAAAAAAAAAAGTATCTTGGGAATCTTTCCATTTTGATACATAATTTCCCTTAATTTTGGTAATTCTATACTTACTGTGTTGATATGCCACACATAATTTAAGCCTTCTTATATTCAAGGACATTTAGGTGTTTCTAATTTATTTTACTGTGAATCTGCTTGTTTATATACGTCTGACTGTATTTGTAGTATAAATTGCCGGAAGTAGAATTGTTGGGTCAAATATAAGTGTCTGTGTACAGGCATATTCCATGTGGGTGTGTTTGCAGATATTTGTGTTAGTAAACAGTCATTGATTTGGAAGGACACCAAAGTGAGTATAGTGGCAGTGTTTGCTTTTGCTTTGTGGTTTTTTTTTCCTCTGGGAGGTGAAAGGGAGGGCCCAGAAAGGGAAGGAAAATGGGTGAACAAATGCAGACATGCTGTTCAGTAGACACTATGTGGGAAAAGACCTATGTAACTTGTGGGCAGGAATAGGAAGGGTTAAACTGGGAGAAAGAGAAGGAGAGAGTGACATTGTCCAAAAAAGAAATATACATATTACCTGACGTATGAAGTGATAACCTCCCTCCATGAGCCTTCATAAATAATAACAGTAAAATTATAGTTTAACAAAAAGTGAATGTGGGAGACACTTTCCTAATTAAGGTTGTAGTCTTTTAACAAAAGAGGAGGCGGTGGCAGCAAAGCTGGAGAGAAATACATTTACACATACGTATAGTTGATAGGATTTGATGGTTGATGGGGTAAAGGTGTTGAGGGGAAGAATCCTAGAGCTCTGCTTGCCTAGTTAGGTGAATGGCTGAGTTACCTGAAACGTAGCCTTGTAAGGACAGCTTGCAGGTGGATTTGAATCACTGTTCCAGTTGGATTGCTGAGATTTTTCAGTGCATATCACAAAGCATTTGACAATGCAGACCCACAGCCCAGAAGAAAGGCCAGAACTGGAGCATACATTTCTTTTTTTCATGTGAAATGAAGGGCGTGGGTAAATTTCCCAAGGCAGAGATGACAAGCTTGTAGCCCAGCACAGATCTAGCTGGCAGATGTTTTGTTTTTGCCCGTGCAGTTGCTTTTGTTATTTGGTTCGAACTTAGTTGCTAGGATTTTTGAATCTGAAGATTTCCCATGGAAAAATCCCGTTTGGTGTGTCTTTTAAAATTTGAGACCTGCTGGGGGCCGGTGGCTCATACCTGTCATCCTAGCTAATCAGGAGGCTGAGGTCTGAGGGTGGCGGTTCAAAGCCAGCCCAGGCAAGGAAGTCCATGAGACTCTTATTATCTCCAACTAACCACTCAGAAAACTGGAAGTGGCGCTGTGGCTCAAGTGGTAGAATGATAGTGCTGAGGGACAGCACCCAGGCCCAGAGTTCAAGCCCCATAACCTCCCCCCCCCCCACACACACACACAAGGAGACCTATGCTGGGCGTGATTGTACATGCCTATCATCCCAGCACTTGGTAGGCCTTTAAAGCATGAGGGTTATAAGTCAAAGGTCTGTGCTACAGAGTGAGGCTCTATCACATGGCCACAGTGATTGGTACTGAATCACACTAACCCTAGCTGCTTTCTTTCTTTTCTTTCTTTCTTTTTTTTTTTTTTTGTTTGTCGGTCGTGGGGCCTGAACTAGGCCTGGGTGCTATCTCTCAGCTCTTCAGCTCAAGGCTAGCGCTGTACCTCTTGAGCCACAGCACCACTTCTGCCTTCTTCTGCTTATGTGGTACTGAGGAATTGAACCCAGGGCCTCATGCATGCAAGGCAAGCGCTCTACCACTGAGCTACCTTCCCAGCTCCCCTAGCTGCTTTCTAAGTCACCAGAGACCACCATTCCCTACACCATGCCTGTGCTGCTTCACATCACTTTGGCATGTATGACCTCTGGTCTCGGAGAGAGAGTGATGTTTATCTTGGTTATATATTAGTATCATTGAGTGATTAAAACCATATTAATGATGGGGTTTATCTAAAAGGGAAATTTGTATTTTTGTTTACTTGGTCTGAATTATGGCCTTTCTTTTCTTTTGTAGAGAGGGAAGGGTACTAGAATTTTAACTCAGGCTTTTGGCTAAGCAGGTGCTCTACCACTTAAGATACACTCCCTAGGCCATTTTGCACTTTATTTTTCCAATAAGGACTCAAGTTTTTGCCCTGATCAGCTTGGATTATAATCTTCCCACCTCTACCTCTCACATAGATGGCTGAGATTATAGGTGTGCACCAACATACCAACTTATTATTTATATTTCTTCCCGACTGGCCATCAACTTTGACCCTTCTAATTTCTGCCTTCTGAATGGCTAGAATTACAGGCATAAGCCACTCTGCCCAGCCTTAGCCTTGGATTTTTAAATAATCCTCAGTGATTCTACTGAGCCTTGGGAGTTGAGAACCACTGACTGAGGTCAACAAAATAAAAGACTCAGCCTCAGTTGGTAGAGAAAGGTGGTAACTCAGGTAGGGGAGACGAAGGGGACAGAGAAGTACAGTAGAATAGCACCTCGATTTTAGTTCAGGTATGTCAACTGAATATACTCTACCATGTTTTTAATTAGATGAGACAATAGTTTTATTTGCATTTATACTGGTATCCTATATCTAATGGGGGCATTTAAAGAACTATTGAGTAATTTATACTTTTTTTTTTTTTGGTCAGTCATGGGGCTTGAACTCTGGGCATGGGCGCTGTCCCTCAGCTCTTCAGCTCAAGGCAAGCGCTCTACCACTTGAGCCACAGTGCCACTTCTGGTTTCTGGTGGTTTATTGGAGATAAGAGTCTTCCAGACTTTCTTGCCCTGGCTTGGCTTTGAGCTGCAGTCCTCAGATCTCAGCTTCCTGATTAGTTAGGAATACAGGCATGAGCCACCGGTTCCTGGCCTTACATGATTATTTTTGCTTTAAATGCTGTCTTTAGAATCTAATTCTCATTTAAGGTGTGTCGTAAAAGACAAAAGGAAAAGTGTACTTCCAAAAGAATTGTCAAGTAAATTATCAAGTAAAGATATGGACTGAAAACCTTGAGTTAAGCAGGATGGGGCCTTGACCTCAGAAAGAGCCATTGTAGATCAGAAGTGGCAGATTGAAGTAAAGTAACAAGTTGGGAAATGGGAATGGTGAATGTTCAAAACGTCTGTTGGGGCGGGGTCTGGGCCCTTGCACATGCAAGGCAGGTGCTCTACCTGAGGTGTCTAAACTGAGGTTCAAAACAAATTTTGTTGTTGTTGTTGGTCATGGGGCTTGAACTCAGGTCCCTGAGCTCTTCAGGTCAAGGCTAGTGCTCCACCACTTTGAGCCACAGCACCACTTCCAGTTTTTGAGTGGTTTAATTGGAGCTGAGTCTCACAGAGATTTTTCTGCCAGGGTAGTCTTCAAACCATGATCATCAGATCTCAGCCTCATGAATAGCTAGGATTACACGCATGAGCCACTGGTGCCTACCTTCAAAAATCTTTCTAAGAAGTTTACGCTGGGTGCTGGTGGCTCACGCTTGTCATCTTAGCCACTCAGGAGGCTGCGATCAGGAGGAGGATCACGGTTCAAAGCCAACCGGTGTAGGAAAGACCATGAGACTCATCTCCAGTAAACCACTCAGAAAAAAAAAAAAACCAGAAGTGGTGCTGTGACTCAAGTGGTAGAGCGCTGGCCTTGAGCTGAAGAGCTGAGGGACAGCGCCCAGGCCCGGAGTTCAAGCCCCATGACAGACCAAAAAAAAAGAATGCCCCAAAAGTTAGAGGGAAGGACTCAAGGGGACAGATGTCTTATATAGCTACCTGGTAGTTGTTCTGCCTGTCCATTACCAAACACTTCAATTTTCCAAGGAGGAGGTTTATTGGAACCGGATAATTTAACTAACCCCATCTTAGAAGAGGTTTGCTTAAAATTTGTTCTGTGCTTTTATAACTAAGGAGATAGTTTGTCAAGACCCTTAAGACCCCTGAAGGGGTTGATTCAATGTTGGTAATTAGCTCCTAAGTTTCTTGCATATCTGGAAAAGCATGGTAGTCCCAAAAGCCAGCAATGATCAGCGTTCCAGAGACCCTGACATCATCCTCCATTGAACGAACAAACAAAGACCAGATTGTTGGCATGTTGAAAATGGAGTACTTTGACTGTTTAGGGAATGTGTATCTTAACTGTCAGATTCCCAAGAACTGTTTTTGCAGTTATATTGTTTGTTTTTCCCAGTTAACTTGATGTTACAGCTTGGTTTTTGTGTGCATGCACATAAAATTTCTCATACTTAGCTGATTGATTTGTGTGTGGATATAAATTGGAGGTATAGGTCCTCCTTGAGTTTAGAGAGAAGAGCTCCAAACAAACCATGATTTCCAGAAGTTTGCTTCAGTGGGTATTATCTTGAAGTCCTAGGGTTAGAGTTACCATCTAGAATGGACTACAACTCACTGTCTCCTGTGTATTTCTGTTCCACTGGCAGAGAATGTGTGGGGTTTTTGTTTTGTTTTGTTTTTATTATGTTGTGAGTTCTCCTGGTTTTAAGACAGGGTTTCACTGTGTAGCCCAGACTAGCCTCAAACTCATGATCCTCCTGCTGCAGCCTCTCAAGTATTGAGATGAGATTCCAAGCTTGTGCCATCATGCCTGGAAACACGAGAGGATAAAGGTCAGTTTTGTGCTTCCTATTCCTCAGAGTTGTGGCCTACCAGCAGAACAGAAAACATGAGGAGTAGAAAATGCCAAAGATTTTTAGAGAAGAGTAGCGTTAATAGTTGAAAGCGTAAATGTTACAGCTATACTCTCAGAAGAAATATTATCTTCTGAAGGACCAGCATTCATAGCTCTCATTAGTTTACCAGATAGGTGAATTATGGTTAACCAGAAGTGGTGCTATGGCTCAAGTGGTAGAGTGCTAGCCTTGAGCTGAAGAGCTGAGGGACAGTGCCCAGGCCCAGAGTTCAAGCCCCACGGCCAACAACAACAGAAAATGGATTATTATTTTTTTTTTTTTGGTCGGTCGTGGGGCTTGAACTCTGGGCCTGGGCGCTGTCCCTCAGCTCTTCAGCTCAAGGCGAGCGCTCTACACTTGAGCTACAGCGCCACTTCCGGTTTTCTGGTGGTTTATTGGAGATAGGAGTCTCAAGGTCTCTCCTGCCCCGGCTGGTTTTGAACCATGATCCTCAGATCTCAGCCTCCTGAGTAGCTAGGATTACAGGCGTGAGCCACCAGCGCCCGGCGAAAATGGATTATTTTTTAACATGAATAGCAGATGATGGTTTGTTGGTTTGTAGTAGGAGTCTATTATAAGAAGATACTTTTATTTGGAAATTTGGATGTGTTTGAGCAGCAGTGGGAATTCTGTCCACAAATAACAGGTACTATGCCTGAATGGTGGTGGATGGAGACAAAAGTCCATTGCCAGAGGGGTTCAGAGCTGCTTTGGTTTGAGAAAGAGCTTAGGTGACTGAATAAGGAGAGGACCTAGAGGGAGTTCTGGAATTGAAGGCCTGTGTTTTTCACCTGTGAGCATGGGGGTTGTTTTTGTGCTCGTTGTTGTGGTAAAAATAACCATGTTAACAAGTGACTAGCAGTACATTTACCATGTTGTGCAACTATCACCACTCTTTAATTCTTGGACCTTTTCGTCATCCCAAAAGAAAACCCTGTACCTATTTCGATGTCACTCCCCATCCTCCATCCACCTCTGCCAACAACCAGCTGCTTTCTAGCTCAATGGATTTGCCTACTTAAAACATTTCAAACAAATGGCATCTTATACCCTGTGACTTTGTGTATCGTGGCTTCTTTCCATCCATCATATTTACTTACAAGGTTCACGGTGTTGTAGCATGTCAGTGAAACCAAAGCTTTCAGACCCCAAGCCTGAACTCCAGGAATATCACATTAGGTCAAGCTATTTGCCTCTATGTGCCTAATAAAGAGATTTGGCAGGGAAAGGAGATCTATTATGTGGCAGTCATGAGAAGGCATCTTCAGCTGTCTTGAGGAACAAATATGAACCCAGATTGTCTCCCAAGAACATTTGGATCCGATGCTCACATGGCACAGTGCCAACTTGACATCTGTACATCTCAAAACACACACCTGATCTTCCTCCAGAGCCCATGCTCTGTCGCCTGTCCCAGCTCACTACACAGCATTCATACTTCTAGTAGTTGAAAACCATAGCGCCATCTTGGATTCTCCTTCACCCTGTGTTGGGGCTGTGGGCAAATCCTGTTGAGTCTCCCTAGATTGGGCCCCCCCCCACTATTACATTGCTCCCACATTGTCCACACCGCCATTGTAATCTGCCCTGGGTTATTGTGTTTTTTGTTTTTTGTCGATTGTGGGGCTTGAACTCTGGGCCTGGGCGCTGTCCCTCAGATCTTGGCAGCTCAAGGCAAGCGCTCTACCACTTGAGCCACAGCACCATTTCTGGTTTTCTGGTCGTTTATTGGAGATAAGCATCTCATGGACTTTCCTGCCCAGGCTGGCTTTGAACCATAATCCTCAGATCTCAGCCTCCTGAGTAGGTAGGGTGACAGGCGTGAGACACTGTGCCTGACTTGCCCTGGGTTATTGTAACGACCTAACCCCTCCCTGTCTGTGTCCTTCCTCTTCCACAGTTGGCTGTCAATGCAGCCTCTAAGGCTTTTAACACTCTCCATCCAACACTTTACACTTAACCCACACGTACCCCCCTAATCTGAAATCCCCTTTACTTCATCTCATCCTCCTCTGTCCTGTACTTGTTTTATCCCAGTCACAAATAATACCTTTCACCTTATCCAGCAAGGCTGGTATGTTCCTGGCTCAGGACCTTTGCCTTCTTCCTAATTCAAACATCTTCCTCCCTCGTTTCACTCTAGTCTTTGGTAAAGTTCACTTTCCCCAGCACTCCCAACTTCTTTTCTTTCAGATTTTGCTTCTTAGCACTCATAAAAATCCAAATATTCCTCCCATTCTACTCCAAGACAGAGCTGTTGAGCCATCCCTGCTTGCCACGTTCTTTTATTCATCTTTACACTTTCATTGGAGCACAGACCTCTGATGAAAATTAGACATTTGCAAACTTGTCTGTGAGATCAGAAACTAAACTCAACAGAACACAACTAGTGATGGGTCTCTCTGGATGGGCATCATACCCGCGGGCCTTCACATGGGCCTTATAGGGGGGTGGTGTTATAGTTTTAAAAGACCATACATTATATCTTTCTATATCTTTTTATTTTTTACAACTTTCCTTTATTCCCTTTTTGTATTATTATACAAGGGGGGGGGTCCTTTACTGTGACATCTTCATACCTGCGTATACTTTGGTAATAATATTCACAGCCTCCCCATTATCTTCTTATCTTGTCCCCTCTCTGTTCCCATTTCTCTTTTCTAGTTGTCCTCCCTCTACTTTTAACAATCTATTATTTCTATTGATGTTTTAACCAGACAACTATTATATAAACATACCCTCCTCACCTCTTCTCTTTTCCTAGATGAGCTAATTTCCTCGATGGCAAACAAGTGGATAAATGAGTATCATTTCACAGAGTGATAATAGTGTGATGCAGAAAATAAACTAGCGCTTTTCCTGTAAGAGGAACACTGGGATTAGCTATATTTGCTTCTCTACTTTAAATATTTCAGCAGTGAATCCTCCTACTTGTACGAATATATTTGTTGTACTGTCTGATATCCTAAAATTATAATAGATACTGCCAGTGTTGTTCCTAAACTGTCTGAATAAGATCACATAAAATATATGTTTAAACACATCAATGATGTCTTTGTATTACTCTTTAAATTGTATTTTTATTATCTTCAAGTAGTTGTATAGAAGGGTTATTCTTCAACAAATCATTTTGTAAGTTCGTTACTGTTTCATTACACTAGTCGTATTGAATATAATTCCTTTAAGAAAAAAATTAAGTCATGTTACAAGTCCTAAATGCCCTTACCTTTGCAAATATTTGCCTGTCTTAAAAGTTTTACGAAATGGTATCTCACTGCTTTCATTGTTCCCCTTTTTATTTTTATTTTTTGTGCCAGTCCTAGGGCTTGAACTCAGGGCCTGGGCACTGACCCTCCGCTTCATTTTACTCAAGGATAGTGGTGCTCTACCACTTGATCCACAGCTCCACTTCTGGCTTTTTGGTGGTTCATTGGAGATAAGAGTCTCATGGAAGCGGGGTGCCAGTAGCTCATGCCTGCAATCCTAGCTGCTCAAGAAGGTGAGATCTGAGGATCATGATTCAAAGCCAGCCTGGGGCAGGAAAGTCCATGAGGCTCTAATCTCCAATAAACCACCAGAAAATCGGAAGTGGCGCTGTGGTTCAAGTGATAGAGCTCTATCTAGCCTTTAGCTGAAGAGCTGAGGGACAGCGCCCAGGCCCAGAGTTCAAGCCGCACAACCTGGTAGGGGGAAAAAAGAGTCTCATGGATTTTCCTGCCCCAGCTGGCTTCAAACCTTGATCCTTAGATCTCAGCCTCCTAAATAGCACGAGCCACCAACGCCTGGCTTCCTTTTTGATTTTTTTTTTTTCCGGTCAGTTGTGGGGCTTGAACTGGGGGCCTGGGCATTGTCCCTGAGCTCTACCTCTTGATCTATCATGCCACTTGTGATTTTCTGGTGGTTAATTGGAAATAAGAGTTGCTAGATTACATGTGTGAGCCACCAGTGCCTGGCCCTTTTTGAAATTTTTAGTGGATATATATTGTGTGGGGGGGTACAGTTATTAATATTTTAATACATGTTTATAGTGTATCAAATAAAATTTGAGTGATTAGTAGATCTATCACCACATTGTCATTTCTTTATGGGGAGAACATTCAAAGTCATCTCTTGGCTATTCTAAAACAGATAGTGTCTTACTGTTAACTGCCTTCAGTCCATATTACTGTAATAGTACCCTGTGGTTCCTGTGATCCATTCTTCCTTTCCTTTTGGAAATAGGAATATCAGCTTATAGCCAAAGCCATTGCTGCCCATCTAGAAGACTTAAAGCTAAGTATAAGGTGTAGCTAATGGCATATAAGCAGAAGAGTTAGGTGTGACCCGGAAATCCCCCTCCCTGAGAAGCTGCGCTGTTAGAATACACTTTGTGAATACACCAACATTTTTCTCATTTCTTTTTTCAGTTTTTTTTTATGTTTAGTAATGACTCTACATATAACATGTTTTCTCCAAATTGAGTTTCCTATTTTACTTTTCCATTAGGTTTCTTTAAATTATGGTGTTTTTTTCTTGTCCTGACATTTGCATTCTTCCCTATTTTGGCACCTTCTGTATTTTCCATTTCCCTCCTGTTGATTTAATCTCACAGGTCATTTGGTTTTTAAATTTTTTTAAAATTAAGCTTTATGTTTGGTCTTATGACTTTGTTTATGTATTATTCTATTTCTGGTTAGGATGCCATTTTTGACTATCCTTTTAATTATGTACAATCAGTTTTATTGCAGAACAAACTCATGTTCTTAATGGTACTTACAAAGTTTGGTAATATAGTCAAGTTCAGATAGGTGGCATTAAAACATGTTACTGAACGTTATTTGTTGTATTTTAGAAGTCTTAACTCTAAATTTCACTCCATTAACTTTATTGTAATTTTGTTTTATAAGGCTGTTTTGTATGCCTTCATCATTTTTTTTTAGTCCTTCTGAAAGACAAAATTGGGGTTTAAAAGAACATCATTTTGTACTTTCTATCCAGGTTGCTATAATAGTTTCAGTGTTGTACAGATGTTCTCTTTCTCTTTATTTCCTTTGTTGTCTCTCTTTTTCCCTCCCTTCCCCTTTCTTATACCTACTAAGATCTGAGAAAAACCTGGTGTTATACTCAGGTAGTATCTACCCAAGGTCCATTAAGCAATAGTATGAGACAAAAGGGTTTTGTTGTTAGAGAAACGTGTCATAGTACTTAGTCCTTCAGAGTACAGTGGTCAAGGCTTTTTAACTTCTTTAAGTTTCCTCATCTGTGATGTAGAGATAATATTAACTTCAGTGCAGGCGTAAGAACTCAATTAGGGTGTTGTGCTCAACACCATCCTAGTATTGCTTAGTACAGTTGTGCTACCACCACTATTTCACTCAACACTGGATTGCATATACAATGCTAGTCCTATAAGATGATAGTGAATGAACCTTTTAATGTTTTATTGAATTAAATTTGCAGGTATTGAGGATTTTGCATCTGTGTTCATGAAGAAAAAAAATTTTTTTTTTTTTTTGGTCAGTCGTGGGGCTTGAACTCTGGGTCTGTTTCTCAGCTTTTCAGCTAAAGGCCAGCATTCTACACTTGAGCCACAGTGCCACTTCCGGTTTTCTGGTGGTTTATTGGAGATAAAAGTCTCACAGACTTTCTTGCCCCAGGCTGGCTTTGAACCTCAATCAATCCTCAGATCTCAGCCTCCTGAGAATGACAGGCATGAGCCACCAGCGCCCAGCTAAGGAAACTTTTAAGTATATCGTGCACACACAGCAACAAAACTGCATAATGATGCATTTCTCATAACCTATCTCCACTGGTAAGCAGTATGTGGCTGTATTTTACAACTCATGACATATGGTATTAGTTTTCCCTTGGAGAGCCTGGTTAGAGCCACAGAGAAGGAGCATCCGTAGTTCTCTCCCTTTTGCTGTCTGGTTTTGGTGATGTTGATTTTATTGGGGCAGGGTTTGTGGGGAAGAAGGGGAATGGTCTCACTGTCTAGTCTACGCTGATCTCAAGCTGCATATCTTCCTGCCTCCTTCTGAGTAATGGATTTACCAGCGTGCACCACCTCACATGCCTGGCTTTCTGTTATGTGTTGATGATGGTGGCATGAATTCCCGCAGAGGATGGTTTTATGCCTGCTGGTTACCATTTCCTACCTCCGCCAGTGGCCTGTCGAGGAATTACCTTACTCACCAGTAATGTGTTGTTGTTGTCGTTGTTGTTGTTAGACATTACTCCCTCGTATGTGTGGGTTATTAAGCTGTACTCCTAGGTGGTCCAAAGGCATAGGGTAAGACCACGGGAGAAAACAAATGAGATAAGGGGGAGTCCAAGATCAATGTTGTTGTTGTAGAGAAAAGGTCAAGAAACTAAAGAGGCCAGGATATCAAATGGATTGTTTGGATGTTGAAATCAATAAGAATTATGACAGAAATAGCGTTGAAATGACAGGCGAGCCAGAAGCTAAAATTATCAAGGAATGAAAGGGAGTGACCTTGGGGAACCATAAATGTCTACAGTCAGAAAGGTGGTGGGCAGTAAAGTCCGATGATATGTGACTCAGAGCAGAGGGCTTTTTGTACAGGACAAAAAGAAAATGGTCTTGGAGTGGTAATGAGGTATAATAAGGGCACTTTACCAGACCTCATATGTGAGGAATGTGAGAGAGAGATAAAAAAAAAAAGTCCTCATCTAAAAGGGCTACAATGAAAGGAGCTTCCTCCAGCATGAGCCCCGTTTGATTTTAAAGAAGATAAAAGGAGCTAGAGAAAGCATCTGAGAAGAGATAAAGGACATGAGGATTTGGCCGGTAACTGACTACCCCAGAGTTAGACCGAGCTCAGGGAAAAGGACTAGGGTTTCAGAAAGGTAGGAGGGGGTGGCTAATCAGATTCTATCATCAGTCATAACCATGCTTCCCTCTCATATATCCTGAATTCTCACTTCAGCAACCTTACTGGACTTAAACCAGAGTATCAGTTAAGTCCAGGTTTTATTTATTTTTTATTTTTTTTGGGTCTGGTCGTGGGGCCTGAACTCGGGGCCTGGGCGCTGTCCCTCAGCTCTTCAGCTCAAGGCTAGCGCTCTACCACTTGAGCCACAGCGTCAGTTCTGGCTTTTTTCTTTTTGCTTATGTGGTGCTGAGGAATTGAACCCGGGGCCTGAGGCATGCAAGGCAAGCGCTCTACCACTGAGCCACCTTCCCAGCCCCAAATCCAGGTTTTAAAAACTGTTCTATATCTGTTAAATAAAAAAAAAATCATGCTTACTGACCATACTGCCCGTGCTTTAAGTCGAATGTTACTATAAAAGTTAAGAAAGTAAAAATTTCTAAAGTTAAAAAGTTGATCCTTTTGCTGCCTGGCCATCAGACGGGTTTTTCCTTTTTTCTCTCGTTTCTCTCCTCCTCCAGGATGATGACTCTCCCACTCCTGTGTCCTGTTCACTATCCCCTCCCCACTCTTCCCTTTAATGATGCTCTTGCTGCTTAGAGAAAACTGTCAAAAAAGCTTTCATCCCCATCGCTTCCTGTAGACATACACTCATCTTTTCTTCCCATTATCATGAACTAGCTACGTGGTTTGTAATTATCTCATGGCATCCATTTTCCCTTTTCCTAGATCATTCTCTTTATGCATGAACAATATGCATTTAAACAATCTACTTAATTCCATTCCTGTTGTACTCCCTTATTTCACCATATACTTCTCAGCAAAACTTCTTGAGATTATTTTCTGTATACACTTCTGGCTTTCTGGTGGTTCATTGGAGATAAGAGTCTCATGGACTTTCCTACCTGGGCTGCTTTGAACCTCGATCCTCAGATCTCAGCCTCCTGAGTAGCTAGGATGACAGACATGAGCTACCGGCACCTGGCTTCCTGTGATTTTTTCTTTCTTTCTTTCTGTATTCTCTAGCCTAGCCAGACTTCTGCCCCACAATTCCATGGAAACTGTTCTTTATCAGTTATAGTGTCTATATGCCATTTCCCAATGCTTATCTGACATTCAGGAAATGGGTTCTCTTCTTTGAAACATCTTCTTTGGCTAAGATCTTACGTGATTTGTAAACTTAACAAGGAATCTGCTACAGGCTCATGAATACTTGTAGAAAACATAAGACTTCTAAACAAGAGGTGAACAGTTTTATTACAGTCCCCTCCCTCGCTTTCTTTCTTTCTTCTCTCTCTCTGTCTCTCTCCACTTCAGTCTCCTCTACTTTTACTTCTCTTTGCTTACCCAAACTGTAGACCTGTGTTGGTGAATACTGTAGCCACCAGCTCCAACTAAAGTTTCAAATTATTCAGTTGTATTCAACAGCCACATGTGGTAGTGGCCACCTGTTGAGTGGCATAAATACAAAAGCATTTCCTCATCCCAGAAAGTTCCATTGGACAGCACAGCTCTGCATGTTTGAATGCCCCAGGGCTGAGCTTTTGTTTTGTTTTGTTTTGTTTTTTTGTTTTGTCGGTCGTGGGGCTTGAACTCTGGACCTGGGAGCTGTCCCTCAGCTCTTCAGCTCAAGGCAAGCGTTCTACCACTTGAGCTACAGCGCCACTTCCGGTTTTCTGGTGGTTTATTGGAGATAGGAGTCTCACCGTCTCTCCTGCCCGGGCTGGCTTTGAACTGCGATCCTCAGATCTCAGCCTCCTGAGTAGCTAGGATTACAGGCGTGAGCCACCAGCGCCCGGCAGGGCTGAGCTTTTGGATGGCTTCTCTTTACTTTCTGTAATCCTTCCCTGCCCTCAACTCCAAACTCAATTTCCCCAAAGCTTCTAGATAACTGTGTGTGGATATCTACTAGGCATCCTAGAACTAACATGTCCAACACAGAAGGATACTCTTAATTGTCCTCTCCCACTACAAACCTATTCTTTCTGGAATCTTTCACCTCAGTTAATGTAAGTTCTCACTTTTTTTACTCATTTAAGCAAAACAAAACAAAAAAAAAACTCTTTAAAATTCTTAACGTTCATTCTTGACCTCAGGCTTTTGTACAAAACCCACACATCTGTCTCATTGCCTCCATATTTTCAAAATATATCTAGAATGACTCTTCTCATCCTTTCCCTTCTACCACCTGATCCAACCCAACATCTTATTTTGCCTAAATTATTCCAGTTGTCACCTATGTAGTCTCCTTTTGCTCTTGATCCTGATCATTTGTTCCCATCATCCCTTGCTTAAAAGTGAGTCAAGTTGGGCTCAAAATTCTCATTAAGAGCCATATGCTGCTGGCCAGGCACCAGTGGCTCATGCCTATAATCCTAGCTACTCAGGAGGCTGAGATCTGAGGATCATGGTTCAAAGCCAGCCCAGGCAGGAAAGTCCGTGAGACTCTTTATCTCCAATAAACCACTAGAAAACCAGAAGTGGCACTGTGATTCAAGTGGTAGAACACTCGCCTTGAGCTGAAGAGCACAGGGACAGCGCCCAAGCCCAGAGTTCAAGCCCCACAACCAACAACAACAGAAAAGCTTATTTTGGACACACTGGGAAATGATTCACATGCTTCCATCTCAGAGCCTTTGTGTTTGATCTTCCTTCCTCTTCCACTTTCTGCAATCTACTCATACTTCTGTCATACTAGACTTACTGTAGAGATTAAGCCAATTGTGTTATAGATCAGTCTGTGCTGTATTGTGAATTTCTCTACTTATCAAAGATTGTTTAGTAAGAAAATTGTGTAGATACTACAATCTTAATATAGTACATTTTGCCTGATTGATATATCATTGATGATACTAAACTTGTCTATTGTGCTATAGTGGTGACTTTCCGAGTCTTGTATTATGACTTCCCTTGGTGATAATGGGTGAACTGAAGAAGAAATATTATTTTCTAACCTGTGTTTTTTTCCTGAGGAACTATTTTTCCCGGTATAACTCTTTTTTGAAAATCCAGTATCTTAAAAAAAAAAATACACCCAAAGTAGAGTTTTTCTGGTTACTGTGGGAAATGCCTAATATTTGCAGCTTCTAAGGTAACTCTAGACAGACAGTTTGTACCCCACTGAGCCCACCCAAACTCTTTATTTAGGAAGTGGAACCCGGAAAGGAGTCTTACAGTCACCTAGCAACTTCCGAGAAAGACTCTATGAACCTTCTGTTGGAGCACAGTTGGGAGTCTCTGTCACTTCCTTAGAACCCTGTGGCTATAGATGATCATTAGAACAGCATTCCATTTCCCACAGGCAGTCCACCCACCCCACTGTTTCTAGTTATCTGTGTGCTTTCTATGACATTCTATCTGTTTTGCAGATGTGAAGATTTGAAATGACTTCATATTTAGCATGTGCTGGGTTACAGTCTTTTTCTTTTCGTGTGTGTGTGTGTGTGTGTGTGTGTGTGTGTGTGTGTGTGTGTGTGTGTGTGTGTGTTTGCCTCCCTTTTGGCTTCTTTGTCCACAAAGACTTCTAGATTCAGATATTCTGGGTCTGGAGCACTGAAATTTCATAAGCTTCCATATGTCTTACCTCTTTTCACCTTTAGATATTCAAAATGCTGCCACAGCCAACATCAGTCTTTTTTTTTTTTTTTGGTAGTGGGGCTTGAACTCTGGACCTGGGCGCTGTCCCTCAGCTCTTCAGCTCAAGGCAACGCTCTACCACTTGAGCCACAGCGCCACTTCCGTTTTTCTAGTGGTTAATTGGAGATAAGAGTCTCACAAACATTTCTGCCTGGGCTGGCTTTGAACCGTGATCCTCAGATTTCAGACTCCTGAGTAGCTCGGATGACAGGCGCAAGCTTGGCATCAGTCTTATCGCTTGCTGCTTACTCTCTCTCTCCGTCTTAATGCACAGCCCGTGTACCTTAGTAGAGAATCTAATGAATAAATTTAATACAGCATACCCATACAATGCATAAAGTTGTTTAACCCATTTTTACTTTCACTGAAAGGAATATCTCTGTATTAAGTGAGGGAAATAAATAATAGGCTAGAGCTTCGCTTTTGTTTTAAAGAGTATACACAATCTCATGTCTGTCTGTCTGTGTGTTTAAAGCCAAAAAGGATGTTTACAAGGTAGATGAGGTGGTACACACTTGTAATCCCAACACATAGGAAGCTGAATAAGGATGATCATGGCTTAAAGATTAGCCTAGACTACCTAGTGAGTATCTCTACGCAAATACATATGTATGTACATATATACACATATACACTCACACAAATGTTCATATAGATGCTGTCTCATAGAATTATCTTTGTTCACTCCGTGTCTCTGTCGTTCAGTCATTATTTTCTTATGATTCAAGCTGTTGTTTAAGTAAAGCCAAAGAGCAGAACTCTTTTTTTTTATTTAATTTTATTTGTGAACATACTGTACAGAGGGGTTACAATTACATGGACAGGATAATGCGTACATTTCTTACCAAGCATTGCAGCCTCCTCCTTTGTTTACCCTTCACATCCCTTCCCAGCCTCCCCCCAGAACTCTGTTTTTTTGTTGTTGTTTTTTTGTTTGTGTGCGTGGTTTTTGTTTTTTTTTTTTTTTTTGTCGTGGGGCTTGAACTCTGGGCCTGGATGCTGTCCCTCAGCTCAAGGCTAGTTCTCTACCACTTGAGCCACGGCACCACTTCTGGTTTTCTGGTGGTTCATTGGAGAGAAGAGTCTCATGGACTTTCCTACCAGGGCTGACTTTGAACTGCAAACCTCAGATCTCAGCCTCCTGAGTAACTAGGATTACAGGCATGAGCCACTGGCACCTGGCTCAGAACTCTGGTTTTTATGATCCTCAGATCTCAGCCTCCTGAGTAGCTAGGATGACAGGCTAGCTAGGATTACAGCCAGTACCCGGCTCTTTGGGATTTTTCTTTTACCCCATTCAAACAAATTTCCCCTGACCTTGTGCTTCTATTTATTTAACTCTAGGATTGGCCACTTAGTTCTGAATATTCTCTCTTCCCTCCTACACAGAAAAGAAAAGGAAACTGTAAAATTCCTAAAGTCATTATAGTCTCCATCAGAGCCCAAAAGGGGCTCAAGAAATACCGATTGAATAAACTGAACTATTTTTTGGTCTCATTTTTTTTAATCCCATAAATTCCGATAAGTCATAAGAAGCCGTTTTTTCTACAATGCTTTGAATGTTTACATAGCTGATATAAAATAGTTAATATTCTTTAAATATATATCCATAATTTAAGAAAATTAAGATCTTTTTAGGAGTTATGAGAATAGTAGTAAAGCCAAGTCTGTTCCGAAGCACTATTTTTTTAAAATAATTCTTCTCTAAACACCACCTTTATAATAACAACTTAAAATTTTTTTAATCTTTTTTTTTAAGGTTTGATCAGAATTTGTATTTCACAGGAATGAAGAAAGGCACAGGAATTAAAGATGAAGGTCTCCTGTTCATAGTTTTGTGATCATGGGTCAGTCACTTAAGACTGAGCTGACGTATTTTAACCTTTCCCGCCGCCCTCTGGGGCCTGCGGAGGCCTTCCCCTGATTGACTTAGCTCTGCCTTGCTTCCTAAGTCTGCCCACCACAGCATTGCTCAGAGAGTAAATCTGACCTTGTCTTCCACCCCCCCCCACCCCCAATCGAAACCTCTCAGCCAAGGCTTCTGTTACCGTGCTGCCCATGCCCCACCTCCTTCACAGCTCTTGCTCCTGGAAGCCAACTTGACACTTGGATAATACCAAGCTCGGCGCTCCCACACATGTCATACCACGTTCCGCCTCCCTCCCTTTTGCTCACCCAGCATCCGCCTTGATTTCCTGCCGCCAACTCTGTGAGACTCCAGGACTGGACTTGTTGGTCCTCGTCCTGTGAATGCCCTCTTCGACTTGAAGGCCAGGCATTCTCTTACCCTCCCTGCCCACACTGGGAGCTGCATGAGATAAAACCGTACAACTTCAACTTGCTCGCCTGAAGAGTACTCTGTGGTAGCACTCAAATGTTTATTACATTGTGTTTAATATATATACATATGTTAAAAAAATATGTATCTTTTGGCTAGACATAGGTGCACACCTATTTTGTAGTTACACAGGAGGTGAAGACAGGAAGATCTAGCTTTGAGGCCAGCTTGGGCAAAGACTGAGCAGGACTACCATCTCAAAAAACAACAACAACAACAAAAATCTAGATGGACATGGTGGTTCTTGCTTGTAATCCCAGCTACATGGAGGTGAATCAAAGACCAAGGCTGGCCTGTAGAAAAATGTTCAGATGCTATCTGAAGAATAAACTCAAACAAACAAACAAAAAGCTAGAGGTATGACTTGTGTAGTAGTGCACCCGTCTCTAGCAAGCTCAAGGTCTGAGTTCCAACTGCAGTATCATCAAAACTAACTAGATAATGGCCTAGGGCTGGTGGCTCACACCTGTCATCCTAGCTACTCAGGAGGCTGAGATCTGAGGATCCTGGTTTGAAGCCAGCCTGGACAGGAAAGTCTATGAGACTTATCACCAATGAACCACAAAAAATAAGTAGGTAGATAAAGAAAGGGGGGAAGGAAGAAAGGATGGAGACAAGAGAAAGATGGGAAATGAAGGGGAAATGGAAGGGATAGAGGGAGGAAGACCTTCAAAATAATTAAGTCCATGACCAGACAGACAGAAATGATTCTCATTGGCTGCCTGTTGGCCATCTGTCTATATTAATAACGTTCTGTGGCTCCTGAATGATGTTCTACATATCCAGGTGGCCCTTGTCGGAAAAAAGGCGCTCTCTTTCTCTCCCTGTCCCTCTTCCCCCTCCCCTCCCTCCTTCTCTCTCTCTCTCTCTCTCTCTCTCTCTCTCTCTCTCTCTCGTGCTTTTATTTTAGGATCTCCAAAAAAAGAAAAATACATAGAAAAGGAAAATGCATAGGTTGAGATAATGCCAGACAGCGACAACTGTTGGTTGTGTGTGTGTGTGTGTGTGTGTGTGTGTGTGTGTGTGTGTGTACGTGTACGTGTACGTGTACTAGGAACTGAATCTAGAGCCCTACACATGCTGGGCAAGCTTTCTACTACTTAAGTTATATCCCTAGCCTGAGATATTTTTGGTTTTATTTCAAAGTAGCAAAAGTTTAGCCCCAAATTTTTCCCTTGGAACTTGCAAATAACACACATTTCAAATGAATAGAGAAAACAGGCATCATGCCTGTAGTCCTAGCTACTCAGGAGGCTGAGATCTGAGCATTGCAATTCAAAGCCAGCCCAGAAAAGAAAGTCCGTGAGACTCTTTATCTCCCATAAACCACCAGAAAACCAGAAGTAGCATTGTGGATCAAATGGTAGAGCACTGGCCTTGAGCTGAAGAGCCGAGGGACAGCGCCCAGGCCCATTGTTCAAGCCCCACGAGCAACAGAAAAATAATTATTAATTAAAATGAATAGAGGTGTGGTACCGAATGCCCGTCATCCCAGTATTCCGAAGGCTAGAGCAGGAAGGATCATGAGTTCCAGGAGAGCCTGTGGCACCTCTCAAAAGACATAAAAATGAACAGCTAGTTTATGATTTTTCTATATAAAATATAAATAAGGAACACTGAAATTTTCCTAGTTCAAACCAAAATCAACCAGAAATTTTGTTTTTCTTTTGTTCTCTAGACCCTAAAGCCATCTTTCATCCTGTTTTTGCAGAAGAGAAGGTGAAATCCCAGGGAAGTGACTTACAGGTTATCAGATTGGTCAGTGCAGAGGCAGAAGCTGGCCAAGTTGCTCCTTCCTACCTACCTGAGGGAACACCCCCGGCCATACTTCCTGTTTCTCCACTGGAATATCGATCAAAGTAAGTTTTATGGGCTTCCTAATTCCTGTTAGGCCTGCTGCTGACATAGTTTTATCCCTAAACTCAAAGCATGTATCCTGCTTCCATAGTTACATATACCATTCCTTTGAATGTAAGAAAATCTTCCCTTATGAGATTTCCCTTTTTCAATTTATCTTCTCAACTCTTCTTGAATTGAACACAGAGATGAAAATATCCCAAGTCTCGTTTTCTTTAATTCCCCCCAGTAGCACTGTGGACCTGGTCTCTTATTTCCTCTAAACGGTTCTCTTGGAAGCCATTTCAAAAATGACTCATCCACCAAAGATTGCCTGTGTTTTCCAGGCAGAGCAGTAGTTTTATTATGTTTAAATGACTCATTACTTCTGAATCATCATGCCTTCTGTACTCTATTAAATTAAAAAAAACACTCCTGTAGTATATTCTTCTCTGAGCCTTCAGATGGTCCACTCTAGTGACCTGGATATTCAGCTCATTCTCCCTTGTCTCTAGTATCCATCATCTCATCTTGAAGCCTTTTTTCCAGCTGAGACAAACAATAGAGTTTCTTTGCCTCTTGTCTCCCTGCTCCAGATGTTTCCTGAAATGGTGCTAATGAATAGCAGTATAAAAATCTGTATCACACCTTTCTGGGTTTTCCATCGTGGAACTTGTGTTGTTAGAAGTTTTATTCACTTCCTAAATTTCTCCATGAAATGAGGGGTAGAAAACCCCATAAAAATAAAGCAAAGCTCTCATGATTGTTGGTACACAAAACCAGTGAAACTCAGCATGTTCAAAGAATGAATCACTCTCATCGTTGGGATTCTGTGACAATATTTTGACTGTCTAACTACCCTTTGACCATTTATTTTCTGTCTCTTTTTTTGCTCCATATGGGCCAAGTCTTCCTTAGGGTCCACTCCTTGGCTCTTTTCTCACCCCATGCATGTTCAGTCTCATCTATTCTTTTTTTTTTTTTTGGTCAGTCTTGGGACTTGAACTCTGGGGCTGGGCGCTGTCCCTCAGCTCTTCAGCTCCAGGCGAGTGTTCTACCACTTGAGCAACAGCGCCACTTCCGGCCTTTTCTGATTATGTGTTGCTGAGAAATTGAGCCCAGGACCTCATGCATGCAAGGCTAGCACTCTACACTGAGCCACCTTCCCAGCCCTCTCATCTATTCTTGTAGCCTGAAATCCTTCATCTAGTTAGCATGCTCCAAAATCCTTATCTTCCAACTCCTATCCCTCTGCTGCCAGTGAGGAGCGTCTTCTCCCTGGGTCTCTGAAAGAACCCAGGCCTGAAGGTGCATCCTTGACTCCAGCCTGCCTGAAGCTGTACCTTTGACTCTCAAACCTAGCACAAAATTAATCAGAGCCCAGGCTCATCTCCCCATCTATCGAAAACCCATTTTTAATTTTTTTTTGTTGTTGTTGTCAGTTGTGGGGCTTGAACTCTGGGCCTGGGCGCTGTCCCTCAGCTCTTCAGCTCAAGGCTAGCACTCTACCACTTGAGCCACACCGCCACTTCCGCCTTTTTCTGTTTATGTGATGCTGAGGAATCGAACCCAGGGCTTCATGCATGCAAGACAAGCACTCTACCACTGCTGAGCCACCTTCCCAGCCTCCATTTTTAATTTCTAAAATGTGTTACAAACATTATTTGCAAACTTTAATTTGTATTTAAAGTGTCAATTGCAAAAGGATTTTTAAGTGTTGATTCATAAGCCTACTTCTTAGAGACACCTTGTCAATTTTTTCTTTACTATATCTTTTGTTATTTCCATATTTCGGAAATGACTAATTCATTCATTTTAAACATTGAAGTTCAGCTCTCTCACCCCTGCCAAAATAAAGGATAAAAGTTATATGATCATCTCAATATTTGGCAAAATTAAATATACCTTAGAGATTTTATTTTTAAAACTTCCAACAGGCCAGGCCCTCTCCTGTCATCCTAGCTACTCAGGAGGCTGAGATCTGAGGAGCGCCATTCCAAACCAGCCTGGGCAGGAAAATCTGTGAGACTCTTATCTCCAATTAACCACCAGAAAACTGGGAGTGGTGTTGTGGCTCAAGTGGTAGAGCACTAGCCTTGAGCTGAAGAGCTCAGGGACAGTGCCCAGGCCCAGAGTTCAAGCCCTGAAACCACAAAACAAAAAACAAAACAACTTCCAACAGAATGAAAAATAGAAGAGAGTTTTCTCGGCCTGATAAATGAAATCTACAGAAACCCCTCTAACTTTCACCGTCCGTAATAGTGAAAGACTGACTTCATTTTCCCCAATATCAGTTACAAGACAACGATTTATAAACTTCCTTCTTCTCTTCAGTGAAGGCAGTAAGACAGTATGATTGGAAAGCAAAAAGCAGAACTGTGTCTGTTCTTAGACAACTTGATTCTGTATGTAGAAAAATCTCAAGGAATTAACAATTTACAATAAGTGAATTTAGCCAAGTGACAACTATGTTTCTGTGTACCAGCCGTAATATGATTGCAGAATGAAACTTTTCCCCCTTACTAAGTCACATGTCCTTCACTGATTACCTTAATCACTGTTCATGCATCTCTCAGTCACCATCCTTGATACATCTGTGGTGTACCCTCTGTTCTTCAGTAAATCACAAGGCTGGCTATTCCTCTAAAATAGGTCCAGCATCTAAATATGTCACTGTTAACTCTCTTGCCTCAAGCCCCCAGCTTCTTGCCTGGCTCATTCCAATACTGCCTACTTTGTTTCCCAGCTTCTCCGCTTGTCTTTTACATCTTGGAACACAGCATCCAAAATTCATCAGTTGAAAAATGTGAATCTGATCGTGTCAGTCCTCAATTCAGTACGCCATCAGTTGTGTCCTGGCTCGCTTGGAGTTAAAGTCAGCTTCATTATAGAACTCTACAGACCCTGCATGGTTTAGATGCCCACCTTCCTTTCTGACCTTACCTTCTACACTGGGCTCTTTGCCTTCCCTGCTTTGATCAGTTTAGTCTGTCTTCATCATTCTGCCGGTAAATCAAGAATGCTCCCACCTCCAGGCCTTCCCATTTAAGGTTACTCTGCCTAAGATGAATCACTGCATGACCTGCTCCCTCTCTTCTTTCAGGTCTCTGGTCAGATATCAGTGAGCTCTCTCCATCCTTTCAAAATCCTTGTCCTGCTTCATTTATCTCCATAGCCTATCATTATCTGATAAGTTATATGTACTTGCATGTTGTTTTTCTTCTTCCAATGAGATTGTCAGCTCCATAAGGACAGAGACTTTGCTTTTATTCACTGCTGTGTCCTTAGCTATTAGTCAGAGCAGGGCATGCAGTGGGAATTCATTGTTTCTTGATTGATAGAATCTTTTTGGACAGATACTGCACCATGTTGTAAAAGCCACTAAAGATGGCTCACACCTATAATCCTAGCTATCTGGGAGGCTGAGATTTGAGGGTTGCAGTTCAACAACAGTGAGGGCAGGATTATCCACAAAACTCTTACCTCCAATTAACTAGTAAAAAGCTGGAAACAGCACTGTGGCTCAAAGTGATAGAGTATTAACCTTGAGCAAAAAAGCTCAGAGACAGCAACCAGGCCCTGAGTTTAAACCCCAGAACTGATAATAAATAAATAAATGTTAAAAGAATTAAATAAGCCCAGGCACCGGTGGCTCAAGCCTGTCATCCTAGCTACTCAGGAGACTGAAATCTGAGGACCAGGGTTCAAAGCCAACAGGGCAGGAAAGTCTATAAGACTCTTCAATAAACCACCAGAAAAACCGGATGTGGCACTGTGGCTCAAGTGGTAGAGCGCTCAACTTGAGCTGAAGAGTGCAGGGACAGCGCCCAGGCCCAGAGTGCAAGCCCCATGACCGACAAAAAAAAAGAAAAATAAGAAATGCAGAATATGACAAACACAAGTCTGTACTGCATAACCACTTAGTTGCCTGATAGGGAATTGGACTCCATGACTAACTGCAAAGAAGATCTAAAGAAAAAAAAAATAAAAGTTCTAGTATTAAGAAAACGTATTAAGAATTATTTTCTTCTTTTATTCTAGGTTGCTCTAAGTCACAGAAAAAAAATGGGTCATTTAAACCTCTGGAGGACTCAATTATCACAGCACTGCCATTCGACTACCAGCTAAGATTGATGATACAAATTTATAATAACAAATGTGCATGTTACCGAAGCACCGAAGAACTACAAGAGGATATCTTTCCTAAAAATGATCTTCAAGTGTCATATTTCTAAACACAACCAAATAGCACAATTATTAAATTATTAGACTTGCTGATACAGGCACACATGTGCAGCAGCTACTGTATACTGATAATTATCAAACCTCAAATGTATGTGATTTCTCTCCATGAGAAAAGTCCTTAGATTTGCAAGCAATCACTGAACATTGCCATTAGGCTCATATTCAGTTGAGTGTCATTGAAGAGTGTTTTCTTGAAACATATAGAAGGTTGAACGTCCCAGGACCAGGTGGATTGGATATTATGGCAGCAGCTTATAGACTTGTGGTTAGTACTGTGAACCACTACAGCAGCGTGGTGATAGACCGGCGTTTTGAGCAAGCTATACATTATTGCACTGGAACCTGCCACACGTTCACACACGGTGTCGACTGCATTGTATTTCACCATAGCGTTTGTGCGGACCTCTTGCACCTCCCAGTGTCTCCGTTCAAAGATGTCGATCTCAACTCTATGTTTCTACCCCATGAAAATGGCCTTTGCTCTACTGAAGGTGACTACCCCCACCAGGCCCTGGCAGGCATTCCCAGGGTCAAGAGATCGTCCACGTTCCAGAACACCTGTAATTTAAAGGACATTGCCGGGGAAGCCATCAGTTTTGCCAGTGGCAAAATAAAAGAATTTTCCCTGGAAAAACTCAAAAACTCTCATCATGCCGTTTACAAAAAGGGAAGGAAAGTGAAGTCTGACTCATTCAATAGGAGGTCGGTTGATTTTGACCTGCTCTGTGGCCATTATAACAGTGATGGGCTCTCCCCGGCCTTTGGCTTACTCCGGAGTTCCTCATTGGAGGAAAAGTCTTTGTCCCATCGAAACTCACTTGATACAAACCTGACTTCCATGCTTCTCCAGAACTTCTCTGAAGAAGACCTGGTAACTCAGATTTTGGAAAAACACAAACTAGATCACTTCTCTCCTGGGACAGACATAAAAATGTGCTTAGACATCTTACTGAAATGCTCTGAGGATCTGAAAAAATGCACAGACATCATAAAACAGTGCATAAAGAAAAAGCCAGGCGGTAGCATGAGTGAAGGGAGTGGGAACGATGCAAGTTCTACCTCTGAAACTGTCTATATGAATGTGATGACGAGGTTAGCATCCTACTTGAAGAAGTTACCATTTGAATTCATGCAGCCTGGGAATAATGAGACCATCGATATAACAGAACTGGTCAATAATGTGCCTAGCTTACAACTGACTCCCTTCTCTCCCATATACGGCACCGAACAGCCCCCTAAATATGAAGATGTTGTCCAGCAGTCAGGTCCGGACTCTGGACAGTTTCACACTATTGAATCGCAAGGTGACACACATAATTCTAGGAAAACAGACACTGTAAAAGTCATTCCGAACAACTCTACCAATTCCTTACATAGGCTGGAGGTAAATGATCCCAGAACTCTCAAAGCTGTCCGACTTCAATCAGCCACGAATCCTTTGGAGAACATTTCTGCTGGTGATTTAATGGAAACTCTTTATATTGAAGAAGAGTCAGATGGAAAGAAAGCATTCTTGGACAAAGGACAAAGGACAGAGAATGGGCCTGGTCAGGAGCTGTTTAAGGTGAACAAACAGAGAGCCGAATTTTCAGACCATGGTCTTCACCTTCAAAAAAGCCCTGCCTCCGTGCAAAATAATATCGGTAAAGTGTTTGAGACGCCAGTTGTTCATCTACCTGAGGAAGACTGTAAATCAAAAGTCCCTAGCGTGGAAGTGAGAGACCAGAGAGGTTTTATGAACCCTAACAGTCAGGAAGAGATTGATAAATTGTTACTGGATTTGGAATCATTCTCACAGAAGATGGAGACCTCTCTAAAAGAGCCACTTGCCCAGGATAACAACCTTACTTCTCTAAGTAGTCACGGTCATGTGACTAGTCCGATCCCTACAGATGTGGACCTTAAATTGAAAGGCTCTTCAGCCACAGAAAAAGTCTCACCTTCCTGCCTAACAAGGATTATTGAAACCAATGGACACAAAATAGAGGAAGAAGATCGAGCTCTCTTACTGAGAATCCTGGAAAGCATTGAAGATTTTGCTCAAGAACTCGTTGAATGCAAATCAGGTAGAGGGAGCCTGTCTCAAGAAAAGGAAATGATGCAAATTCTACAGGAAACCTTGACAACTTCCTCCCAGGCCAGTCTGTCAGTCTGCAGAAGTCCTGTGGGTGATAAAGCCAATGATACTTCTTCCATGGTTTTGATTCAGCAGACCCCAGAGGTGATCAAGGTAAGTCCCAACAATTTTAAGTCCTAAGAAGTCTCCAAAGGTATTTAAACAATTTAAAAAGCTGGGTGCCGGTGGCTTACGCCTGTATTCTTAGCTACTTAGGAGGCTGAGATCTGAGGATCGCGGTTCAAAGCCAGCCCAGACAGGAAAGTCTGTGAGACTCTTATCTCCAGTAAACCACTAGAAAACTGGAAGTGATGTTGTGGCTCAAGTGGTAGAGCGCTCACCTTGAGCTGAAGAGCACAGGGACAGCGCCCAAGCCCAGAGTTAAAGCCCCACAACTGACAAAAAAAAAAAAAATTATAAGACAAATTATTTTTGTTAAGCATTTTACATTCTACACCAGGAATGATCTCAGGTCAGTCAGTGAGAATCAAAGACTTTAGAGCCAGGCAGACTGGTTTTAAACCATCCTCTCACACCTATAAATTTAGCAGCTCAGGAGGCTGAGATGTTGAGAATCATGGTTTGAAGTCAGCCAAGGCAAATTTTTTTTAAATTAGCCACCAAAAAGTCTTGAGAGAGAAAAAACTAAGCAAGAGCTTGAGGCCCTGCATTCAAGTCCCAATACTAGAGTAAAAAAGAACAGAAAAATACAGGGATACAAGCAGATGGAATGTTCAGAATGGTGGCTACCCTTGGGGAAAGAAGAGAGATGTAAGCAAAGATATTCAGAGAGCTTCAATAGTATTAGCAATGCTCTCTTCGTATTCATATCTCGGTGGCAAATCTAATCTATCAAGTATTTTTCATTTTTATACCCTTTTATGCAGTCTTAAATGCTGCATAGTAATTTATTAAAGTTGTGTTTATGTAGCCAACTTAAAAGTCAAGTGATAGTTTACCTAGCATGTGCAAGACCCTGGGTTTAATCCCCAGTATAACCCCCCTCCCAACAACAGATTCATTTGAGCTGGATGTTATGTAATTCCAGCATTCAAGAAGCAGAAGCAGGAAGATCACAAGTTTGAGGCCATTCGAAGGTACATAGCAAGTTGAACTACAGAGAGAGAATCTTGTCTCCAAAACCCAAGGGCTAGTTACATATCTCAGTGGGAGAGTGCTTACTTAGCATGTACAAGGGCTTGAGTCTAATCCTCAGTATGACAAGATAACACAACATCTTCTATGAGCAGGGAAAAAAGGTGTCTGTTAACCAGTGTGTGTTTTGTGCATACTGTCCTGTTGCACATTTTTAGTTTCTAGTGGCATTGAAGTGTAAAGCAATACCATTCCTACTTTAGTTTGTTGTGATGATTTCATTCATGTCTACTTACCATTTTTGCAAAAACAAAACGAATCCTTTATGTGTGTCTCATTTGTTGATTCACAGATATTAACTTGGCTAGCAGAATTTTAGGGAAAAGTGCCAGTTCCAGGGGTCCTACCAGACCTGGATAAGCCAGACATCAAGCCAGTCAATCAAAGAAATGGCAAGTGGTGAGAGCAGGAGAGGAGGTCTAAGTGACCTGAGATCTTTCTTTGGGGACCTGACAAGAACTCTTAAGGTTCTATAGAAAGCAGAATGAAGGCATGGGTTGCAGGTTTGCATAGCTGACCCAACAAGGAAGCTTAGGCTATAGTGTGGTTGATTGTTACGTAAGGATGGGTTTTGTGGGGAAAAGGGAAGTTGCTGTTGCCTGGAGAATAGTTTGAACTCTTCTCATGAGATGTTTATCCGTAATACCTGTTAGTCTTGGAACCCAAGGTGACTGCTGGAGGGACTGGCCTAGAGAAAAAGAAACACGTCAGACAGGCCAGATGGAGTTAGTTCCTGTAGGCTTAGGGTAATGGCTGGTGATGTCCAAGTCCCGTCCACTGGTCCAGGTTACTCTTATCTTTGTGTCTTGAGGATGAAGTGTGATTACTAGTTTGGGAAAAACATTGCTTCAGTAATTAACTTACCTACCTGCAGAGCTGAGCGGGAATCCGATGCAAACTTTGACAGCAAGGAAGACAGGTGCAGAATGAAGGCACAGATGCCAAGCGTTTATCCTTCCCTTAGTTAACCATCACACATCTGCAGCCTCTATTGTCAGTACCTTTAGCAATCACAGCCTCTGAGTCCCGTTATATAATATCTCTAGCTATCACAGCCTCTGAGTCCCGTTATATAATATCTCTAGTTAACTTGTTCCCTTTCGGAGAGGAAAAACTGCAGAAATTACAAAACTGAGAAATATATCTATTCATACTTCCAAGCAATATTGATGAGCTTAACATTTTATAAGAGAAAGAAAATGCATACCACCTCAAAATGATAATGATACATGAAGAGCTGCCAGTTATGGGAGCATGCTAAGATGTTAAAAGTGTGTTTCACTGTTTTCCTCACAACTGTCTGCCTATTGAATGAGAAGTGTTCACCTCTGATGGCCCTTCTTAGTGTCTCACACTCATAATGCCAGAAATGCTTCTTGTGATACAGAATTTTTCAATGTTACTCAGCCCTCTTTCTCCATTTTCTCCTGGGAAGGAGGAAGCAAGGGAATGGATCTCTGATGAGACACACAATTCCAGGGATGGGCCCCCAGTGCCACCCCCAACTAAGTACAGCTGCTAAGATTCTGCCACAACCGGCTCAGATTTTTACAAGCGTGGGCTGAGATCAGAATGTAGTTAAAAGGCCATTTCCCACCATTCTGATATATAGAGTAAACTTTAATGAGATCCCTGCATAGCTGACACTGTACCACTTGATCCTCTTGATTTAAAGAGTAAAAATATTGTCAACAAATCAAGTGTAGCCTTCAGTTGGGCTTTGAACTCAGGGCCTTTGCCCTTGCTGCATAGAGGCTCTACCATTAGAGCCATACTTCCAGCCTTACTGGGTTTTGTTGTTGGGTTTTGGGGGTTTTTTTTGTTTGTTTTTATTTTGGCCGGTCAAGG
Source organism: Dipodomys ordii (assembly GCF_000151885.1). Classification (NCBI taxonomy): domain Eukaryota; kingdom Metazoa; phylum Chordata; class Mammalia; order Rodentia; family Heteromyidae; genus Dipodomys; species Dipodomys ordii. The sequence goes on from NW_012267409.1 coordinate 535,245, forward strand.
AGCCTGAACTCTGGGCCTGGGCACTGTCCCTCACCTCTTCAGCTCAAGGCTAGTGCTCTACCACTCCAGCCATAGCACCACTTCTGGCTTTTTCTGCTTATGTGGTGCTGAAGAATCGAACCCAGGGCCTCATGCATGCAAGGCAAGCGCTCTACCACTGAACCACCTTACCAGCCCAAGACTGTGTTTTTTATGTTTGTTGTTTGTTGTTTTTTTCAGTTGTGGGGCCTGAACTTTGGGCCTGGGCACTGTCCTTCAGCTCTTCAGCTCAAGGCTAGCACTCTACCACTTGAGCCACAGCACCACTTCTGGCTTTTTCTGCTTATGTGGTGCTGAGGAATCGAACCCAGGGCCTCATGGATGCAAGGCAAGCACTCTACCACTGAGCCATTTTCCCAGCCCCTGTTGTTGGGGCTTTGTTTGTTTGTTTGTTTCAGCCAGAGTTCTGCCTTCATACTTTTGGAGACCACCATTGAGGTGTTTACTCTGGGAAGTGTTGAAATCCACAGGCATAACTCACATCAGCTTTTGTATTTGCAACATAATGCATGTCGTCAGCAGGATAGACTTGATCCTCAGTTGCAGACTTTTCTTTTGACGTCTCTGAATTTAGCTCTCACCCTAAGCGGCTGAGAAATCATATTCTCTTCTCCTCTTCCTCTCACCTTCTCTCTCCCTATTCCCCATCTCTCTCCACGCATTTGTTTAATGTGTCAGTGGAAATTCTCCATTCCATTTAACGTTAGCGCTCTAATATATTTATAGGCCAGAAATTAATTCTTGTGCTCTCTAATAAGCAGTCTGTAATTGAAATCATTCCTCAAGGTGAGAAGGAAGAAGAAAAGCAGACTAAGGACAGAGAAATACCAAAGCTAGAAAATCTGGGCTCTGAGAATTATACCTAATAATTTCAGATACTTCCTTCCTTCTTCTCTCTACCTTAGACTATAGAAGTTCAGGTAACCCTAGCATTTAGAAAACAGAAAGGCAGGGGCTGGGAAGGTGGCTCAGTGGTAGAGCGCTTGTCTTGCATGCTTGAGGCCCTGGGTTCAATTCCTCAGCACCACATAAGCAAAAAGAAAAAAGCCGGAAGTGGTGCTGTGGCTCAAGTGGTAAAGCACTAGCCTTGAGCTGAAGAGCTGAGGGACAGTGCCCAGGCCCAGAGTTCAGGCCCCACAGCCGGACCCAAAAAAAAAAAAGAAAACAGAAAGGCAAAAATACAAGGTTTCAGGCTTGGGGGTATTATAGCCCAAGTAGGAGAGAGCCTGCAGAGCAGGTACAAGCCCTGGGTTCAAACTACTGGTAAAAAAATAAAAATTGAAGGTGCTTTCTGTTACTAGTCATGGAATGTATTCCTACCATTTGGAGGCACTGAAGTAGGACACACAAATGTTTATACAATCTCCTATGTAACACATGTACCTTCTGTGTTGCTTTAGATTGTGAAGTAAAGGCAAGAGGGTAGGCAAGAACAAAGAAACCTGTGGATTAGTGGTAGAGTGCTTGCCTTGCATGCATAAGGCCCTGGGTTTGATTCCTCACCGCCTCATAAACAGAAAAAGCCAGAAGTGGTGCTGTGTCTCAAGTGGTAGAGCGCTGGCCTTGAGCTGAAGAGCTGAGAGACTGCGCCCAAGCCCAGAGTTCAAGCCCCATGACAGGAAAAAAAAAAAAAGAACAAATCATCGAGAGCCACCACTGCTTACCTCCTTTCTTCACGCTAGTGGTTCTTTGCTTAAGAACAAGATAACATTAATGACAGTACAGGCCATTAATTAAACAATGAGAAACACCAAATGAGAGCACAAAAGGATGAGAAACTGAATTTTAGGATTAAGAGTAATTGACTAATTAGCTTTGTGCTCAATTTCCTCTTTCAAAACCTAGTTACAGTGATTTATAAGGTCTGTGATTCCAAATTATTACCCTTTTTAATAACGACTCAGCAAGCAAGTGAGAGCTACAAGGTAAGAAGCCTTTTTTTTTTTTTTTTTAGTTGAAATATAGCTTAAAACTCTTGAGTTAGACCTCTGAGAAGCAGCATGAATCCTGTAGCACCCAGCCCGGTAGATTCTGCTTTCCCTTTTGATCAGAGAGAGTAAATGTAGTCATCTACAGTGCAAGAAAAAATTCCCTTACTTGATCTTCTTTTCCCACTAAATAAGAGGTCACTCAACACAAACATCAACTAAAGGAGCTTACCCTTAGGGGAAGAACCCAAAGGTGTAACTTGTCTAAATTCTAAGAAATGGAAACATGGGTTTTCTGTTGCTATTGTCATTAGTAGTGGTAGTAGTAGTGCTTGTTCTTTGCTTTTGGGGTTTTGAGGGGATAGGGTCAGTAGGGAGGGGCCACAGAAATAGAGAAAGGATGAACAAACGTAATCATGGTATTTAGTATACACTATACGGAAAATGAGCTGTGTGATTGTGGGCAGGGATGGGAGGGGGAAACTGGGAGGAAGGGAAGGAATTGTGACATCATCCAAGGAAAGGTGACATTGTTCAAAAAAAATGTTCATTACCTGACTCATGAAATGGTAATCTGTATAACACCTTAATAACAATAAAATTACTTAAAAAAAAGAAGCGGTCACTCTAAAAGCCACATTCTTAGGTTCTATATTTCAGTTGTCACAAAACTGACTTGGATTCTCAGCTCCTTTCTAGAACAAGCAACTATACTGCCATACATATAGAAGTAAATAACAAATTGAATAACCCCAGGCTACTGTTCCTCTGTCAGTAACAACTTCCCCAGACCAATTCTTTTCTAAGCACTTACAGGTTCCTGGTCTTCTGCCCTCTGAAATATTTAACAGCTTGGGAAATCAAAACCTAGAGCTTATTTCATCATCAAAAGACATGGAGGAATGTTTTTTTATAAGTGTTAACAACAGAGCCAAATTCTTCCTTTGAGGAGCTTCAGTCACTGTTTAGACTTTTAACCTCAGTTCTGACTTTGAAACTTCAGAGACTTATAAAAAGTAACTGAAATAAAAACAATTCTTTTTGTTGTTGTTTTTAATGCCATTCCTGGGGCTTGAACTCAGGGTCTGGGCTCTCTCTGTCCCTAGCTTTTTTGCTCAGTGCTAGTGCTCTACCACTTGCTTAACTCTGCTTCCAGCTTTTTGGTGTTTAATTGGAGATAAAAAGGGGACTTTCCTGCCCCGGTTGGCTTTGAACCACAATTCTCAGCTGTCAGCCTTCTGAGTAGCTAGAGTTAACAGGTGTGAGCCACCAGCACCCAGCTTAAAAATATTTCTTGTCCTTTGCTCCAAACTAATATACTCCTAGGAAGTACAGGAAGGAAAAAAAACACCTCTTTTTCATCCTGTCTTCATACTCTACTTTTACAGTGTCTGGCATGTAACAAGTGATTGTAAAAATATTTGAACAAGTAAATAGCTGTGAAATAGAATTTTCCTCCAAGAGTTTAGACAATATTGGAACATTATTATCAGATTATAGGTATTACAAATAGAAGATCATGCTTGAAAATGATTGAGTATAAGTAGTAAGAATAAAGTACATATATGTATAAACATATCTATATGTATATATATGGAAAATGCCTACCTTAAAACATTTACACCCAAAGCAACTATTCAGATATCTTTTGATACAGGGCCCCAGCTTTTTATTTGAAAATACGTCTCATAACAAAGATTCGTGTCATCTTTATTCATATTCACATTTGCTGACTGATTTCCAGTTTTAGTTTCTTTTCTTATCTTTTTTTTTTCCTTTTTTCTTTTTTCCGTTGGTTGTGGAGCTTGAACTCAGGGCCTGGGCATGGTCCCTGAGAGCTTTTCTGCTTAAGGCTAGCACTCTACCACTTGAGCCACAGCTCCATTTCTGGATTTTTTTGGTAATTGGAGATAAAAATCTCACAGGCTTTCCTGTTGGAGCTGGCTTTGAACAGCCATCCTCAGATCTCAGTCTCCTGAGTAGTTAGGATTACAGGCATCTGTCAACAGTGCCCAGCTCTAGTTTTAGTTTCTTAAGTCAGTAGAGAGCAGTTGGAATATAGATATCTTATGGATTTCAATGATTTTTTTTCTTTTACCTCATCCAAATCTAAGTTTACAACAAGATTTTCTCCATTGTTTACCTTTACTGAATCTTTATAAAACTTAAGTTGTTTTTTAAAATGCAGTTCCTTATTCTATGCTCATATTTTATTAGTTTACGTAATTGAATTGTCACTATAAAAAGTACAACCAGCATAAACAGATTGGAGACAGACACCGCTGACTCTTAGTAAGCATGCAACTTGACTGAGATAGAAATATGAGTGCCTAGCAGGAAGTAGACTTGTCTGCCATGTATCTTTGGCATCAGGAGATGTTTTACAGGAGACATGGAAAGCACTGGCTAATCCAGAGAATCAGTCAAAAGAGAGGTCATTTAAGGGAGATGTTACAGTAGCTCATTAACGTTGTATAAAGAAATTCATGAGGCCAGGGTGCTGGTGGCTCACGTCTGTCATCCTAGCTACACAGGAGGCTGAGATGTGAGGATCATGGTTCAAAGCCAGCCCAGGCAAGAAAGTCCATGAGACTCTTATCTCCAGTGAACCACCAGAAAACCTTAAGTGGCGCTGTGGTTCAAATGGTAGAGTGCTCGTCTTGAACTGAAGAGCTCAGAGACAGTGCCCAGGCACAGAGTTCAGGCCCACAACAGAAAATAAAAAAGAAAAGAAAAGGAAAGAAATTCATGAATTATGCCAACAGCCTCTGATAGCCAGGGACCTGTTCCTGAAACAGATAAAATTTAAGACCAGAATGTTGTATAACTTGAGGAAGCAGATTGTTCTCAGGAAGTGAAAATTCACCCGATACCTTGGGTAGTACAAACTAAGGTGCCGCTTAGCTGAATAAGCATTAAATGGTGTGAGACCTAATTGTAATCGAAACAATTTTTTGTTATTTTAGTCTGGAGATAAATAATGAGGGAGGATATCAACATAGTCAAACCCTATTTATGTATGTATGTAGGATAAAAATAATGAGGAAGAATGTTCTAGGCAGGAATATGGAAAGAAAGAATGGGAAAGCTACCTAATTAACAGTTAACATGTTTGCCTAATGAGAGAGAAAAACCAGTGTTTTTTTCATTGTAATCTTCAGCCATTGAAAGCTTTCAGGTCAGATTTTTGGATGAGCTAAGAATTACACAACTCAGAAAAAAAAATTAAGCCACATGTTAGGACACATAAGCCCAACTCTTGTACATGTTGCAAAAAGCTGTCACAATGCCTTGAAATGAATGGAAAAAAGCCAAATTGCAGGAATAAGAGACAGTGGTAAGCTGATTTGGGGCTTTCTGAAGTTTTGCATTTTCTAGAACTAGAAGACTAATCGAATGATGACATTGATGAGAATCCTCAGTGTTTTTAACGAGCTAACACTTGATTCAGTCACAAATATTGAGATGAGGCCATTATTTAATATTTGGTAACTTGATGAATATTGTAAACATCTGGATGATTTCTTTATAAAGCTTTTTGAAGGAAAGAATCTTACACACCTTATGAACATAGTAATAATACTATTTACTATTACTGTTACTTGATCGTCTTTTGCACTATTTTTATTACTTTCACTTACACATGCATATCTAAAATTTCTTAGACAGTTTTAACTGTTTGATAATAGTATTTGACTAATGCCACCCTGCAACAATAAAATTTTCAAAAAAAAATATATATATAGCCTGGCGCCATTGGCTCATGCCAATAATCCTAGCACTCAGGAGGCTGAGATCTGAGGATTGCTGTTCAAAGCCAGACTGGCCAGGAAAGTCCATGAAACTCTTATCTCCAATAAACCACTCAGAAAACCAGAAGTGGTGCTGTGGCTCAACTGGTAGAGTGCTAGCCTTGAGCCGAAGAGCTGAGGGACAGCACCCAGGCCCAGAGTTTAAGTCCCACGACTGACCAAAAAAAAAATAATAATAATAATAATAAATAAAAATATATATATACACACATAGATATGTATATGTATTATGGATATGTTATATATGTGTATATCCATATAATCACTTCAGAAAAGTAACTAAGGTAGTCTTCTGCCAAAAAACAAATGATTTTCAACTCTTAAAGTACAAATTTCTTTGTTGATTACCATTTGAGCATGAAAGTTTCTGCTTTCTTCCATGTTTTGACCAGCAATACCTAGAGAATTCTTAATCTTTGCTTTCTTCCAGTGAAGAAATAAAACCCATTCTGAAGCAGTAGTTTCATGTTTCAAATTCAGTCTGTTCTTTTTTTTTTTTTTATCAAGTATTAAATAGCAACAACTGGAAGTGTTCTACACATTCTTTTCCCCTGGTTTGTAGAGAAACTGCTTTGTGTGGATCAATACCTCACATGGTGAAATTACAAGTTAGCGTTATCTGGGAAGTTGCTATTTTTAGGGCCTGCTGTCATGCTTCTAACTTTGGTACTAGGAGTAGTGGGTGCTTCTTTTCCCAGAAGGCTCTGTATTCCTAACATGTGCAGGTCAATTTCACATAAAGCTGCCCACAGGGAGCAACAAGGCCCTTTGGCAGGCTGTGTGTTTGGAATTTCAAAATTATGAGCAAGAATTGGGAGCCACAGGCTGTCTCTGGGAACCAGCTGCATGTCAGAAGGAGCATTGATTGTGGCCCCTGTGGATTGTGGCTGGGAGAACACAATGCTTGAATTTAATCTCTTTGGGAGATAAGAAGAAGAAAAAAAAGTGCCTTTCTACCTGACGAGATTGACAGTTTATTAAATCTATCTTCAGAAGTGTGCTGGGGCAGTTGCGAAGTCAACGCTCACTTTTCAAAGATGATGATCAAGGAGACATCTTTACGAAGGGACCCGGATTTAAGGGGCGAGTTAGCTTTCCTGGCAAGGGGCTGTGATTTTGTTCTCCCGTCCCGGTTTAAGAAGCGGCTGAAGTCATTTCAGCAGACACAGGTTTGAAGCTTGGGGTGTTTTGTTGTTGGTTGGTTATGGTTTTTTAAAGTATTTTTTTTATTACTAATGAAGCCACCCACTGAACTAACAGTTTATAACTGGTATCTTGATATTGGATCAAGGAATTAATCTGTGCCCTCTATTCAAGCTATTTGCAGAAAGTTATTTGTAGAGAGATTCCGACAGGTTTAAAAATAGACCTGGACCTGGAGCACACAGAAAGGGAATCCAGTTCTAAAGACAATAAATACAACTTATCAAATGTTTTACAGTTTAGCCAGAAAAGTACTAAACAAACTAGAATCTCTAGATTAAAACCCTTATTTGGACAGAATCAGGATTAACACTTGTAGAAAATATGTGTTAAAGAATCTTGATATGTTTAAATAGTGATTTTTTTTAAACAGAACTTTGTATATAGGCAATTGTGTAGGTGTATAGTGTGCTGTATAGCTGCAGATAATTAGGAATGGCAATTTCTTCTGAATTGTGGAAAATGTTTTCCCTAAGCAAGCTGTGACATGATTTCTACTTTGTGGTGACTTCTTTGCTGTCTCTACTTTCTTGCTTACAACTTAAGAGCCAGTGTCTGCTTACCATGCAAGTTGTCCAGCACAGAGTACAATACAAATCAAAAGCCACACAAATAAATGGTAGCTCTCTGAAATCCCCCAAGAAGCTATTGTTTCATAATTATTGTAACCCAGAGTAATTTCAGATTATGTGGATGAACCATGGAGACTCTGTTTTCCTTTTCCTTTTTGTAAGAAAGAATTGATGATCAAGTATTAAAAACATTACAGTGCCATAGTGATATAAAACCTAGTAGTATTCCTAATGTATATGGAAACACTGCTCTGATTTAGGGAAAGACCAAAGGGGACAGTTGGGATACTTACAGAGCTTATTATTGTTTGATACTGTTTCTGTATTGGACTGCAACTTTAGTCAAAGTGAGCAGAGAGCAAGCTTGCCAATCTGGTAAATTTTATATGACTAAGGTTTTATCATCTTTGGAAAGGGTCTACTTTGTCATGGTACCTTAAGGTTTGACTTACACATTTCCTATTTTATTCAACGAGAGTTAAGGTAATGTAAGTGAAACTTGAAAATAAACACATCATTTTAATAGGTTCCTTTAGAATATTACTCTGTTTTATTAAATATGTAGTTAACCAGTGAATACTTGCCTATCAGCCAATTATTGTTAAGAAGTGCACACATACACACACAAAAGCAGAATAGAACGGCATGTAATCAGATGTTTTTCTCATGTGAAAGCATTGACAGGTAGCCCGTGTTTGTTCTGAATGTCACCCACTTCTGTCAGAGCAAAAGCAGAGTTAACATCAAAGGTCTTGCTCTAAACCCTGCCAGCTAATACTTGTTCAGCCACACTGGCTCCAGTGGTCTTGGCTCTGATTGCTCTCAGATTATCCCTAGCTCAGCAGTCTTTCAGAAGAAAGATCTGCGCCTTTTTAGAATTCCAAGCCAGGTTTGCTAGCATTATGTCTGGAATCTCAGCACTTGTCGACTGAGACAGGAAGATCACAAGTTTAAGGCCAGCCTGCATTACAGAGTGAACTCAAGACCAGCTTGAGAGCTGAGAAAGGTGGCTCAGTGGTAGAGTGCTTGCCTTGCATGCAGGAGGCCCTGGGTTCAATTCCTCAGCACCACATAAGCAAAAAAAGCCAGAACTGGTGCTGTGACCCAAGTGATAGAGCGCTAGCCTTGAGCTGAAGAGCTGAGGGATAGTGTCCAGGCCCAGAGTTCAGGTCCCACGACCAAAAACAAAGACCAGTTTGAGCTTCACAGCAAATTGAAGTCCAGCCTGGACTTTACAGGAGATCAGATTAGATAGATAGAGAGAGAGAGAGAGAGAGAGAGAAACACACACACACACCCAAAACCTAAATAATTACAATAATGAGCTAGGTGGTTAGTCTCATTCCTAAAATCCTGGTACTCAGAAGACTGAGGCAGGAAGAACAAAAGTCAAAGTATAGTGAGGGCCTGTCTCAAAAAAAAAAAGAAAAGAAAAAGAATTTGCTTCTTTTTCTGCCAATTGAAGATGTAAGGATGCACAGAAAACCTAAGAACCGTTTCAAAAAGAATTTACTAGTCTAGTTCTCGCAGACTGCACCTTCAGATCTGTATTTTGCGAGGCCTGCCAAAGGATGGGTGGGAATGTACCGCTGGATTTTTAAAGCAGAAGTCCCTGTAAGCTTGAGGATGAACGCGTCATTTATATACTGATCTATTTAATATGGAAAAAATCCCCTAAAAACATGCCGCCCTGTAGACTACACAGATCTCCTGACCTCTAGTGCGTCTTAATGTGTGGTTTCTGTATTTATACATGACTTCCCATTACGGGTGAGGCTTCTTAAGAAATATATATACAGTTTAGAATTGGTGTATCTTAGAATCACATTTCTTTTCCAGATTCAAAATAAACCAGAAAAGAAACCTGGGACACCACTTCCACCTCCAGCAGCCCTCCCAAGTAGTCCCCAACCTGACTCTCTGGCCCCTCATGCGAATAATGCTGTGAACGCACCATTGTCCATAAACATTCCACGCTTCTACTTTCCGGAAGGACTCCCAGATACCTGCAGTAACCACGAACAGACGCTGAGCAGAATCGAAAATGCTTTCATGGATATTGAAGATCAGAAAGCAGACATTTATGAAATGGGGAAAATTGCAAAGGTAATAGAAGTACTCAAGTGATTTCCTAATTTCCTTCCCCTAGCAGCTCCAACATTCCTTTCTTCTCTGACTTTCTCTCCATGTTTAAGCATACATACATTCCTCTATCCCCCCTTCCCCACCCCACCCACCATATTGAAAAACATCAATTCTGTGTTCTGCTTCATAGAACTCTGTTGTCTTTTGTCTGTCTGTCTTAGTTTTTTGTTTTTGTTTTTTGTTAGTTCTGGGTCTTGAACTCTAGGCCTGAGCTGTCCCTCAGCTCTTGAGCTCAAGGCTAGCACTCTACCACTTGAGCCACAGTGCTGCTTCTGGTTTTCTGGTGGTTAATTGGAGATTAGTCTCATGGACTTTTGTGCCTGGGCTGGCTTTGAACCACAATCCTCAGATCTCAACCTCCTGAGTAGCTAGAATGACAGACATGAGCTACCAGTGCCCGGCTTGGTTGGTTTTTTTTTTTTTTTGCCAGTCCTGGAGGTCTTGACTCAGGGCCAGGGCTCTGTCCCTGAGCTTTTGTGCTCAGAGCTGGTGCTCTACCACTTTGAGCCATAGCTCCATTTTTTCTGTGATTAATTGAAGATAAAAGTCACGGGGCCAGGCACCAATGGCTCACGCCTGTAATCCTAGCTACTCAGGAGGCTGAGATTTGAGGATCATAGTTCAAAGCCAGCCCAGGCAGGAAAGTCTGTGAGACTCTTATCTCCAATAAACCATTCAGAAAACTGGAAGTGGTGCTGTGGCTCAAATGGTAGAACACTAGCCTTGAGCCAAAGAACTGAGGGACAGCGCTCAGGCCCAGAGTTCAAGCTCCACGACTGACAAAAAAAACTAGCTGGCTTTGAACCATGATCCTCAAATCTCAGTCTCCTGAATTGCTAGTGAGCCACCAGACACCCAGCTTTGTTTATTTACTTTTTTTTTTAACCATCCACTGGACTCCAATGTTACTACTTGCTTATTAATCTTTAGAATTGAGTTTGTTTCTAAAGAAAAGCATGCTTTCTCTCAGGAGATCAGAGCTTAACCTGTCTGTTTTATTTGTGAGAAAACTACAGCCCTAGAAGTAGCTAAGCTCACAAAACTAAAGTACAGATCCTCTCCCAGGACACTGAACCTTTGTCGTCCTTGTCCCCCCCCCAGGTCTCTGAGAGAATGCTTGTTGTATTAGAGAACAGAACCAAAATGGTTCTCTCTGAATGGGCTGTGAACAATGGGATCTACATACAAAAAATACAAACGGATCAAGGATAAGTAAAATCTGTATTCAGAGGTAACCTATTAAAACTCTGGAGACAAAGAGAACCTCTGGTTATTGAGCCATTACAGATGTAGATGCTAGCCAAAAAGAAAAAGAACAGAAAAAAATCTGTCTGGTGACAAGCTCAAGCAGCTTCCAGCAGTGGGCTGGAAGACATCTGCCAGACCAGAGCTAAGAGCATTTTTGCGAACCTAGAGAAGGAAAGCACTATAACTCACAGTGGCTTTATGTCAGAAGAGTAGGATAACATACAGCAGAGCTAGAGTGAGCCGAGGAAAGCAGTCCTAAAGAAAATAAGTCCTGCCAGTGGCTCACATCTGTCATCCTAGCTACTCAGGAGGCTGAGATCTGAGGATTGTGGTTCAAAGCCAGCCCAGGCACGGAAGGCTGTGTCTCTTTATCGCCAATAAACCACCAGAAAACCGGAAGTGGCGTTGTGGCTCAAGGGGTAGAGCGCTCACCTTGAGCTGAAGAGCTGAGGGACAGCGCCCAGGCCCAGAGTTCAAGCCCAATGACCAACCAAAAAAAGAAAAAAGAAAATCAGTCCTTGCTTCTGGATTGGTAAGGGTTAATCGTGGGGACAGTTTATGTATACACTAGGGCTTGCTTGTTTCGCCCAACCTACACCTGAAATTTTCTGCATAAATACCAAAAGGCCATTCATTCTAGCTCAGGAAGCATTTGTGAGGAAGACAACTCTCAGGGGCTGCTTCAGGTAAGCAGATGGGGGAGGAGCTGTTCTGATGAAGTGTGAGGCACAGAAGTTCCCCGGATGGAGCTGGGTTCACTGTCTGGGGGAATCAGTGCTACTACAGCCCACCCTTGTCTTGAACCTAGGGACATGGGGACCCTCTTACCTCTACTCCCACCCCTGTTGTATACATCTTGCTGCTCTTGAGTTCCCCACCCCTGTGGGAAAGTGGCCCTGCCCTGGCTCCATGCCTCAGGGGCCCACCAGCGCTCCACACATTCAGTGAGAGGAAAGGCCTAATGGCCGTGGGATGGCCAGTGGAGGCGTGGAAGGAATGTAGGCACGGAAGGGAGGGAACCCTAGGGTGGTGGGAAAACAATTATACACAGAGAAGATGGGTCCGGATGGGGCGTCAGGGAAAAGTACCAGTGCTAAAGCCAACAATGTGGAAACGCTTAAAAAATAGAAAACTATTTCCCTTAGCCAAGTGAATTGACTCAGTAATTTATGGTTTATATCTAATGACCCTGTGGCACAATAACCATTTCATATGTATATGACTGATTAACTTGATTACAGCCCTACATTCCATTCTTGGGAGCCAAGCCTCTCCCGTCATTGCTCTTACACCTTAATTGCTAGCCGAAGTGGCGCGATAAGCTGTCCATACCTAGTTGTAACTAGCATTACATATAAGCATGTGTACTGACCTTAAAAAAAAGTTGTCATGAGCCAGGCGTTGGGGAGTGGCTCATGCCTGTGATTTTAGCTACTCAAGAGACTGAGATCCAGGTCACAGTTCAAAGCAAGCCCAGACACAAAAGTGAGCATGACTTCATCTCCAATTAACCAACAAAAAGCCAGGCTGGAGACATGGCTCAAGTAGTAAGAGTACCAGCTGAGCAAACAAGCCTCACAAGTGTCAGACTCTGAGTTCAGCCTCTTGATACCAGCCAAATAAAAAATAAAAAATTGGCAAGAGCTGGGCATGGTGGGTACAAGCAGAGACAGAATCAGCCTAGACTATGCAGTGACATCCTGTCTCCAAAAAAGAAAGAAAAAATATATATACATACATATATATTTTATGATGGTTTATGTTGTTTTGAGCTTTTGGAGTTGTTGCTGTTGTTTCTCTTTTTGGTCAGTCATGGGACTTAAACTCTGGGCCTGGGCAGTGTCCATCACCAGCTCGCTCTTCAGCTCAAGACGAGGGCTCTATCACTTGAGCTACAGTGCCACTTTCTATTTATGTGGTGCTGAGGAATCATACCCAGGGTCACATGCATGCAGGGCAAGCATTCTGCCACTGAACTACCTTCCCAGCCCCTTGTTGTTTCTTTTGTGTATGAGTGTGTGTGTGTGTGTGTTTTAGTTTCGTTTATTTTTTCTACCAGTCCTGGAGCTTGGACTCTAGGCCTGAGCGCTGTTCCTCAGTATTTTTACTCAAGGTTAATACTCTATCACTTGAGCCACAGCTCCAATTATTCCAGCTTGTTTGGTGCTTAATTGAAGTTAAGAGTCTCATGGACTTTGCCTGCCCAGGCTGACTTCAAACCTCAATCCTCAGATCTCAGCCTCCCAAGTAGCTAGGATGACAGGCGTGAGCCACCGGCACCTGGTGTGTGTTAGTTTTTTGAGGTACTGCCTTGATTTATAGCTCAAGCTAGCCCCAAACTCACAGCCCTCCTGCCAGAATCTCCTAAATGCTGGGATTGCAGACATGCATCACCAGCTTCTTGTTGCTTTGTTTTTGATTACTGGACTGACTCATTTTACTAGGTTTTGCCTCTTTACTCTTAAAACCACTTATTTTAAATATTGATTTCCTTGTGTCTGTTAGCCAGTTCTCATTTGCTTAGCTTGGAGCTACTGTTGGCACTCACTGTCTTTATTTTTGGTCCTTGTTTACTCTGTGTCTTACCTGCCATGGGCAGAGAGAACTCCACAGCTTTCACAACACAGCCTTACAGCAGGTTGGTGTTGGAAAGAGAAGAGGCAGCCTGCAAGGGAGGAGGAGAGAGAGAGCTCTCCAGAGCAATTAATGGGTGTGTTTATGTATTGTTGTCATTTAGAGAGCTGTTTGGAAGGCCAGCTAGAGTTTGCAACCTCTGAGTAGCACTTAAGTATAGCTATAAAGACTGGGATCTGTTTTGTAGTGTGGAGAACACTCTGTTTATGAAAACTACATCTGTGGATGAGGTTTCACCCGTTCATCTTAGAACCCAGACAGCCCTGGAGAGCTTACTGTCCGTGTCCAGTTGAATTCTTAGGGTGTACTTCGTACTCTGCCCACAACTTTAAGATAGGAAAGAAATGGACTGAGGATGAGCCTAATAAGATGAAAGCAAGATAAGAACAGAGACTGAGCAAGAGACAAGTGTTAGTGAGAAACTAGGCCACAATTTTGTCCTCTAGTAGGAAGTTGAAGAAAACCCTTCTGAACCTCATAAAGAAAGCCTTCTAGGTCCTCTTTTCTGGTTATCGTTCATAAGGCAGCATCTCTGAACTTGAATTTCTCCTTCTGCAAAATGAAACACCTGAGGCCTATACTCCTAGCTACTCGGGAGGCTGAGATCTGAGGATCTTGGATCTAAGCCAGCCCCGACAGGAAAGTTCATGAGACTCTTATCTCTAATTAAGCACTAAAAACTGGAAGAGGTCTGGGAATATGGCTGAGTAGTAGAGTGCTTGCTTAGCATTCATGAAGCTCTGGGTTTGATTCCTTAGTACCATATCCACAGAAAAAGCTGGAAGTGGCTCTGTGGCTCAAGTGGTAGAGTGCTAGCCTTGAGCAAAAAGAAGCTCAGGGTTGGTGCCCAGGCTCTAAATTTACAAGCCCCAAGACTGGCAAAAAAAAAAAGAATTAAAGAATGCTCTAATTGGGCCGGGAATGTGGCTTAGTGGTAGAGTGCTTGTCTAGCATGAATGAAGCCCTGTGTTTGATTCCTTAGTATCACATAAACAGAAAAAGACAGAAGTGGTGCTGTGGCTCAAGTGGTAGAGCACTGGCCTTAAGTACAAAGAGGCTCAGGCTCAGGGACAGAGCCCAGACCCTGAATTCAAGCCCCAGGACCAGCAAAAAGAAAAAGAAAAAAAGAATACTTTAATTGAAAAGAAGAGCCTTTTATTAAAGAAAAAATTATATTTTTTAGAATATTGAAGTGTTTTAATATTAATTCCCAGTTATTCCTAAAGCTTTTATAATATATAATTATTTGTGCTAGCTTCTAATATATAAGGAAATGGTGGCATTTCAGTTTTTCCGTTCCCTATTCCCTGAAATCTAACATAGCTGTTTTCTGGAACAGCCTAGCGTTTTTCTGGTTCTTTTTGAATCTGGAACTTAATAGCATTCTAGGCACAGAAGAAAGGAGGAGATAAGTAATGGGTGCTAACACCAATTGATGCAGTAATAAAGTGACTGCATTTTTTTTCTGCTCAAGAATTGAAGGACAAATACAACTAGGGTAGTCATATCTTTTTCTTTCTTAAGCATAGAGACTACCTAATATAAGCATGGAGGGACAGGAACTAGTTTCCTAGTTACTCAGAATGGGAGGGGGGTTACTATAAGTAACCTTGGAATAATGATACATAGTGTCCCATTTTCTTTTTTTCTTTTGGTTCAGTCGTGGGGCCTGAACTCTGGGCTGGGCGCTGTCCCTCAGCTCTTCAGCTCAAGGCTAGCGCTCTACCACTTGAGCCACAGTGCCACTTCTGGCTTTTTTCTTTTTTGCTTATGTGGTGCTGAGGAATCGAACCCAGGGCCTCAGGCATGCAAGGCAAGCGCTCTACCACTTGAGCCACAGCACCACTTCCGGCTTTTTCTGCTTATGTGGTGCTGAGGAATCGAACCCAGGGCCTCATGCATGCAAGCAAGGCAAGCACTCTACCACTGAGCCACCTTCCCAGCCCCCCCACCCCCGTTTTCTTCACTAAACATTTTCCCTGTGCCTTTTCCTGAATCTACCTAGATGCTTGTCTGTGTCCCCTGGACCATTCCCACAGGATCCTTCTGTCCACTGTGGCTTCGGGGTAAAAGCCACAAAGGCTTTTTTGGGGGGTCGTAGGGTTTGAACTCTGGGCCTGGGCACTGTCCCTGAGCTCTTCAGGTAAAGGTGAGTGGCCCTACCATTTGAACCACAGTGCCACTTCTGGTTTTTGGTGATTCATTGGAGATGAAGTCTCACGGACTTTCTTGCCCAGGCTGGCTTTGAACCACAATCCTCCAATCTCTGCCTCCTGCGTAGGTAGGATGACAGGCGTGAGCCACTTGCTCCTGGCTTGTTGTTGTTTTTATTTTGCTGATTGTTTTTTTCTTTCTTTTTATCTTTTAAGTAGTTGTACAAAGAGGTTTCAGTTCAACATGTCAGTATATTATTAAAATGCATCCTAATCCATGTCATCTCTTTAACAATTTACCCCCCTTCTCTCTCACAACCCCACCCATCCTTGTTGTTGTTTTTTTAATTATCTTTTTTCTTAAGCTTTCATTAAGATTTCATTGTTATATTTCCACAGGTTAACAATCCATCCTAATCAATCTCACCCCCTCCATCACTTTCCCCTTTCCACCCTTCCAAAAACGGGTTTCCTTGTTCAGTTTGCATAGTACCAAACAACTGCTTCAGTCATATCATCCTCACCTACAATGTGTTTCCAACATCTTCACCCCACGTTATCTACATTGTTTTCATTTGCAGGTCTGTGGCTGTCCTCTCTACTGGAAAGCCCCCATGTTCAGGGCCGCGGGGGGAGAGAAGACAGGATTTGTGTCCGCACAGTCATTCATTGCTGTGTGGAAAACGTAAGTGTGTGAGCAGTGCGAGGACTACCAATCAGGTGGGCGTCATGACAAGCCTCACAGAGGTCAATTATTTGATTCATTTTTTTTCAGTGTCTCCATTTTTACTTACTTAATTTTTTTGTTGGTCATGGGACTTGAACTCTGGGTCTGAGCACTGTCCCTGAGCTCTTTTGTTCAAGGCTAGCACTGTACCACTTTGAGCCACAGCGCCACTTCGGGCAGTCAGGTGCTTCATTGGAGATAAGAATCTCACGGACTTTCCTGCCCAGGCTGGTTTGGAACCGTAATCCTCAGATCTCAGCCTCCTGAGTAGCTAGGATGACAGGCGTGACCCCTTTATTTCAGTTTAAAAAAAAAATGCTGTGATTCATTCTCCTTTCCTCCTCCCCCAAGTTCTTTGCCAGAATGGTTCTCTTACATGTTGCTTAATAGTAAAGCAGACCTGTAGATGTACTTCTTAGTAACTATCTGATGGTTTCCTAGTTTTGTTGTTTTGGTTTATTTTTCTGGTACAGTTTCTTAGTTTTATTTGTTAAATTGGGGAGCAAGATCCAAGTCTGATAGCAGTGACACAGGAGTAAATGCTTTTCCTCTAAGGAGAACAGAAATTAGTTTCTATTCACACATGATCCAATCTAGGATTACATATAGTTGATAAAATACTTAAGCTCTCTACTAGCTTTAACAGTTACTTTGGAGTAATTCAGTTAAGGGACAAAGGACTTGTGTGTTTATCCAGAGACTCTTGTTGTTGTTGTTGTTGTTGTTGGTCATAGGCCTTGAACTCTGGGCCTGGGCGCTGTCCCTTAGCTCTTCAGCTCAAGGCTAGCGCTCTACCACTTGAGCCACTGTGCCATTTCCGGTTTTCTGAGTGATTTATTTGAGAGTCTCATTTATATAAGAGTCTCATGGCCTTTCCTGCCCGGGCTGGCTTTGAACCTCAACCCTCAGATCTCAGCCTCCTGAGTAACTAGGATGAACAGGTGTGAGCCACTAGCACCCAGCTTATTATTGTGTTTTTAACATCTGATAGCTTTCTTATTTTATTTTATTTTATTTTTAGGTCCAGTCGTGAGGCCTGAACTCTGGGCCTGGGCGCTGTCCCTCAGCTCTTCAGCTCAAGGCTAGCACTCTACCACTTGAGCCACAGCGCCATTTCCGGCTTTGTTTTCTTTTTGCTTATGTGGTGCTGAGGAATCAAACCCAGGGCCTCATGCATGCAAGGCAAGCGCTCTACCACTGAGCCACCTTCCCAGCCCTGATAGCTTTTTTTAAAATTCAGGCCCAACTATTCTTTTCTTTTTCCCTGCAACTTTAATGACTGACTGTAATGCTTTGCATACAGATGCAGTGGTGCCGGTGGCTGCTGTGCTTTGCTATTCCTCCAAATGTCAGGCCTGTCTCAGGGCCCTGGCTATCACTTTCTTTAGTATTCAGCCGTTCATTGCAGGTAAATCAAGCTGGATACCAGCTCTCCTGTACGGAGCATCAGTAGTTGTATTTCTTGTCTCTGGCATGAAGGCCTCTTAAGATAGAGCATTTCCTATTCTCTTTCATCTCCCAGGCTGATCACACCTTTCTCTTAAACCTAATTACTAGATGGCTTTTGCCAGCAATGCTGAGCTCCATGAGGAGGACATCCCTTACTCTTGTGACACCCCCCCCCTTTTCCCCACTTTCCAGAGGCCAGCTGAGGCTTTGGTAGATCCTGGGGTCTACCAAGATGAAGAAAAAAAGGGCTGAATTTGAAGTTCTCAAATTCTGCTACTGTTAATATCCTGATTTTTAAAAAATACACCACAGCTGGCTTTGTCACGAGGGAGATGAGAGACAGTCCAGGCAGATCTCCTTACTCTGTAGGCAATAGGCTCTATTTCCTTCCCCCTGTCTCTAAGCTCCCTAAAATACCCAGTGCAAATGTGTATTGTATTGAAGCATGGTCAACTTGCTAAAAAGTGGTCGGAGTGCCCTCTAGTGGGTACTCCTCTTTGAGCTCATAAAGTGCTTCTGTGTGTTTGTGTGCTCTTACTTCTTTGGGGGGGGGAGAGGGGGGCTCTTTGGTGGTTAATTGGAGATAAGTGCGTCATGGTCTGGCTTCCAACCATGATCTTCAGATCTCTACCTGAGTAGCTAGGATTACAGGCATGAGCCACCAGCACCTGTCTGTTTAAAGTACCTTTTAAAAGCCAGAGTGATTTAAAGGATACCAAGCAACTAAGTATAATGGTTCCAGTTACCACACTGACATAAAAAAAAGACAAAAAGACAAGCTTTTTTGACTTTTTTTCCTTCCAAATTGCACCCTTTTCATTAAGCATCTTGGGGTTAAGGGTTTTTTTTTTTTTAATTTTCTTTTTTTTTTTTTT
>NW_012267409.1:555139-564139 GCF_000151885.1 Dipodomys ordii
CTCCTGAGTAGATAGGATGACAGGCGTGAGTCACCAGTATCTGGCTTAAAAATTTTTTTGAGTGAGGGACTTGTGTAACCAAAAGTGGTTTTAGAGATGAGCCATCTGTAGTAATAGATGAATGTTGAGGTCTGGTGGGATATTCTTTGCTTCACAGCATAAGATTTTGAAACCCACACTTGGTAATACAGTAGAAATTGGGAGAAACAGCCATCTAGAACACTTTGATAAAAATCTTCAGAAGTCCAGCATTGCAGTCTGTATTCGAGAGACCTAATACCCCCAGCTAGAAACTTGGCAATTGTCATGGATTTCTCTGACTTCTCGCCTCTACACCCATCAAGAACAATCTTGAAGTTGGGCACCAGTGGCTCATGCCTATAATCCTAGCTACTCGGGAGGCTGAGATCTGAGGACCGAGGTTCAAAGCCAGCCTGGGGAAGGAAAGTTGGTGAGACTCTTATCTCTATTCAACCACCAGAAAACCAGAAGTGGTGCTCTGGCTCAAAGTGGTAGAGTGCTAGCTTTGAGCAAAAGAGCTCAGGGATAGCTCCCCGGCCCCAAGTTCAAGCCCCACAACGGACTAAAAAAAAAAACAACCAAACTTGACTCTTAACCTAAATGGCCTTAGATCAGCCTGGAAGTCCCCGCTGCTAGTGCCTGTCATTTTTCAGAGTAGCAGATCTTCCTAACTGGTGTTTGTTTTGTAGGTTGCTGACTAACCATCATGATGACGCCTCTAAGTTCATCTCTCTTCTGGCAAAGCCCAGCGGTAGCTTTCTAGAACAAGAGGACTTCGTCCCTTTACTTCAGGTAACATTTGCTTTTGAAAATAACTTCTATGTATAGAGTATCAGAAGTCTTTCATACACATTAACTGAGCTACACAAACCTGGAGGTCAGATTTCTTCAAAAGTGGCTTTGACACTTTTTTGAGCCATAAAATCCTTTTGTCAAATGAAATTTAAAATAGAATCCTACTATAAAAGAAGTAAGAGATAAAAGCAGGGCTATTCCCTGCTGCAGAAAGGAGAGGGGCCTTCAGTCTCCCACCTCCTCACCAGCTTCCCCCCCCCCCCGCCGTGATCACTGAAGCATCTTCAGAAATCTTAAAAACCAAGGTTGGAAAACACTGACTTACAGTTAAGAAAAGCAAAAAAGAAGGCTGTGGAATAACCAGGCCTAATGTCATGAACCCCAGAGTCTTCACTCGGACATTCCCAACTATTTGATGTCAGCACCCTTCTAAAAAGTTTGGGTTTTTATAATTTTCAACCCAAGACTTATTTAAAATATAAAAATAGGATAGGAAGAAAGGACCACTAAATATAAAATCAAAACTGAGAGCCAGGTGCCAGTGACTCACGCCTGTCATCCTAGCTACTCAGAAGGCTGAGATCTGAGGATCGAGGTTCAAAGGCAGCCTGAGCAGGAAAGTCTGTGAGACTCTTATGTCCAATAAATCACTCAGAAAACCAGAAGTAGCGCTGTGGCTCAAGTGGTAGAGCACTCACCTTGAGCTGAAGAACTCAGGAACAGCGCGCAGGCCCAGAGTTCAAGCCCCACGACCAACAACAACATCAAAAACACATACACACACACACTGAGAGCTACAAAGACTCTAAAAGTAGTTCCCAGATTCTAAAAGTAGTCAGGAGAGTTAAGAAAAACTACTTAAGAAAAGAACGTAAAACCTGTGAAAACACTCCAGTCTGGGAATAAGGACAATAGTCCTTGCTCCCTTTAGCAGATTTTAGCAAGATCAGTGATTTATATTATTGGCATAGATTACTTTTACTCATCCAGAAAACTCATGTAGAGTACCTTTCACTGATGGAACCAGATGAATGATAGATAGATAGATTTTCTTTAATTTTTTTTTGCTTAACCTCAGGGCCTAGGGCACTGTTCCTGAGCCTCTTCTGAGCACTCTACCACTTGAGCTACAGTACCATTTCTGGCTTTTTCTGTATATGTGGTACTGAGGAATCAAACCCAGTGTTTCATGCATGCTAGGCAAACACTCTACCACTAAGCCACATTCCCAGCCCTGATATATTTTTATATCAGAAAAGATAAGTCTTGAGCCAGTACCTGTGGCTCATGCCTGCAATCCTAGCTACTCAGGAATCTAAGATCTGAGGATTGTAGTTCAAAGCCAACCTGGGCAGGAAAGTCCAAGACAGTCATATCTCTAATTTTCCACCAAAAAATCCAGACATGGAGCTGTGGCTCAAGTGGTTAGAGCATTAGCCTTGAGCAAAAAAGTTCAGAGACAGTGCCCAGGCCTTGAATCCAAACCCCAATACATGTAGCGATATAAATAAATCATTGAACGGGGAGAAGAGTTAAAACTTCTATGCAGAAAAATTCCAAAGAATTCAGTATAGTCCACCATTTAAGGGAGGAACGTAACTCTCCATTCCTGAGGGATATACTGTGTGTGGCAATCCCAGGGACAGCTTGGGAGAGTTGGGTGTGCAGTGGAGAACCCAGCAAACAGCTTCAGCTTGGTGATCAAGGCCACTATCAGCAGTCATAAATCATGTTGATAGTGTGTCCCCTTGACAGGATATGATGAAAATGGCCCATCACCTCTGCAATCTTCTCCTACAACCCATTAAACCCCAACTCATCATGAGAAAATCATCAAATTCCATTCCAGAAACAACCTATATAGACCCAACATGTCTAGGTCATCAGAAACAAGGAAAGTCCGAGAAACTGCCCCAGCCAAAGGAAGCTCAGGAGAAAAGACAACTAAAGCATAATGGGAATTCCTAGAACAGAAAACAGACACTAGGTAATATGATGTATGGGTTTATTAGGTTTATTAGTGGGAATATGTGCCATTCTAAGGTAAGAGTTTAATAATAGAGGAAATTTTGGTGTGGGATATTTGGGAACTCTGTATTGTATTTCTCAAATTTTCTGTAAATCTAAAACGTGATAATAAACAGGAAAATCCACAAGAATCAATGATAAAACTGACTTGGACAATGAAAGAGTTCAGTAAAAATAAATTGAAACTTCTTTGTACAACTAGTTAATAACAGATGGATGGATAGATAGATAGATAGATAGATAGATAGATAGATAGATAGATAGATAGATAGATTAGATAGATAGATAGATAGATAGATAGATAGATAGATAGATAGATAGATAGATAGATAGATAGATAGATCGATGAGGATCGCAGTTCAAAGCCAGCCCTGGCAGGAAAATTCCTGAGACTCTTACCTCCAATAAACCATTCAGAAAACTGGAAGTGGTGCTGTGGCTCAAAGGGTAGAGCACTTACCTTGAGCTGAAGAGCTGAGGGACAGCAGCTCCCAGGCCCAGAGTTCAAGCCCCACAACCAACCAACCAAAAAAAAAAAGCTCAGGGACAGTGCCCAGGCCCAGGGTTCAAACCCCAGGACTGGCAAAAATAAAAAAGGGGGGTGGGGGGAGAGGTAGGGCTGAGAATGTGGCTTAGTGGTAGAGTGCTTGCCTAGCATGCATGAAACCCTGGGTTCGATTCCTCAGTACTACATAAAGAGAAAAAGCCAGAAGTGGTGCTGTGGCTCAAGTGGTAGAGCACTGGCCTTGAGCACAAAGAGGCTCAGGGACAGTGCCCAAACCCTGATTTCAAGCCCCAGGACTGGCAAAAAAAAAAAAAGTAATAAAATAGGGAATGATGAAATGATGAATTAACAGTGAAAATTAATAGATCTTCCACTGGATCCAAATTTGGATTTACCTTCCCACCTATTAACCAAATAAGAAATGGAAGTGATTTTCAGGAGACTGGACATGGGCATCAGAAAAGAGGCAGAAAACAAGGTGACCTTGATGACAGAGAGCTTGTAGTCCAGATAGGGTCCAAACCAAGAAATGGGAGGTTGTGGGCTTGCTGAATTCAGGACACAGTTGGAAGTCCTGGGGAAACAAAGGCAGGTAGAACTCTCAGGACAAAGTACCAAAGAGGAGAGAACCGCCAAAGGGGACAAGCCCCCAAAGAACCCCAGAAGCTTCTCCATGAGTATTTAGCAGAATACTGAAAAGCAAGTATATGTGAGGAAAGTAACAAGAAGAAAACCAGGCTGGGATACCCTCAGATTACATGGGGGGTTAGGGGGCAGGCTTTGGCTGGAACAGTCCTAGAGTCTTGTTTCAGAAGTGAGGGATCGCCAGGCACCAGTGACTCACACCTGTAATCCTAGCTAACCAGAAGGCTGAGATCTCAGGATCATAGTTCAAAGCCAGCCTGGCAGGAAACTACTCAAAAAAGCCAGAAGTGTTGCTGTGGTTCAAGTGGTAGAGCACTCACTTTGAGCAAAAGAATGTCCTATGCAACAGAAGCAGGAAACTACAGTTAATAATCAGGAGGAAAAATAAAACTGATGTAAAACTAACATCGATGTTAGAATTAGCTGTTAAGTACCTTAAAGCAGATGTCTTAAGTAAATTGCCTGTCTTCAGAATGTTAAGGAGGAGACGGAAGATAGATTTTAAGCAGACTGTTGGATCTTTTTCAGGATGTGGTGGATACACACCCTGGCCTTACGTTCCTAAAAGATGCTCCAGAATTCCACTCCCGATACATCACCACGGTAGGCTGAATCTGATTGGGTCTTTGTTTTGTTTTTGTCAGTCATGGGACTTGAACTCTGGGCCCGGGCGCTGTCTCAGGTCTTCAGCTCAAGACTACGCCACTTCCAGCTTTTTCTGCTTACATGGTGCTCAAGAATCGAGCCCAGGGCCTCATGCATGTGAGGCAAGCCCTCTACCACTGAGCCACCTTCCCAGCCCAGAACTTCATTCTTTGTCCTTAAATTGGCTCTCTTTCTTTGCCTGTATAAAACTTGGAAGATTTTTTCATCTGAGCCAGATGTTGTAGTGACAAGACTCTCTCAGAAGTTATTGGTGCTCATTAACCACACACTGTACTAACCTGATCTCTACCACGATCAACCTCCAAACAATTATTAAGTCAAGTAAGGTCAGTCCTTTTCTTACCTGCCAAGACTTTCTGCCCTCCTATTCCTGCAGCCTTGCCTGCCTTGTAACTTCACCTCCCAATTCCTTCCTGTTTCTCGCTATAGCTAAGCACCAAACTCGAGGCACTGTGTTCTTCCTCTCTGAACAGCCTACTCTGTAGATTTCTATCCTCACTAATGCAGAAACCTGTTCAGATATTCCCCATTTGCTCTGCCTTCCTCCACAATGCTCTACTTCCCTACGTCACATGCACCAGCTTTCTGTGAGTCTTTCAAATAAGCAATGAGATTTAAAATAATTCATGACACCGGTGCTAGGTGGAAATATTTTTCCACTCAGCTTGCTCAGGTGGAGTCCTAGTGATATATTCAGAATCCGCATTGAATTGAGCCGAATCCATCCTTTTAGGCTGACATGGGGGATGTCAGTCACCGAGACCCTGGCACTGATGTTTTTACTAAGATGACTAAGCTGTTTGTTGGACATTTCTCATCACTTAGAAGTCCAAATTCTACAAAAGGCCATGAATACATTTCAGAGCCACATTAACTGAAGAGTGCATTCATAATCCATGGACAACCACTGCTTGCCAAGTGGAGCTCAGGCTTCCGCATGAGAATATCTCTGCAATTTCAGCCTGCATCTCATCTGCTTTCTTTTTTTGCCAGTCCTAGGGCTTGAACTCGGGGCCTGGGCACTATCCTTGAGCTTCTTTTGCTCAAGGACAGCACTCTACCACTTGAGCCACAGCACCACTTACAGCCTTTTTTATTTACATTGGCACTGAGGAATTGAACCCACGGCATCATGCGTGCTAGGCAAGCACTCTAGCACTAAGCCACCTTCCCAGCCATCACAACGAGCCTCCAAACAGAGCTACCAAGCATTTCCATGCCTGCTGGCCTCTATTCACTGATTATGAGTGTGTTTCCATTCCAATAGATAGATAAGAAAGGCAGCTGACTTACCATTCAATGTGTCTGTGCAGTTGGCAGGACACCCCCTAGTAAAGATTTTTAGTTTCATTCCTCCCACTAGTAGTAAGTAATTATTCTGTGTTTTGTTTTGTTTTGTCGGTTGTGGGACTTGAATTCAGGGCCTGGGCACTATCCCTCAGCTCCTTTTGCTCAAGGCCTAGCATGCTCCCACTTAAGCCACAGCACCACTTCCAGCTTTTTCTGGTGGTTCGTTGGAATAAGAGTCTCATAGCCAGGGGCACTGGTGGCTCACACCTGTCATCCCAGCTACTCAGGAGGCTGAGATCTGAGGATCACGATTCAAAGCCAGCCTAAGCAGGAAAGTCTGTGAGACTCTTATCTCCAATAAACCACCAGAAAACTGGAAGTGGCGCTGTGGCTCAAGTGGTAGAGCGCTCACCTTGAGCTGAAGAGCTGAGGGACGGCGCCCAGGCCCAGAGTTCAAGCCCCACGACCCACACCACATACACAAAAAGTGATTTTTTTTGTCAGTCCTGAGGCCTGAACTCTGGGACTAGGCACTGTCCCTCAGCTCTTCAGCTCAAGGCGAGCACTGTACCATGTGAGCCACAGCCCCACTAATGGTTTTTTTTTTTTGCTTATGTGGTGCTGAGGTATTGAACCCAGAGCCTCATGCATACAAGACAAGCACTCTACCACTGAGCCACCTTCCCAGCCCGTGAGCGATTTTTATTAATCTAAAAGTGGTAGTTGGGTGCCAGTGGCTCACATCTGTAATCCTAGCTACTAAGGATGCTAAAAGTCAGGATCGTGGTTCAAAGCCAGCCCAAATAGGAGTCTATGAGGCTCTTATCTCCAATTAACCATCAGAAAACTATAACTGGCTTTGTGGTTCTAAGTGGTAGAGCACTAGCCTTGAGCATAAAAGCTCAGGGACAGTGCCTAGGCCTTCAGTTCAAGGCCCACAACCTACCAAAAAAAAAGTTGACCTGAACTTGGAAATGCAGAACCATGTAGAGCTAGCAGTGCATGCTTTGACCACCAGGTGGCAGCCCTGCCTTGGTCTTGTAAACACTGACTCAGTATTAAGGAAGTCCAATGGTGCTGATGAAGTGGGTTTACTGAGGAAGATGGTTAGGCTAAAGGAAAATGGAATGCCTTGTATGGTATTTAAGAAGCAGGTTAGAAGGGACAGGGGCTGGTAGCTCATGCCTGTAATCCTAGCTATTCAGGAGGCTGAGATCTGAATATGGCTGTTACTTTTTTTTGCCAATGGGGACTGGCGACTTTTATCTGCAATTAACCACCACAGAACCAGAAGTGGCACTGTGGGTCAAAAAGGTAGAATGCTAGCCTTGAGCAAAAAGCTCAGGGACAGCACCCAAGCCCTGAGTTCAAGCCCTACACCAACAAAACAAACAAAATCAGGTTAGGAGAAGCTAAAGTGATTCCTAACAAACCTATTACAAATTTTCAAATTCTGTCCAAAAGAATGAAAAAGGATGGCATGTGGAGAGTCATGTGTTTACTTTTTATATTATAATGCCTTTTCCCTCAGAGCAATTCACAACATTTGAATACTTATCGGCTATGAAAATAAAATAAAGGCCGGTGCTGGTGGCTCACGCCTGTCATCCTAGCTACTAAGGAGGCTGAGATCTGAGGATCACGGTTCAAAGCCAGCCCGGGCAGGAAGGGCCATGAGACTTTTATCTCCAGTGAACCACCAGAAAACCAGAAGTGGTGCTGTGAGTCAAAGAGCTGAAGAGCTGAGGGAACAGTGCCCAGGCCCAGAGTTCAAGCCCTACAACCAACAAAAAAAGAAAAGGAAAAGTTTTTAAAAGGAAAAAGAAATATAAATAAGCCAAGGTGAATATAAAGTTTAGTAGTTGTAAGGGCAACAGAACACTTCTAAAAACAATATAAAATATTTGATATATAAATACAAATCTTATATAGGAAACAGTTTAAATACTCAAAAATCAAGAAATAAGGGCAAAAACTAACGTTGTTTAACAAGAAAATTTTGGTATATAGATTGAAATTGTCTGAGAGGTAACATGTAATTATGACAAATGAGATCTTAATGTTTATTTTCATATATGATTTCTAGGCTAACTTTTTTTCTTTTTTTTCTTTCTTTTCTTTTTTTTTTCTTTTTTTTATTTTTGTTAGTCATGGGGCTCGAACTTGTCCCTGTGCTCTTCAGCTCAAGGTGAGCACTCTATCACTTGAGCCACAACACCTCTTCCGGTTTTCTGGTGGTTCATTAGAGTTAAGAGTCTCAGGGCTGGGAAGGTGGCTCAGTGGTAGAGGACTTGCCTTGCATGCCTGAGGTCCTGGGTTCGATTCCTCAGCACCACATAAGCAGAAAAAAAAATCCGGAAATGGCGCTGTGGCTCAAGTGGTAGAGCGCTAGCCTTGAGCTGAAGAGCGGAGGGACAGTGTCCAGGCCCAGAGTTCAGGCCCCACGACCAGATCCCCCCCCCCAAAAAAAAGAGTCTCATGGACTTTCCTGCCCAGGATGGTTTTGAACTGTGATCCTCCTATCTCAGCCTCCTGAGTAGCCAGAGTGACAGGTGTGAGCCACCAGTCCCCGGCTTAAAACTTTTCTTAATGAACTGCCAAGACATTATTTCTTTTCTTTCGAACCAGTAATAAAAGTGCTTGCATAGCAAGCATGGGGCCCTAGGTTCAAACCCCACTCTGGCAATGGAGTGGGAGGGGGAGAGCCTAGAATCACATAAAAATGAACTGGGCTCAGTGGTTCAAGCCTCTAATACTAGCTATTTGGGGAGTCGAGATTATCTCTCCAATTAGCTATTCAAAAAACAGAAGTGGTGCTGTGGTTCAAGTGGTCAAATGCTAGCCTTTAGCAAAAAAAGCTCAGAGAGCCGGGCGCTGGTGGCTCACGCCTGTAATCCTAGCTACTCAGGAGGCTGAGATCTGAGGATCGTGGTTCAAAGCCAGCACGGGCAGGAAAGACCGTGAGACTCCTATCTCCAATAAACCACCAGAAAACCGGAAGTGGCGCTGTAGCTCAACTGGTAGAGCGCTCGCCTTGAGCTGAAGAGCTG
>NW_012267409.1:564189-568433 GCF_000151885.1 Dipodomys ordii
TGTAGCTCAACTGGTAGAGCGCTCGCCTTGAGCTGAAGAGCTGAGGGACAGTGCCCAGGCCCAGAGTTCAAGCCCCACGACCGACAAAAAAAAAAAAAAAGCTCAGAGACAGTGCTTAGGCCCTGAGTTCAAGCCCCAAGACCAGCATCCCCTCCTCCCCCCCCAAAAAAAAAGAACAGTTTTTGTTTTATTTTCTCTAAGAAGTACACTTGACATGAAAAAGCCAATACTTAAACTGGCTCCAAATGTTATTTGTTGTATAGCCTCAGATGAAACAACAGAGATCTGGGCTGGGAAGGTGGCTCAGTGGTGGAGCGCTTGCCTTGTATGCATGAGGCCCTGGGTTTAATTCCTCAGCACCACATAAGCAGAAAAAGCCAGAAGTGGCGCTGTGGCTCAAGTGGTAGAGCGCTAGCCTTGAGCTGAAGAGTTGAGGGACGGCGTCCGGGCCCAGAGTTTGAGCCCCACAACCAACAAAAAATTAAAAATAATAATAACAGGGGCTGGGGAAGTGACTCAATGGTAGAGTGCTTGCTTGCATGCATGAGGCCCTGAGTTCAATTCCTCAGCACCACACAAGCAGTAAAACCTGGAAGTGGTGCTATGGCTCAAGTGATAGAGGGCTAGCCTTGATCTGAAGAGCTGAGGGACAGCGCCCAGGTCCAGAGTTCAGGCCCCATGACCGACAAATAAGTAAATAAATAAATATAATAAAACAACAGAGATCCTTCATGATTTTAATTAGTTTTTTTTTCGCTTTGGAACCAGGTTATTCAAAGAATATTCTATACCGTCAACAGATCTTGGAGTGGAAGAATCACTTCAACAGAGCTAAGAAAAAGCAACTTTTTGCAGGTATGCCACTTCCATAAAGATACACTGATCAACGTCAATAAGCTTCATGTAACCCATAGTCAGGGGCTCACTGTGTGCAAAGTACTGTCATTACTTTCAGCAGTGAAACACCAGAATGAAGGCAGGGCCAAGCAAACAGAAGAACAGGATTTCCACCTTGAGGCACGCACTGGGAGCCAAGCACAAGCCTTCAGCCAGCCATACCTTCCTCAGTGAAGCCCACTGACATGCAGGGACAGGCGCAAAGACTCACCCAAGGACTGAGGATCCTGTTCTTGGGGCACACCCGGAATTCAGCCAAGATATAAAACATTAGTAGAAAAGGGATCCCAGACTGCAGCAGCATAGGCAAAAGCCAGGATCCTGGAAGTGTCCTTCTCAGGAGAGCTGCCAGGCAGTGTCAAGAGACGGGGGGCGGGGGCTGGGAAGGTGGCTCAGTGGTAGAGCGCTTGCCTTGCATGCTTGAGGCCCTGGGTTCCACTCCTCAGCACCACATAAGCAAAAAGAAAAAAGCCGGAAGTGATGCTGTGGCTCAAGAGGTAGAGCGCTAGCCTTGAGCTGAAGAGTTGAGGGACAGCGCCCAGGCCCAGAGTTCAAGTCCCCACTGACCAAAAAAAAAAAGAAAAGAAATGGGAGAATAAGGACATTTGTTCTTTCAGCAGTGGCTAACCAGGTGCTCCTGGATAAAGGGAGTAAAAACAAAAAAAAAGAGAGAAAAGAAGGAAGGAGAAAGAAAATGACAAAGGAAAGGAGGGAGGGAGGAAAGAAGTAAGGGATTGGAGGTATGGCTCAGTTGGTAGAGCACTAGCCCATGAGGGAGTGTCAGGTACAGAATTTGAGTCCGGGTCTCAGTCCTAAAAAAAAAAAAAAAAAGGCCAGGCACTGGTGGCTCACACCTGTCATCCTAGCTACGCAGGAGGCTGAGATCTGAGGATCATGGTTCAAAGCCAGCCCGGGCAGGAACATCTGTGAGACTATCTCCAATCAATCACTAGAAAACCAGAAGTGGCACTGTGGCTCAAGTGGTTGAGCACTTGCTAGCCCTGAGCTGAAGAGCTGAGGGACAGCGCCCAGACCCAGAGTTCAAGCCCCACAACTGACAAAAAAAAGGAGGGAGGGAAGAAAGAAGGAAATGTTTTATTCAGTTACGTTATTTATTTTCTCAAATGAGAAAGTATTGACCACTAGTGGGAGCCTTTTATCATAGTAGTCTTGATTCCTGGTTGTTTAAGCTTCTATAAACCTAAACAAAATGCATTTTTTTCACAATTTATTTCAGATGAATCAAACTGAATGAAGCTTAGGCTAGTGATATAACCTTATTACTCTTTATTTTTCCTGTCTTCATCTGAAACAGACAAAGTAATGAAGACTTGGAAAATTTAGTAGTCCATAATGGATATACATCTTATATTGTAAAATGAACAGTCATTGTTGAATTGTGGAACACCAGGTGCCTGCCTGGGTTCCCAGTAGGTTTTGTGGAATAGGTTAAGATGGTCATAATTCCAAAACATCACAAGAATGATTATTACATTTTATAATTCCTCACATTTCTGGAACACAATAATGGTTTTTGAACCATTATTATATTACAACATTTCTGACTGCTAATAAAATTAAGAGACTCAAATATAACTGAATAGCATATAAGAACACTCAGCTAGAAGATGGCTAAATGAAAGCAAAGCTCAAGTGTTCTGGTCCTAGAGCATGATTAATTTCTCCCTCTCCTTATTCATCCTCTTAGTCATCAACAAACACTCGGGAAGCAATAAAACATTCCAGTAATAAGCAGAAGTCACCACTTACCTCTTTACCCTGATGTGTTTCACTCCCTTTTCCAGAGGGACCCATATTATCTGTAGTTTTATCCCCTTATAAGTGTTTGCATGGTGTATATGCTTTTGATTTGTATGACTACTATTTTTGAGAGTTTTCAAAATACAGTGTCGCCGGGTGTCGGTGGCTCATGTCTGTAATCATAGCTACTCAGGAGGCTGAGATCTGAGAATTGTGGTGGCTCAATAAACCACTAGAAAACCGGAAGTGGCGCTGTGGCTCAAGCAGTAGAGTGCTGGCCTTGAGCTGAAGAGCTGAGGGACAGCGCCCAGGCCCAGAGTTCAAGACCCATGACCGACAAAAAAAAAAAACCCAGTGTCCTACTGACTATTGTATTTACTTGTTTCTTTCACTTAATGGTGTCTTAGGGTTTATTTCCATTCATATTTATTTCCTTGTAAATACTGCATGATTGATTGTGTGGGTTGAACTGTAATTAATTACACATGCATCTAGTGATGTTCGGGTCATTGTCATATTTTCTGTTTTACCATGATCCAGTAAACATCCTCTTGTCTGGTAACTTCCTCTCCTGTGGGCATTTGAGTAAGCATTTCTCTAGAATAGAGGGCAAACCCTGGATCTGATGATAATGTCGCAATTTTAATTCAGTAGATCCTGCCAAGTTACCCTTTCAAAAGTCTAATGCATTCACAGTAACAGGAGATCATGCCAAGCCCTGGTGGGGCCTCTTGTAATCTCAGCTACTCAGGAAGCTGAGATCTGAGATTGTGGTGGTTGAAAGCCAGCCCAGGCAGAAAAGTGTGTGAGACTTTTATGTTCATTTAACACCAAAAAAGCCAGAAGTGGAACCGTGGGTTGAGTGGTAGAGCATTAACCTTGAGCAAACAAACAAAACCTCAGGAACAGCCCCTGGGACCTGAATTCAAGCTCCAGGACCAATACACACACACACACAAAAAAATTTTTTTTAGAAGGGAAACTTCAGTTTTCCTTCATTATATTTATTGATACATCTGATCTTATTTCTTCCCTCTTTTTTTTTGGGGGGGGGGTCCGGTCATGGGGCCTGAACTCTGGGCCTGGGCGCTGTCCCTCAGTTCTTCAGCTCAAGGCTAGCACTCTACCACTTGAGCCACAGCCCCACTTCCGGCTTTTTTCTTATGTGGTGCTGAGGAATCAAACCCAGGGCCTTGAGCATGCAAGGCAAGTGCTCTACCACTGAGTCACCTTCCCAGCCCCTCTTCCCTCTCTTTTTTAATTCTACTTCTTAAATTTCCTTAATATTTCTTTGGTCCTTCTCAGCCTTTCACTTCTGAAAAAATGTCATCTGTTTATCCACTTGGATGATAATTTAGATAACTAAGCAACCGTCGACTAAAAAATTCATTGGTTCTGGTATTTCTCTAGGGAAAATGAGTCAGGGGTTCCCAGATTTACATTCTTCCCAGGGCCCTGTCGTAAGACTTCCTTCTACGCCCGGCCACCTTGTAGTACCACACTTGTATAGTCCTTATGGTAAATTTGTTTTCATTATAAAACTTAAGCAGTATCTATGTGGATACCCACTTTTTTTTTTTTTTTTT
>NW_012267409.1:570002-600247 GCF_000151885.1 Dipodomys ordii
AAAAAAAAAAAAAAAAGAATATGTATATTCTTTTAACCTATCACTTAATGTTTGTATAAAAAGCCAAGAATGAAAATTACCTTTATACCTTGCCAGATTTTAGGTGTTTTATGTATGTGTGTGTTAGTCCTGGGGCTTGAACTCAGGACCTAGATGCTGTCTTTGATCTATTTTTGCTCAAGGATAGCACTCTACCACTTAAGCCACAACTCTACTTCTGGCTTTTTGCTGGTTAATTGGGTGTAAGAGTCTCACAGAATTTTTTTTGCCAGGGCTGGCTTTGAACCATCATCTTCAGATCTAAGCTTCCTAAGTAGCTAGGATCCGAGTTTTGTGTTTTTTTTTTTTTGTTGGTCATGGGGCCTAAACTCTGGGCCTGGGTGCTGTCCCTCAGCTCAAGCCACAACAGCACCACTTCCAGGTTTTTCTACTTATGTGTGCTGAGGAATCGAACCCAGAGTCTCATGCTGCAAAGCAAGCATTCAACCACTGAGCCACCTTCCCAGCCTCCTCTCAGTATTTTTAAAATCAAACTTTGTTTTTTTTTTAAAATGTAGCAGAGTACAAATGTGAAATAAATGCACTGAATATCTTTAGTGTGTCTGTGACATGAAAGCTTATGCTGACAGTTTTTTAGAATATTACATATTTAAGAACCAGAGTTCTTAGGCTGAGTATGATGGTGTGTGCCTATAATCCCATCTAGGGGAGGCTGAGCAGGACGATTGGTGGAACCAAATAGTTTGGGGCCAAACCTGGTCAACTCAAAGCAAGAAAAAAGAGCCAAGCCAGGTGCTGGTGGCTCATGCCTGTCATCCTAGCTACTCAGGAGGCTGAGACCTGAGGATCATGGTTCAAAGCCAGCCTGGGCAGGAAAGTCCATGAGACTCCTATCTCTGAATAACCACAGAAGTCACAAGTGGAACAGTGACTGAAGTTCAGTACTAGCCTTGAGCAGAAAAGCTTAGGGACAGCACCCAGAACCTGAGTTTAAGTCTCAGGATAGCACGAAAAAAAACAAGAAAAGTTAATGAATGAATGAATATATAAATGGATAGGGGGCATGGCTCAAGTACTAGAGCACTTGCCTAACCAATGTAAAACTCTTGAGTTCAAATCCCCAGTGCCGCAGAAGGAAAGAAGGAAGAGTTATGGTACTAATGTACAGTGATAAACATAGTGGTACTGTTGCCTCCCTTCTTCAATTAATCATAATCTTGTCATTAGGATTGCATAAAGATTAATGAGGATTAATGTATTTAATGCAAATTCAGTATATATTTTTGTCTTTGTTGTTAGGATTAACTTAGAGCTTAACTATGTAATTCATCTCAGTTGTTAGGCACAGCAATTTGCATGTTCTTTTTTAAAATTACTGATATAAAGCTACTTCATTCTTCTAAAACACAAACTATACATAAGGAAGAATTCAACTGCCATGTACTGGTAGCTCACAGCAGTAATCCTAGCTACTTAGAAGTCTGAGATCTAAGGATTGTGGTTCGAAGCCAGCCTGGGCAGGAAACTCTATGAGACGCTTATCTCTAATACACTACTCAAAAAAGCCAGAAGTGGTGCTGTGGCTCAAGTAGTAGAGCATTAACCTTGAGCAAAAGCAGCTTAGGGACAGCACCCAGGCCCAGAATTCCAGCCCCAGGACTGGCAAAAACAAAACAAAAACAAAAAGAATTCAACTACTGGTACCCTCATCATGAAAGATTATTATGGCTTGGCTTGAGGAAATGTAAACACATTTTCCAGAAGTACTGACTTACAGAGTCTATGTCTAACTAACTTTGCAATTTCTTATTTACATTTAGCTTCATCAAACAGAATTATTGAAAGGATATTCTCTGGGGCAGTAACAAGGTAAGAAAAGTAAAGTATAATATCATAGCATTCTCATTTTTACAAGGCTTCTTGCATAATTTGGTGGCATTAATGAATAAAGTATATCCATGGCTTGATGTTTTACATATTTTGTTGTTGTTGTTGTTGTTTGGCCAATCCTGAGATTTTTAACTCAGGGCCTGAGAGCTGTTCCTGAGCCTTTGTGCTCAAGGCTAACACTCTAGGACCTGAGACACAACGTAACTTCTGGCTTTTTCCAATAGTTTATTGGAGATAAGAGTCTCATGGGGACTTTTCTGATCACTTCAAACCTCAATCCTCAGATCTCAGCCTCCCACCCAAGTAGCTGGGATTACAGGTGTGAATCAATGGTGCCCAGCTGGAAATTCTTTAATATTAGTATTAGTTTTATAGCTAAATACACATAATAGAACTTGATCCTACTACTGATCATTTGCATTCAGTTCAGAAAGCTGAGCTTTCATGTTTTAACATTGTAAGCCTTTAAGAACAAAATAGGGGGCTGGGAAGGTGGCTCAGTGGTAGAGTGCTTGCCTTGCATGCATGAGGTCCTGGGTTCGATTCCTCAGTACCACATAAGCAGAAAAAGCCGGAAGTGGCGCTGTGCCTTAAGTAGTAGAGCGCTGGCCTTGAGCTTAAGAGTGGAGAGACAGCACCCAGGTCCGGAGTTCAAGCCCCACGACTGACCAAAAAAAACAAAAATAGGATTGCACTTGTTGAAATATCCAGCTAAGAGTGGAATTATTTCATTTCTTAGCCACTCAGGCAAATTTATAACCATGTGTTTTCTTCAGAGGAAAAACAGTACAGAAAGAGGGAAGAATGAGCTACGCAGATTTTGTCTGGTTTTTGATCTCTGAGGAAGACAAACGGAACCCCACCAGGTAGGACTTCGAAGCTTTCCGATACACATGCACAAAGCACGTGATGCATACCTAGTGAAACAGATGCATGCTCAGGATACTGAGATGGGTGAGACCTAGTTTCAGTCACTTAAAGCTCAGTCTAGAACATTCCCATAGAATCCAAGGTCATCACATGCCAAGAAAGGCTGTTCACCACAGAACCAAAGCTTAACCCAGTGTGAGCTGGCCTACAGAGTGTAAGTGGGACTAGCAGTCATTTATACATTGTGTGGCAAGAGATACTCCTGAGTTTTACTTCTTTTATTGAGGGTTCAGTAGAAAATTGGTGAAGGAAAGCCAAGCAAATTGTGGATGACAATAACATAAGACCCTGTCCTTATTCTCCTCTTTGGTGTGAGGAAACATCAGTTGTTTGAAGATAGATGTAGCTCTTCCTCCACACTATGGTATTATTTGTGTACACCAGTAAACTAGGTTACTCTTCTTTTCGCCTTTGCTTGTGTAAGAGGGTCCTGCACACACTCACCACTGGTGTGTAGTACCAAAGGAAGCAGGGGAGGCTGGGAAGGTGGCTCAGTGAAGGAATGCTTGCCTAGCATGCACAAAGTCCTGGGTTCGATTTCCTCAGCACCACATAAACAGGAAAAGCTGGAAGTGGTTCTGTGGCTCAAGCGGTAGAATGCTAGGCTTGAGCAAAAAGAAGCTCAGGGACAGCGCTGAGTTCAAGCCCCAGGACTGGCAAAAAACACAAAACAAAAAACCAAAGGAAGCAGCAGAGGGAGTCCTTGATGCCGTCTGGCATATCTCACTCAGTTCTTTTTTTTTTTGCTGGTCATGGGGCCTGAACTCTGGGCCTGGGCGCTGTCCCTCAGCTCTTCAGCTCAAGGCTAGCGCTCTACCACTGGAGCCGCAGCACCACTTCCGGCTTTTTCTGTTTATGTGGTGCTAAGGAATCGAACCCAGGGCCTCATGCTTGCAAGGCATGCGCTCTACCGCTGAGCCACCTTCCCAGCCCCTCTCACTCAGTTCTTTATTGTGGTTCCAAAAGTTCTGTATACTGTTTAGAAACCATTGAGCTAGAAATAAAATGAGCCTTTTTTTTTTTTTTTTTTCAGTTGTGGGGCCTGAACTCTGGGCCTGGGCGCTGTCCCCAGCTCTTTAGCTGTAGACCAGCGCTCTACCCACCTGAGCCTCAGCCCCACTTCCGGCTTTTTCTGCTTATGTGGTGCTGAGGAATTGAACCCAGGGCCTCATGCATGCAAGGCAAGCACTCCACCACTGAGCCACCTTCCCAGCCCCAGATGAGCCATTTTTAAGACAGCCTGTTAACATTTTTAAATAACTTTGCCATTCCAAATGTGGTTGGCAGAATCCACTTCTCAGCAGTTCATGGAACCTTCTCCAAAATAGATCACATTTTTAAGCCATAAAGCAATTCTTAACAAAGATAAGAAAACTGAAAATAGTTTCTTCTGTCTCAACAGATCTTAATGAAATAAAATTAGACACCATTACCAAAAGAACTGTAGAAACTATACAAACATATGGAGATAGAGCAATACACTTTGAAATGATCAGGGGGACATGACAGATTTAAGGAAGGAACTTGTAAAAAATCTTAGAAGCAAATGAAAATGAAAATATATCAGAAAGTATAGGATTCAGCAAAAGCATTTATTAGATGGAGGCTCATAGCTATGAGTGCTAATTTTAAAACTATCAAAGAAATCTCAAATAACATAATGTATCTCAGGCTCCTGGACTACAAAACCTGCCCAAAATTAGTAGATGTACAGGAATAATAAAGATTATAACCAAAATTAATGAAATGGAAACTGTAAGAATAATAAAAAACGGGCTAGGAGTGTGGCTTAGTGGTAGGGTGCTTGCCTAGTGTGCATGAAACCCTGGGTTCGATTCCTCAGTACCACATACACAGAAAAAACTGGAAGTAGTGCTGTGGCTCAAGTGGTAGAGTGCTAGCCTTGAGCACAGAAAGGCTCAGGGACAGTGCCCAGGCCCTGAGTTCAAGTCTCAGGACCAGCAACAACAAAAAAATAATAATAAAAAGATGGGCTGGGAAGGTGGCTCAGTGGTAGAGCATTTGCCTTGCATCCATGAGGCCCTGGGTTTGATTCCTCAGCACCACATAAGCAGAAAAAGCCAGAAGTGGCTCAAGTGGTAGAGTGCTAGCCTTGAGTTCAAGAGTAGAGGGACAGTGCCCAGGCCCAGAGTTCAAGCCCCACAACTGACCCAAAAAAAGAATCAAAGAAACAGAGTTGGTTCTTGGAAAAGGGCTAGCTGACAGGCTCGTGCCTGTGTCATGGCTACTGAGTCTGAGATGCATATTCTCATTTATGGTCAGCAAAGGCAGAAGAGTCTGTAAGATTATCTGCAAAAAAAAAAAAAAAAAAGCCGGGTGCTAGTGGCTCACGCCTTTAATCCTAACCACTAAACAGGCTGCAATCTGAGGGTTGTGGTTGGAAGCCAGCCAGGACAGGAAATTCTGTAAAACTATCTCCAATAAACAAGTGGAAGTAGAGATGTGGCTCAAATGGCAAAGCACTAGCCTTGAGCAAAAGAGCTCAGGGACAGCGCCCAGGCTGAGATCAAAACCCAGGGCAACACCAAAAAGAAAAAAGAAAAGCAAGCAAGCACAGTTGCTAGAAGACCTGATGGGTTCAGTGTGGACAGATGGCTGGTGGCGGAGAGTGGATTAAAAATTGTGCTATTTACCTGACTTATGAAATGGTAACCCCTCTCTATACCACCTTCATAGTAACCATAAAATTGTCTTTAAAACAAAAAAAAAAGCTGAAAGCTCTCCTTGAGCAGTTTCTGTTAGGAAGTTGGAAAGGGTATGCAAATGAAGTGGGTTGGAAGTGGAAAAGCTGAAACCTCCTCTTTCAAAGAAAGAGCACCAGATAAAGCAGAGCTGTGTGCTGAGCAGGGTACAAAGCGGCCACCGGACATGGAAAGCTGCAGGTTCTGTGAATGGGAAAATGGGCAAGAGGGTCGGTCGGCCAGCTCTTTTCTCAGGCATCTGTCTACAGAGGACAGATGTGGACAGAGGCAGCTGTGGGATGCAAGCAGCACAGGCCCACAACTCACAAGCACCACCCTTGTCTCCTAGCATCGAGTACTGGTTCCGGTGCATGGACCTGGACGGGGACGGCGTCCTCTCCATGTACGAGCTGGAGTACTTCTACGAGGAGCAGTGCGAGCGCATGGAAGCCATGGGCATTGAACCCTTGCCGTTCCATGACCTGCTGTGCCAGATGCTGGACCTGGTGAAGCCAGCCAGAGATGGTGAGACCCAGTGAACCGCACTTGGCAGAGGTGGGGCCCACACACCCTACGTTGTCCTAACTTAACCTTCCAGTGTCTTCGGTACAGGCTTCCCCAACTGTAGAAATGAGAACATGTCTCCTAGACAGCAGAGATGGCAGATCCACTGTTAAGGAAATAAGAGCTTCCCTCCTTCCCCCCCTCCCCCCCGCCCCCGTAGCTTGTGGGGCTTGAACTCGGAGCGTGGACGCTGTCCCTGAGCTTCTGTGCTCAAGGCTAGAGATCTGCCACTTGAGCCACAGCACCACTTCTGGCCTTTTCTGTGTAAATGGTATCGAGGAATCGAACCCAGGGCTTCATGCATGCTAGGCAAGCATTCTACTACTGAGCCACCTTCCCAGCCCCCCAACTTATGATTTTTACATGTGAGTATTGTAATGAAGATACACATGCCCTTTTCAGCATAGGTGGTGCATCAGTTGGTGAAACTTACCAGGTGCGTTTGTGTTTGCATAGGCAGAATTACGCTGCGGGATCTGAAGAAGTGCAGGATGGCTCACATCTTCTATGATACTTTCTTTAACCTGGAGAAGTACCTGGACCATGAGCAGAGAGATCCCTTCGCAGTGCAGAAGGTACCAGTATAAGATGAGCTTTTGGGGTGCTTCAGGAGCAGGGCCAAGGCTACAGATGAGAATCACATCTGTATGGAAGAGTCTCCACATTTAAAGAGCTAATGTTTCCAATAGTTCCTCACTTAATGAGAAGATTAGAAAGCTTGAGGCCCAGATTCAGTCTCCAGCATCAGAGAAAAGTGGGGAAGAATGGGGAAGGAGAGAGAACACCAAGAATACCTCTGTGCCCACAGCCTATCTTCCAGTTTAAGTGATCTGCATGTGCCTGAGTACTTTCCACTGAGCCAACTCTCAAACGCCAGTGAGAAACTAGTTGCAGAAAGTTAGTGTTGAGCAGGGCGCTGGTGGCTCACGCCTGTCATCCTAGCTACTCAGGAGGCTGAGATCTGAGGATCGCGGTTCAAAGCCAGCCCTGGCAGGAAAGACCTTGAGACTCCTATCTCCAATAAACCACCAGAAAACCGGAAGTGGCGCTGTAGCTCAAGTAGTAGAGCGCTCGCCTTGAGCTGAAGAGCTGAGGGACAGCGCCCAGGCCCAGAGTTCAACCCCAACAACCAAAAAAAAAAAAAAAAAAAGAAAGTTAGTGTTGAAAACTTTGTCCTAACTTTTAAAAATACATCAGTGGGCATATCTTTGTTGGAACCCTGTTAGGCTTGGCGTAATGGGACCACATGTCTTGGAGATGTCATAGTGAGTAACTTCCCTTCAGGGGAGAGATGCAGACACACTTCAGAGAACTACACGCATCTTCCCATGCTGGGGCTCCTGTGTGTGACTCTGTCCTAAATGCTGCCCCATCTCATGGCATCTTCCCATGTACAAGACCCTGCTGCACCTGCCATTAACTCTGGGCATACCAAACACAGAATATCACCACTTGCTGCAGCTTTCCTGTGTAAGATACAAACACTCCACAGCTAAGGAGGGCTGTGCCCATCACTTAACCACAGGAAGCTTTCAGCACTTTTCCTCTTAACACCTGCTGCACATCTGCTGGGCCTCAGTCACGGACAGTAACCCTCGGAGAACAGCTGTGACCCGAAGGCTCCCAAGGGCCCTTCTATGCCAGAGAGAAAAGGGAATTCCCAATCTCAAGCTTAAGATGCATTTTAGAAATATTAATGGAAGCCGGGTGCCGGTGGCTCATGCCTGTCATTCTAGCTACTCAGGAGGCTGAGATCTGAGCATCACTGTTCAAAGCCAGCCCCAGCAGGAGAGTCTGGGAGACTTTTATCTACAATGAACCACCAGACAACAAGAATTGGCGCTGTGGTTCAAGTGGTAGAGCACTCGCCTTGAGCTGAAGAGCTCAGGGAGAGCGCCAAGGCCTCAAGTTCAAGCCCCATGACCAACCAAAACAAAAAGAAGAAGACAAACTAATGGATTGAATGTAATATTGAAAGTAATATTCTTTCTTTTTCTTTTTGGTCAGTCGTGGGGCTTGAAAAGTAATACATTCTATGGTCAGTATTTAGGTTTTAAATTCTTCCAGGCCTAGGGCATTACTAACTCCTTTTCAGTTTGGAACCACATTTTTAAATTTTTCCCTGGAACACAGAATCCAAGACACTGCTATATGTAGAAAAGAAAGTTTGCCTTTTATTCCCTTCTTTTTTTTTCTTTTTGTTGGTCATTGGGCCTGAACTCTGGGCCTGGGCACTGTCCCTGAGCCTGTCTCATGCTGGGTTTTTTCTTCTTTCAGGATGTTGACAACGATGGGCCAGAGCCCTCCGACTGGGACAGGTTTGCTGCGGAGGAATACGAGGCTCTGGTGGCTGAAGAGGCCTCCCAGGCACAACTCCAGGAAGGGTGAGTAGGCCGCCCTGGTCCAGCGGAACCTTGCACAGCTCTGTCCACGGTAGGAATTCAAACTGCCTCAAAGCCCCTGTGTATGTATCAGACTGGAAGAGCAAAAGAATATGAGCGATGGAGCTAGGTCACTGATTCCTTCTAGCTGTCTTCCTTTCCTGAGTTCCTGCTTACTTTCTCATGTGCAATTTCCTTTAAAAAGCTGTGCCTTTCTTTCACAGAATCTAAGGTGAAGGGGCAGCCACACCCTCCTTTACTGATATTTGTGAGCCCCATAGGTTAAGGAGCTGGCTTTATCTTCTTGTCTTCTGTTCCAACTGTCTGCTCCTTTAAGTACTGAAGATGATAGGCCCGGCGCTGGTGGTTCACACTTGTCATCCTAGCTACTCAGGAGGCTGAGAATCTCAGGCACAAAAGTCCCATGAGAGGGCTGGGAAGGTGGCTCAGTGGTAGAGCACTTGCCTTGCATGCCTGAGGCCCTGAGTTCGATTCCTCAGCACCACATAAGCAAAAAGAAAAAGCCAGAAGTGGTGCTGTGGCTCAAGTGGTAGAGCACTAGCCTTGAGCTGAAGAGCTGAGGGACAGAGCCCAGGCCCAGAGTTCAGGTCCCACAACCGGACCCAAAAAAAAAAAAAAAAGTTCCACAAGACTCTTTACCTCCAGTTACCCCTCAGAAAACCTTAGTGGCCTTGTGGTTCCAAGTGATGGAGTGCTAGCTTTGCACAAAAGAGCTCAAGCCTGTCATCCTAGCTACTCAGGAGGCTGAGATCTTAGGATCACAGTTCAAAGCCAACCCCAGCAGAAAAGTCCCCATTAGACTCTTAGCTCCACTCAAAAGCTGGAAGTGGTGCTGTAGCTCAAGTGGTAAAGCACTGGCCTAGAGCACAAAGAGGCTCAAGAAAAGCATCCAGGCCCTGAGTTCAAGCCCACAACCAACTAAAAATAAAGCATGGCTCAAGTTGTAGAGTGTCTGTCTACCTAGCAAGCACTCGAGGCCCTCAGAAGGAGAGAAGAAAGGGAGTAGAGTAAAAATTTCACTGCTTGGAACATAATTAGCAATTTTTTTTTTTTTTTTTGGTCGGTCATGGGGCTTAAACTCTGGGCCGGGTGCTGTCCCTCAGCTCTTCAGCTCAAGGCGAGCACTCTACCACTTGAGCTACAGCGCCACTTCCGGTTTTCTGGTGGTTTATTGGAGATAGGAGTCTCACGGTCTTTCCTGCCCGGGCTGGCTTTGAACCGCGATCCTCAGATCTCAGCCTCCTGAGTAGCTAGGATTACAGGTGTGAGCCACCAACGCCCGGCCATGATTAGCAATTTTATAACTTGGTTTTTTCCCACCATTTTCTCGTGACTTTTAGCAAGTCCTCTTATCTCCCTTAACCCTGTGTATCTGAGGCTTTGCCCTCATATACTGAATATAATGTGACAGAATATTCACATAAACTTGCCGGGTGCCTTTGGCTCACGCCTGTCATTTTAGCTACTCAGCAGGCTGAGATCTGAGGATCGTGGTTCAAAGCCAGCCCAGGCAGGAAAGTCCCTGAGACTTACCTCCAATTAACCACCAGAAAACCGAAGTGGCATTTTGGCTCAAGTGGTAGAGTGCTGGACTTGAGCTGAAGAGCTGAGGGACAGTGCCCAGGCCCATAGTTCAAGACCCACAACTAACCAAAAAACATATAAATATTAAGCCAGGCAACAGTGGCTCACGCCTGTAATCCTAGCTACTCAGGAGGCTGAGATCTGAGGATCACGGTTCAAAGCCAGCCCAGGTAGAAAACTCCATGAGACTCTTTATCTCCAATTATCGCTGTGACTCAGGCGATAGAGCACTCTCACCTTGAGCTGAAGAGCACGGGGACAGTGCCAAAAAGTAGTTTTCCTTCCCCAGAAGCATCTCTGTGGACATTTGTAAAATGTAGACTTGTGCATATTTATTTCCCAAATAGATATTATTCATTGCTCAGTACCTTGTTTCTGCCAAACTTAGTAATATACTAGTAGGAGACTCTTCCATAATGTAATCTAGTGATTCTTCCTTATTCTGCTGTAGAGTTGAGCCATTATGTGGATTGACATACCTCTAACAGTTCCCTATTGGAAATCATAGTGTTGTAGTTATTACTCCTTTGTACATCATTATTTCTATGTGTAAGATAAATTCCTCGACCTGACTCTAACAAGTGTGGAAGAAAATGACCCCCAAAACTGGCAGTGACTTCACTCAGGGCTGGGGGACTGCTGTGGGTTTGTATTCTTTTCTGTAATTTATAAGGTTTGTATAATGAGCATGTATTAATAGGAAAATTATTTTTTCCTATTATCTGCTTACATAATACAGAGAAGTTAGAAATAAAAACCTTCACCTAAAAACCCACCACCCAGAAACAGTTTTGCTTTATTACTTAGGAATAATGTCGTAGACATTTCGACGCAAATACATAATCGGGCTTTACACCCTTTCTCCAAAATAACCTGTTTTACAAAAGTGCACCTACTATAACCTGCTTCAAAGAAAGGAGAAATTAGCTTGTCTAAACAGAAATACGTTTGAATAAAAAACGAGAGCAAGTGGTAGCTGGTAAAGAGAAAGAATTAACTGGCTCAAGTGAACATCTTTCTCAAGTTGTGGCTACAGCAGAAGGCACCAATATATGGAAGAGAGGACACAGGCAGAGTAGGTAGGGGTGAAGGGTCAGGAGAGGAGATGCAGACACCAGCTAAAGTGAAACTCAACCGGTGCACCTGAGACGCTCGTCTC
The DNA here is from genome assembly GCF_000151885.1 of Dipodomys ordii. Lineage (NCBI taxonomy): Eukaryota > Metazoa > Chordata > Mammalia > Rodentia > Heteromyidae > Dipodomys > Dipodomys ordii. The sequence continues at coordinate 581,234 of NW_012267409.1, forward strand.
CTCTCCTCTCCTCTCCTGTGCTGTGCTGGGAGGCAGCTACGCCTCCCCAGAACACGGGAGCGAAAGCTTACCCCAGCCCCAGCTTGCACCGCCAGTGCTAGGATAGCAGCAAGGCTAGGCCCTAGATCCCAAGGGTGCCCCACCTGGGACTTCAGGAAGAAGTGCAAGCAAGTCCGACATTGCCACACCCATAGGAGAGAGGAAGGAAAAACGTTGGTATCATGGAAAGTGCAGAGGCTCAGGAGCCAGACAGATCTGGCCCACTCGCCAGCTGGGCAGGTTATCCGACTCCTGGGGTTCGGGTTCAGAAGATACAGGCGGTTGTGAGAACCTGAAATAATATATACAAACACCTGGCTCCCGGTAACAGCACCTGTTACCACTGCCCGACTGGAAAGAGACCCAGTCTATAAGGCCTCTTCATCATCCAGTAGCTCCTGGGCTCAGGTGAAGGAGGCCCGAGGTCTTCGTAGGTACAAGGCTGCAAACCCTACAAAGCAGACTAGCCAGTATGGAGACCACAGCACACAGATCACAGCCAGAAAAACATTAAGTCTCAAGGCAATAGATAATGAGCCACTAATAGAGGTAGGTAGGCTTAGGAAGGTGCCAAAGGGAATTTCATGATACCAACCTCAATGAACAAATGCTCCAGAAGGAAAAGCAGGCACATTGGTTCTGAGCAGCACATGCATGCTAGGGAAGCCATAGAAAGGGGAATGGGGCCTGAATGTGGCGAGCCATGGCAGGAAATACAGCAAAGAAGCCAGGCAGGGCCTGGGGATGCCGATTCAGCAGGAAAGTGACATCATCTCACTTAGCGTTTTTGAACATTATTCTGCTCAATTGGAGAGATGGATAAGTAGGAAGACCAGGAAGCCTTTACTGACCTCTCTATAAAAGATGGTGGTGCTTAAGGATAATAAGATTTAAAAAAAAAAAAAAAAGCACCAGTGGTAGGTGACTAGCAAGGAATTGGGGAAACTTGGGCGACATACTACATGAGACGGGGTATTTGGAGCAATCAGATCCCAAGACCACCATCCAACCTGGTGTGGCAAAACAGCCTGACTGTGGTAAGCAAGGCCAGGAAGTGAACTGTTAGACCAAGAACTAACTCCCGGCCACAGAGGAACAGCTGCTTCCTCCACCTGAGTAGACAGGTGTGGAGGATCCCGTTTCCTACTGGGAGTAGCAAGTGTGTCTGCTGTTTCTCCCTACATTTGTCCTGTTACACTGAGAAATAAGTCCTTCCTAAAGTGCAAGGGATGACAGTGAACTTTTTTGTGTGCCGGTGCTGGAGCAGAAGCCCAGGACCTGCACTGTCCCTGCACTTTTTTTGCTCAAGGCTAGCGTACTCTACCACTTGAGCCACAGCTCCACTTCTGGCTTTCTTTCTGGTAATAGAGATGAGCCACTGGGACTTTTTTGCCTGGGCTGGCTTCAACCTCGGATCTCAGCCTCCTGAGTAGTGCCCTACTGTGTCTTCCATTCTGACAAAAAAATAACCACAGCTCTGGCAAATGATTGCTAGAGTAAACTTCTGAGAATATTCCCCAAAAGGAAGGCTCTGTAACCTGCTCTTCCCAACTATTAGAACTAAGTTGCTGTTCTAGTGCCTCTTTTTGCAAATATACTTCCATTAGGCCTCAGGAATGTGGGGAAGTAGTAGAAATAAGAATGGAATGGGCGGGGCTGGGAAGGTGGCTCAGTGGTAGAGCACTTGCCTTGCATGCCTGAGGCCCTGGGTTCGATTCCTCAGCACCACATAAGCAAAAAGAAAAAAAAAGCCGGAGGTAGTGCTGTGGCTCAAGTGGTAGAGCACTAGCCTTGAGCTGAAGAGCTGAGGGACAGCGCCCAGGCCCCATGGCCAATTAAAAAAAAAAAAAAAACACCAAAAAACCCCACAAAAAACAGGAGGAAATGTGCTTTCTGCTCTAGAGTGCTCGCTCTGCCCTCCTGGGCAACTCACTTGTTTCTAGCTGCCATTTATAAAGCAACTAATGGTACTTACGCAGGGCCTCAGGCTGGTTTGCCAAAATAACCCCTGCACAGCCATTAACTTAAAAAAAAAAATCTGTGGCTCACACCTGTAATCCCAGCTTCTTAGGAGGCTGAGATCTGAGGATTATGGTTCAAAGCAGTAAAATCAGTAAGACTAACCACCAAAAAGCTGGAAATGGCTCTGTGGCTCAAGTGGTAGAGTGCTAGCCTTGAACAAAGGTCAGGGACAGCGACCAGACAGGACCTGCACACACACACACACACAAAATCAGCAACCAACCAGGCACTGGTAACTCAAGGCCTCTAATCCTAGATACTCTGGAGGCTGATAGCTGAACAGGAAAATTCATGAGACCGGAGGTATGGCTCAAATGGTAGAGCACCTGCCAAGTAAGTCAGCCAATCCATCGAGAGGCCCTGAGTTCAAACTCCAATACAAAAGAAAAAAAATCAGCCACTTACTTTTGCTTTGCTCTTTCAGCTCCTTTGAGGAATATGAAACAGATGAACCTGCCTCCCCCTCTGAATTTGGAAACAAAGGCAATAAAACAGGAACCTCAAATCTTTCAGAGAAATGTGGCAAGCTTCAGCCCGTGGATGAAGAGTAGCTGCCACTGTCACAGGAAAGGAAGACGTAAATGCATTTCAAATACCTGTCCTTGTCAAGAGATGCTCCATAGTTTGCATACTGCTTTTTTAAAAAGGCTTTGATCCCTCTGCACTGCAGACCTCCAGGCTGATAACCTTTCACCTCAGGAGACTCCTTGAGCTTGCTCAGACTTCTTGCAGAGGCTTTTCTCAGAGGTGAACCAACCTAACGGTGATCATTACCTTCCACACCTTCCAACGTCTGCACCCCTGAATGCACCACCGCTCTCTTGGGAACAGTGCTGAGCCCAGCAGAAACTGCCTTAATGTTGGCCAGCTTCCCCAAGACCTCTCAGGGCTCCTATGGAGCCTAAAGGAAACCTTGATTTGCAGAAAACTTGAGTCAAAAAAAAAAAAAAATCTGGAACTTGGAAAGTATTAAATGGGCCTCCAGAATTGACGTAGCCCTAGTAATAAAAGCACTGCCAAAACATCTCAGAGACTTCTGTTAATTATGTGTACTGGAGTTCAAAGATCTTGAACTTAACCTGGTTTAATATAATTTCATGATGACCTACCGATCTACTAGTCACTTTACATCCTCAGGTATTGTAAACCACTGGGCCTTCCAATCTGGCTGACAAGCGATGGCAACCTCCCCATCGTGACTGGATAAAAATCTCAAGAACAACAAAAATTCCTTAAAAATGAAGACTAGTATAGAATTTGGCTCATACTTGAAAACAGCAAGCCTTCTAACTTACACATTTGTATAGAATTACTGAATGATTTCTTAATCTACAAGTTCATTATCTTTTATTTTCTAGCAGGCCCACTTAAAGCCTTAAAAGGAATGGTGAGATACTCTAAGAAAAAATTCTTCTAGATATACTGCTTTCTTCATGTCACCAAGATTAAACTGGAAGTAAACTCAAATCTACTATTCCAGACACCATAGAAATGGAAGAAAAGTGATAGCATGAGGTGGGGGGCGGGGGGTGTGAAGCTCTTATTGTGATGGCAATTATGTTCACTTCAAAATTTATGCTTCCCAACAGGTCACAGTGCCACCAAATCCCATAATAGCCAGGGTGGGAAGAGGGATGCAAAGAAAAAGACTAAAAAAGGATGGACATTTCTAATACAAGAAGCCCTCACTGAATGGCTTCAAGTCATCTCTGTCAAGAGCCATCAACTTTTCTCCTAGTTACTTGTGGCCAGGCTTGAAAGTACAGCTTCTCTCTGCCCTCCATCTTGGTTCCTTTGACCAATAAACAAACCTTGGGCTATGACAGACAGGAAATGAAGAACAGGATAATTTAAGAAATATATATCAACTAAAACATATGAGCAACCCCAGGAATTCTGCCTATCAATATCCAAGCCAGATTCCTAGTGGGATTTTTATCTTCATTAGAACTAATCTTCCATTTAACAGTTCAAAAGATGGATTTTTAAGTGTTTTTCTGCACTTGGGCACAAGCCTGTACTCTCAGCACTCAGCAGGCGTGAGGGCACTCTGATCCTGTCTCCAAATGGATTGTGACACATGAAATTTCCACCAGTTCCATCCCAGCTTCTACCAGGGAAGAAAAGCAACACTCTTTAATGCCAGATGAAAACACACAAGGTTAAAACTTTGAGAAATCAAATATGGTATGAATGTTTCACTATCCATAGTGATTCAAATTATTTGATTCACCAAAAAGTAGTAAAGAAACAAAACTCAAGTTTTATACTATTTAAACGAATGTAGAGCTGGGCTGCTTAGGCCTCACCTAGCCATTCTGCAGCCACATGTAACCTTTGTTTTCCTTGCTTGCCATGCCGGCAGTGAAAGCCAGGGTATTGCACAGCCAGGCAACTGCTGCAGCCCCAGCCCTCGTCTTGTTTCTCCTAACTGAAATTCTCTTGTCCACAGTTTGGTCAATAATTGAATTCTAAAAATCTGATCCCATTTAGAAGAGACATTTTCATTTTGATTAGCTCAAGAATTACAAGCATGTATTTCAGTACACTCCTTTCTTAAGCTGAATGCAATGAGTATAAATTCTGAGGACGAAGGTAATATATACTCCTTTCTGCCAAACTGCAAATTGCAAGCATCACAATACCCCAGGAGCCTTGATACAAGAGAAACTGAGTTATCATGACCTTGCATAACATTAGTTGCCCAGGTAATCAAAAAAAAAAAAACTGTTTCCCCTCCATTTTATGTTACTATGTACTGTTTCAAAGTATTTTTTTTAATAGATCTATCCAACAAAATGTCATTTTCTCAGCTTTTGAAAATGTGTGTTTGGGTGGAGAAGGCTGCATGACTTGTTCTTTTTGCAAAACAATAAAAGTTGACAAATAGATGAATCTTATTCACTAATCACATGAGTTTCAAATAGAGTAACTCTTTGTGGTGGGAACACTATGAAGAAAAGTTTTGTTTTGGTTGTTTTAAATCTAGCATGGCTGGGCCCTGGTGGTTCATGCCTGTAACCCTACTCAGGAGACGGACTTCCGAGGATCACAGTTCAAAGCCAGCCCGGACAGGAAGGTCTGGGAGACTTATTTCCAGTGAACCACCAGAAAACTGGAAGTGGCACTGTGGCTCAAGTGGTAGAACTCTGGCCTTGAGCTGAAGAGCTGAGGGACAGCGCTCAGATCCTGAGTTCAAGACCCACAACTGCCCACACACACACACACACACAATCTAGCCTGTAATGCAATGCTAGCTGCTTAAGAGGCTGGTCTGAGGATCACAGTTCAAAACGAGCCCAGGCAGGAAAGTCCATGACACTCTTATCTCCAAATAACCACCAGAAAACCTGAAGTGACACTATGGCTCAAAGTGGTAGAGCACTAGCACTTTGAGAAGAGTTCAAGGAATAGTACCCAGGGCGAGTTCGAGCCCCACAACCAGCTAAAAAATAAAAAATCTGGAAAGATATTTCAACCTGAGAAGTGCTTTCCACTTGGCATAGGGTTGGCCAAGGTACAGAGGTGAGGGTTCACAGGCGTTAGAGGGGGGCACTAGCTTATCCGTCATGTGTTATGTTCAAAGAATGTATACTTGCATGTTATTTGGTACCTAAAATTTGTAAAGTAGTAGAAAAAGAAATTACTGTCCAAAGTACATAAAGACACTACCAGAATTTGAATTCAATGTTTCCTAAAGCACTTAGTTACCTATAGAATGTTCAAAGACAATTTTATTTCTCATGTTATGAAATCTCTACTTTTCTTCAGTAAGGTAACCGTGGAGTCATTTCAAGAAAACAACAAAAGGAAGTAAATGGAATTCCTCCCCAAGAACCATACTGCATCTCTACAGTACAGAAGAGCTGAGCTTAAGTTAACCAAAATGATAGAACTGTCAGCTGCAAAACTATTGCCTAAGGTAAAAGACAATTTGGTTGTTTATGATCATAAGGACTGAAATAATGAAGGTAGTAACATGATGGCAATGAGGACTGAGGACGACACTCAGGATGGGCTGTTCTAAGTGCTGTTCTGGTTTGGTTGTTCTGTGGCCTGAAGAGGGGAAGTCCAGGACACCCAGTCAGTAGTAATCCCCTTGTCAGTCATTGGTCAGAATTCCTAAACAACTCATGGTGTAAAGACAAACGTGAAAACCAAAGCAATATAGTTCTTCTTCCCCAAATTAGTACAGACCGTTTACAGCATGCTGTCCCAAACTCCTCAGTATTCTACAACATACAATTAGAAAACTATCATTTATTGATAGATTTAAGGTGTAATACAGGTTTTCAAAAGTGTGGCAGTGAGAATACCAGCATAAAAAAGAGAAACTTGTGCTAAAAACAACCTGAATTCATCATTGGCAATATTACATAACAATCAAGGTCCTCACATGCTAATGATTTTCACTTTGCCTATATTGCCAACCTCCCATGCATCAAAAAAACACAAAACTAAGATTATCAAACCTGGGAAGCAATAAAGTACTCCATAATTTTAAAATCATAGTATTAGGAAAGTTTGGGAGATTTGCAAAATATATTCTAATCATCCATGTGTACAATTTCATTTCTAGTCATTTTTGCAGTGATCATTAGTGAATAAAGAACAGATTTACAAGTTTATATAGCAGGGCATCTGGGTTCAACACAAAACTGTTACAAACTTTAGGTAAATACATTTTTCATTAAGACACAGCTAACACTTAGAGGAATTAAATAAAATTCCAAAACTTGGAAAGCAAATAAAGACAAGACAACTAAGAAGCATTTTCCACCATTTACTCTTGTTATCAAAAATAGTTCAACTCTTCTTGCAAAACAAAAACAAAATAGTACATACGGGACACATACATCACATTTTTCTTCCTATGGCTTTAGCCCACCCCCACCCCACCAAAGAGACCAAAAGGAAAAAAAAAAAACGCACACGCACGCGCACACCCACACACACACACACAAAAAAGACAACAAAACAACTCTACCTGACCACATTCACAGAAAATGACACCAGGATACACTACAAAACAGAAGAAGGTGTCATCTGCTCTGTGTCCAAAGGATTCTTCTCCATGTCTTGTACGAGGTGAGTAACCATCATTGAACATGCTGTGTGCCAAATCAAAACATAACTCCAACACTTGTCAGATCTGGAGACATAATAGGAACTGGGATCTTCCCAGCAGTATGTTCTTACAGTAAGCACTGTCAAAGTAGCAACTCTTTAAAATCAAGGTTGTCTCTATACCTAGTCAGTCCTCGTCTACTTGGGCTGTGCTCTTCAAACAACTGACCAGATTTCCCTTCAACAGAATGTTTGTTTTCCCCTTAAAAATTAAAGGGAATTAGTACATTTAAACTGAAACAGTTTGTGCTTTACATGCAAAAAAGCATTCTAAAGAAAATCCTCCTAGCTTTAGACCTACCTAACTGCACAGGCTTCATAAAAAGGCATTTTATTAGGCCCCGATAAAGAAGCCAGCATAATGAATAGCACCCTGAAAAAAAAAAAGAGCATATTCAAAATAAAGTCTGTGGCAAATAAACAGAAGAGTGGCCAATGGCAATTAATAGAATGCATAAATATAGGTATGTTTGGGGCATTATTCCAAAAAAATTTCAAATAAATCCCAATTTCTAAATAAAACCTTTAAACTTAAAAAAAATATTGTCATGTACTATTGTCTGAATTCAAATACCTTCAGAATAAATGCTCTTCACATCATTTATCCAATTAGAATGTTGCTCAAAGGAAGGATCTCAGAATTTTTCCCTAGAAATGAGTCAGACCTCGCAAGACAGGCGGTTCAAAGTTTTGTAGGAAAAATAGTTAAGGATCTGTAGTCTGACAATCTGTTCACATTTTTTTCAAAAGACAGATTTCTTAAACATTCTAATGAGGGGGAAATTTTCTTCCATAATACTGCTGATTTAAGAACTGCTACATACCAGTAGCTAATTTTCATGATCTTAGAAATGGTATTAAATAGTCAGCACAAAAGTTGAACTGGGCACATCAGCGTTTCAACAGAAGAAACGTCAGTGTGGCATGAGAGCTACACTTGAGTCTTCGGGATAAACTAGTGGCTACTTTTTCACAAAGAGAGTCTCACAATCTATATGGACTGACTCGATACCACTTCCTTACATTTAATCATAAACTTTGATTATGCACAAAGCATGACCAGAAACAATGAGGTTAATGTTATTCTCCTTGCCAAAGTTCATTCTGTATAAATCAGTTGCATCAGCATTTGTTCTTGAACTATGAGGTTCTGTAAGAACTAAGAACATAACAGTTGTAGGGTTACTCCTCCATTATCTGAAAACTATTTCCCCGACACTAACACATATAACTTATCAATGAAAACACTTGATACAAGTGATCTATATGCAGGAGCTCCGGCAAGTTAAACCAACAGAACCATAGCTGCCGTAAAACTGTAGCTATTTCCCTACCAGAGGTAGGTTTGAAGACCCACTGATTTAACAGTCGAATCTCATGTCTATAGCTTCATCCAAACTTTTATCATCATGTGTACTGGCAGCTAAAAACGTCGTTACTGGGGACCCTGTGACATTAATTACACTGGTGCTGGTACTAGCGTTACGCACAGCAATGCTAGTCACATTAATGCCCAAAGTGAGCCTGGTCTGCTCCAAGGCCTTTTCTGGCACAGCAAATGCCTCCAGCTTCTTCTCCCCATTGGCCATATAGGAGTTTTGGCAGCCTCGACATATACAATCTAAGCAGGCTTTCCGGTTAGAGTAGCAAGGGCAGCGCTGGCCACGGCATGTAAGAACACTTGGGTTCTGAGTAGCACGTCCACATTTACACCCTTTCTTCTCCTGGGGCTTTTTGTACACAGTCTTGGTGGGACTTCCTGGCATAAAGTGATGACTAGGAAGCTTTTCCTTGACAGCTTTGTCTTTCTTTAGAATACCCGGCTTGGTTTTAGAGTGAGACTTCTTGGATCCATGTTCATGACTCTTCTTCATGCTTTTAGTAGATAAAAGGACAGTTTTGCTGATTTTGGGTGTGGTGCCTCCATTGGGAACAGTTGCTATGGGTTGGAGAGAGATTTTGCTCTCTCTCTTCACTGTCACAGGAGCAGATGCCCCCAGCGTTGGGCCTCGGATAATGGTAGAAATTGGAAGTGGCTGAACTTTTTCACTGTCGCTTTCTGACCTGGACCGTTTCCTATTTAATTTTGCTACCTTGGGAGTTGCTGCTGTACATGATAACCCATGAAGTGCCGGACTGGTTGACATAAAAACATTATGGCTAAGAGACTGGGAAGAAAGCTGCAAAAAAGGTCCATTGGATACAGTGGCTTCCAAGTTTGGCTGCAAATTAGGACAACAAACCTCTGTATTTGAAACAGTTTCTAAGCTGCGGAGTACTTCCTCCACACTCAGTAAGAGGGAGTCACCGGGTTTGATGTCTTCACTGAAACTGCAGATATCAATGCCGGTGGAGCATAGATCCGTGGCTACTGTGTCACACACAGGTGGCAGGCTGTCAGACAGGTCCTCCGTTTTTATGTCAACGGTATTACACACATCAATAGTATTTGAGTGTTCAGGTGAAGGGATATTTATACCAAACCGGTCTATCGAGAGCCCATTGTAAGTAGGCAAACCATTGATAACAGAACTGCCGATAGCAATGCTGAGAGTACTTTCAGACATTGGAGATAAACTAGCTTGAGGATTAGTCGTGACTTCTGAGGTTGAAGGTAAAGGGGAATGTGTCAAACACAAAGTAAAAGATGAATCTGAGGGTTTTTCTGTCTCCTCACAGAACAATGATCCATCATTGAGCAAAGCCAAAATATCAGAAGAGCAGTCAACTGCTTCAATTATATCCCGTGCCAGTGTGGTCTGTGTTATGTATTCACACAGTTTTTTGTAGCAGTTCACAAGGATGCTTAACTGCTTGTTTTCCTCAAATTGCTCATAGTCTTTGCACCAGCTACACGAAGGTTTCATCATCATTTTCTTTCCTTTACAGGTTTTGCAGACATAGTGTTGGCAGGTAGAGTTGGTAGGTGCAATAGGGTCTTGTAGCAGGTGTCCTAAAGGGATAAAGGGAAGCAAAGATTTTAGTAAAATTATTTCGTTTCCTATCATATACTGGGGTGAAGATGACATGAATCTATCCAGACTGAGATGAGTTCAAACTCACCAGACCAAGTAACAATCCACCTTATACAAACTGGAGGAATATTCAATAGTACTCTGTGCCATATTCTCCCTCCTTTTATCTCAAACTAGAATCTTCAAAGGCTAAGTTAAAGAAGATCTGTTATGGAAAGCTTAAGCTAGGTTCACAACTCTCGAGATCTAGTGCAATGTCACATTGCTACAACACATCAGTTTTGTGTTCACCAGTGGGAAGAGAGCCAATGAGATTTGGTCTTTGCCCTTACAAGTCTTTCCTCTTTAGTGCTGGGATATAGTGGTAAAGTACTTGTGTAGCAAGCTTGACTCCAAGGGATCAAGCCCCAGCACTGAAAAAGAAAAGACAAAAAAAAAAATTTAAAGCAAAAGTCTTTCCTCTTTAACTCATGACTTAACTTCTATTTGGAATTGTATGTTAACATGCCATTTTAGATACATGGTTATCTATTTCTTTTAACTTGATTCAGCCACCCACTGGTGGCTCACACCTGTAATCGTAGCTATTCATGAGGCTGAGATCTGAGGGTCATAGTTCATTGACATTCGGAGTAGGAAAATGAGACTCCTATATCTCCAGAAAACCAGAAGTAGAGCTGTGGCTCAAAGTGGTAGAGCACTAGCCTTAAGCAAAAGAGCTCAGGGACAGCTCTTAATCCTGAAGTTCAAGCCCCATGATGGACCAAAACCAAAAATCTGGTTAGTTTTTGGTGTACCAAGGCCAGGACACAGTACATGAGCGCCTTTGCTCAAGGCTGGTACTTTATACCACTTGAGACACAGTCCCAATTCTGTTTTTTTGGTGTGTGTGTGTGTGTGTTTTTTTTGCTAGTCTCCTGGACTCTCCTGCCTGAACTGGCTCTGAAACACAACCCTCAGCTCTCAGCTCCTGAGTAGCTATGATGACAGGCACTGGTGGCCAGCTTGATTAGGAAAAAATAAAAATTTTTTGGGACCATTTTAGAGCTTGAATTCCCAAAGCTCTTTTGTAAGGCCAGTGCTCTACCACTTTAAGCCACAGCACCACTTCCCGTTTTCTAGTAGCTAATTGGAGATAAGAGTCTCATGGGGACTTAATGCCTGGGCTGGCTTAGAACCATGATCCTCAGATCTTAGTCTCCTGGGTAGCTAGGATCACAAGTGTGAGCGATCAGTACCCGGTAAAACTCCATTAAAAGAAAAGTTAGATGGGCTGGGAAGGTGGCTCAGTGGTGGAGTGCTTGTCTTGCATGCACGGGGCCCTGGGTTTGATTCCTCAGCACCATGAAAGCAGAAAAAGCCGCAAGTGGCACTGTGGCTCAAGTGGTAGAGCGCTAGCCTTGAGTTGAAGAGCTGAGGGACAGCGCCCAGGCTCAGAGTTAGTTCAATCCCCATGACTGACAAAGAAAAAAAAAAGATAAGACACAAAAAGAACACTGTAAACAATACAGCAACAAATAATCTAATACCTACTCACAAATTCATTTTTGTGTTTTTGGTGACAGTCCTGGGGCTTGAACTCAGCAACTGGACACTATCCTGGAGTTTAGTGCTCCAGGCTAGTGCTGTAGCACTTGAGCTACAAAACCACTTCCAGCTTTTTGTATGTAATTCAGAATAAATAGTCTCACAGCCTCCTCCCCAGGCTGACTTCAAACCAAGTAGCTGCGATTACAGGCCAGAGTGGCCAAGCATGCGCTGGCTCCTGCTCAATATTTGAAAGTTACTTTTCATAACTAGAACTTTAACCCACAGACACTGTATTTTGAAAAAGTGCAAATTAAGAATTTAAGGAAAACCTGGAGGGTGGCTCATGCCTGTCATCCTAGCTACTCAGGAAGCTGAGATCTAAGGATCAAGTTCAAAGCCAGCCCAGGCAGGAAAAGCAGTGAGAGTCTTATCTCAATAAACCACTCAGAAAAAAAAAAACGGAAGTAGTGCTGTGGCTCAGCTCAAATGGTAGAGTGCTCGCCTTGAGCTGAAGAGCTGAGGGACAGTACCCAGGACCAGTTCAAGCCCCATGACCGACCAGAAAAGGAAAAAAAAAAAAGGGAATTTAAGGCAAGGCAGCGTTGCCCAGAGTTTAAGCCCCAGTACCAACATCAATAAAACAAAATAATAGGATTTTAATTTTTTTGGGGTCCAGTCGTGGTGCCTGAACTCTGGGCCTGGGCGCTGTCCCTCAGCTCTTCAGTTTGAGCCATAGTGCCACTTTCGGCTTTTTTTCTTTTTGCTTATGTGACGATGAGGAATCGAACCCAGGGCTTCAGGTATGCAAGGCAAGCCACCTTCCCAGCCCAGGATTTTAAAAATTTTTGATTGCCTACTGGGAGAGACAGAAGCAAAATAGGAACAAACAATTCAAGTTTTACTAAGTTTTCCATTCAAATTGCTAATACTTTATAAGTATTTAAACTTTTAAAGAACATCTACAAAGCAAGAGCAAAATGAAGATAACTGTAATTTTACATCAAATATGACAGTACAATCAGAGTAACTGCTTCAGATGACTTTATAATAATACACAAAAGTGACTCCCATCCTTGGATCCTTATTTTTCTTGTTTTCAGTCATCACTGTTGGTGGCAGTGTAAGTGTTGGTGTGTATTATAGGATTGATATTCTTGATATAGCTAAACATTTTTTTTTTGCTTATGTGGTGCTGAGGAATCGAACCCAGGGCCTCATGCTTGCAAGGCATGCACTCTACCACTGAGCCACCTTCCCAGCCCCTAGCTAAACATTTTTTTAAGTAGGAGGAAAAAGCTGTAAGCCAGAAAAGGATGGAAGATAAAAAATCCTGTATTTCACCAAATATTATTTTGCTTTACAAGTCACCTTCTAACTAAATGATTTGTTTTAACAAGGCCTATTATGTGTGTTCCCAGCTTCACTTTTGGCCTTTGGTAGTTAATTGGAGAGAGAAGCTCACAGGATTTCCTACCCAAGGCTGGATTCCAACAGTGATCTTCTGATCTCGGCCTCCTGAATAGCTAGGATTACAGGTATGAACCACTGACACCCAGCTGAACACTTATTTTAAAAACAAGAGGGCTGGGAATGTGGCTTAGTGGTAGAGTGCTTGCCTTGCATGCATCAGGCCTTGGGTTCAATTCCTCAACACCACATAAGCAGAAAAGGCCAGAAGTGGCGCTGTGGCTCAAGTGGTAGAGCGCTAGCCTTGAGCTGAAGAGCTGAGGGACAGCGCCCAGGCCCAGAGTTCAGGCCCCACAACAGACCAAAAAAAAAAAAAAAAAAAGGTTAACCAAGTTACGGTAAAGCCCCTGAGTTTAACTTTTGTTTCTTAGACTAATCTAGAACTATGATCTAGCACTCGAGTGATAAATCAGTAATTTATTTAAGGTAGGCCTCAACAATCAATCATCATTAGAGTCGAGAAAAGCAAGCAGGCACTCACCACAGATTATTAAATGGATGATGTATAAACTACTCAGGTTCTCAACCTATTCATGAACCCTCCTCAGGTCATTTCATATTCTAGTAAGAAGAAAAGGAGAGTGCTAATAACTGCATAGGGGAGACATTTATAAAGTATTTGCAGTTAAGAGCACCTTTGAATATTCCTTTTTCTTATTTTAACAAAGTGGTGATAATCACTCATGAAATTACCAATAAAACAATACAGGCTGGTCAAATTATGCACAATTACATACATCCAAAGCTGACCAATAAATCTAGATTAAAAAATATACCAAAATTGGGCCAGACACCAGTGGCTCACCCCTGTAAGCCTAGCTACTATGGAGGCTGAGATCTGAGGATCCAGGTTCAAAGCCAGCTGGAGCAGAGGAGTTCCCATGAGACTTGTTATTTCCAGTTAATCATCAGAAAATCAGAAATGGAGCTGTGGTTCAAAGTGATAGAGCACCAGCCTTGAGCAAAAGACCTCAGGGACAGAGCCCAGGCCCTGAGTTCAAGTCCCACAGCCAACCAAAAAAAAATTTTTTTCAAAGTGTACCACAGAACCAGGTTTACTTTTTACCTTCTTAATACTCATCCCAACATACAACAGCATCTTTAAAACTGATTACACTTAACAAGAAACATCATTTGCAGTTACTGGCACTCACTCTTTTATACTAAAGTACTGTTTTTCACATGTTTAAGATGACCGCCAAATCTCTCCCACCAAGCCCAACAATCAAAATACAGATTACAAAGCCTCAAATTCCAACTCAACTCTGCTACAATTAAGAATCTGACTTTGAAAGTTGGGCCCTGGTAGCTCACACCTGTAATCCTAGCTAGTCAGGAGGCTGAGATCTGAGGATTGGAGACTTATCTACAATTAATCACAGAAATAAAATGGTGTTGAGTGGTAAAGTGCTAGTCTTGAGCAAAAGGAGTTTAGGAACAGTGTCCAGGCCCAGAGTTCAAGGCTCAGGACCAGGTGGGGAAAGAATGTTGAGTTTTGGTTGGGGCTGATGACTCTGCTTGCATGCATGCCTGGCGATTCAGAGGAGACTGACAAAAGTACTAGCAAAAAGCTGGAAGGAGAGCTGTGGTGTGGTTCAGGTATCAGAGTCCCAGGTTTGGGCAGAAAAAAGTCAAGTGTAATGAGTGAAATGGTCAAACAAATGACACAGTATAAAACTAGTTCATGATTAGTATTCAAATCATATAAAAAGTTCCTTGCTATTGTTTTCTCAGACATGAGCAAAGAATTTCTGCTAAAGAGTGTCAGATTCTAGATCCTTAGTACTTCTGCATTCAGTGTGGGTCCTGAATGTTTTGTTTTACAAATGACCAAATGAGAAGAATAAGGAAATTGAAACAGAAAGTCTTTCATAAAGCTCAATCTATTTAATTTTATAAAGACTATTTCTTATTCCCAGAGCATGTCCTTAATACTCTGATTATACTAAAATGTTCTCTTTGCAGTGGCATTAAGTATTACCCACCAACAAATAGGTCTAGAGTACAAAAGTGAGCAAGCATAGCAAGGCTCCCAACCCTCCTCACAGTGGGATTTACCCGCTAGCCACTATGAAATGATAAGGTTTTCTGAGTACTTAAATGTGAAAAAGCCAGGCGCTGGTGGCTCCCGCCTGTCATCCTAGCTACTCAGGGGGCTGAGATCTGAGGATCACAGTTCAAAGCCAGCCCAGGCAGGAAAGTCCCTGAGACTCTTATCTCTAATGAACCTCCAGAAAACCAGAAGTGGCGCTGTGGCTCAAGTGGTAGAGCGCTCGCCTGGAGTTGAAGAGCTGAGGGACAGCGCCCAGGCCCAGAGTTCAAGCCCACAACCAACCAAAAAATAAAGTTGGCCACCATATGTCATCCTCTGTCCTTGGAAAATATGAAATTTACAGCCCATTACTATTTTATTTTTTAGTTATTTTTTTGTCAGTCCTGGTGGAGCTTGAACTCTGGGCCTGGGCGCTGTCCCTCAGCTCTTCAGCTCAAGGCTAGCACTCTTACCACTTGAGCCACAGCACCACTTCTGGCTTTTTCTGCTTATGTGGTGCTGAGGAATCGAACCCAGGGCTTCAGGTATGCAAGGCAAGCCACCTTCCCAGCCCAGGATTTTAAAAATTTTTGATTGCCTACTGGGAGAGACAGAAGCAAAATAGGAACAAACAATTCAAGTTTTACTAAGTTTTCCATTCAAATTGCTAATACTTTATAAGTATTTAAACTTTTAAAGAACATCTACAAAGCAAGAGCAAAATGAAGATAACTGTAATTTTACATCAAATATGACAGTACAATCAGAGTAACTGCTTCAGATGACTTTATAATAATACACAAAAGTGACTCCCATCCTTGGATCCTTATTTTTCTTGTTTTCAGTCATCACTGTTGGTGGCAGTGTAAGTGTTGGTGTGTATTATAGGATTGATATTCTTGATATAGCTAAACATTTTTTTTTTGCTTATGTGGTGCTGAGGAATCGAACCCAGGGCCTCATGCTTGCAAGGCATGCACTCTACCACTGAGCCACCTTCCCAGCCCCTAGCTAAACATTTTTTTAAGTAGGAGGAAAAAGCTGTAAGCCAGAAAAGGATGGAAGATAAAAAATCCTGTATTTCACCAAATATTATTTTGCTTTACAAGTCACCTTCTAACTAAATGATTTGTTTTAACAAGGCCTATTATGTGTGTTCCCAGCTTCACTTTTGGCCTTTGGTAGTTAATTGGAGAGAGAAGCTCACAGGATTTCCTACCCAAGGCTGGATTCCAACAGTGATCTTCTGATCTCGGCCTCCTGAATAGCTAGGATTACAGGTATGAACCACTGACACCCAGCTGAACACTTATTTTAAAAACAAGAGGGCTGGGAATGTGGCTTAGTGGTAGAGTGCTTGCCTTGCATGCATCAGGCCTTGGGTTCAATTCCTCAACACCACATAAGCAGAAAAGGCCAGAAGTGGCGCTGTGGCTCAAGTGGTAGAGCGCTAGCCTTGAGCTGAAGAGCTGAGGGACAGCGCCCAGGCCCCATGACCGACAAGGAAAAAAAAAAAAAACCGAGGGGACGTTTGTCCTTGACTAAATCAGCTTTAACAAACAAACAAAAAACAGGCAGCAGTAAACCCACAAGAGTCTGTCTTGAGGGGCTGGGAAGGTGGCTCAGTGGTAGAGCACTTGCCTTGCATGCATGAGGTCCTGGGTTTGATTCCTCAGCACCACATAAGCAAAAAGAAAAAAGCCCGAAGTGGCGCTATGGCTCAAGTGGTAGAGCGCTAGCCTTGAGCTGAAGAGCTGAGGGACAGCGCCCAGGCCCAGAGTTCAGGCCCCACAACCGGACCAAAAAAAAAAAAGAATAACTTCTAGTTCCAACAGGTTTTGAGCCTGTATCATTTGATGATTGAGAATCTCAATGAAAACCTAAAACCCCTGGAGTATAATTTATCAACTCTTATGCCATCGAAAGAAAAGCCATTCTTCTTTCTGATAGTCTGAAAGAACAGGACCGAACACCTGACACTTAAAACAGTAGACATAATTCACTGTTCCAGCAGTGTCTCTGTGGCCTAGAAAGAACAGTAATTCTCTGGAGCACTGCTATCCAATTCACTGGAAGCTTCAAAAGGTTTAAATATACAAAGCAACTGAAAACACACAGAACAATGACGACAAAACCTGTAATTCTAGTGAATAATCTAGGCTGACAATAATTGACCTGACAATGCAGACTCTCCCTCACCTCCTCCTACTCTACTCTTGTGTGAAGGTGGGTGGGGGACGGGAAGTGCCCCGTGTGTGCTAGCCAGCGATCTGTAGATCTGCTCTTGTTGTTTGTTTTCCAAATTACTTAAAACACAAATGGAGGTGGGGGGGGGGTGTGCTTACAGCAGAAAAAGAAAACTGTGGCAAAAGTTAAAAGCAACTTTTGTGCCCGTGGGAAGAAAAGCTAAGCCTTAACCCTAACTTGAAGCAAAGCATGTAGGGCTGCCTCCTCCCCCATGTGTCAGAAACAGGGAGGGCCATGCAGGAGGAGCACAAAAAACAAAATGAGTTATAGAATTTCCCCTAAAAGTTTATTTAAAATCTGGATACACTAGAAGAATCCTAGTTTTAAAAAGTGCATTGGCAGAAATTCCTTATGAATGAACAAGTTCTAGAGGTTCAGAGAACCAGTGAACTTTTTTGCTCAACTGAGCCAAAAAAAAAAAAAGTGCAAAGAGTTGATGAATTTAGGCATACATATATGCAAGTTAGAACAAACTTCAAGGAATAAAAAGAAAAAGAAGAGGAAGGTATAAAACATGTGAAAAGATGAAAACAAGCAATTTGGCTGTGGAAGAAAAACATGTGTGAGTACCATGATAACAAAACTGAAAAGATATGGCTGGGGTCAAACATTAGAGGACCTGTTGAAATACACTATTTACACCACAATAGAATGAAGCTAATTTTTACGATTGTCATTTTTGTGAAATAAGACTGCCCACACATGCATTAATATGAACTTATAGGCTGTTCAGCTAGAATTGTCCCTGGTGCAGAGACAATTAAATGATTGAGCTGAATTCTAACAAATGATATTCTTTTATAATATGCTTCCCCACACTTGGTGGGGAATCTTAAGACAAGTAGACCCAATCTGTGTGTGTGTGTACACACACGGGCGTGCGCTCCTCCAGGGGCTTTAACTCAAGATCTAGGCTCTGTCCTTGAGCTGCTTTTGCTCAATACTAGTGCTCCACCACCTGACAGTTTCACTTCCGGTATTTTTGGCGGGTAATTGGAGATAAGAGTCTGGTGGAGTTTCCTGCCTGGACTGGATTCCAGCCAAGATCCTCACATCTCTGCCTCCTGGCAGCTAGGAGTACAAGCAGAGCCACCAACGCCTAGGGGGAGACTTGACCACGAGGGGATAAATCAGGGAAATGCCCTTTCTGTGGCCAAGACTGATTTTTTAAAGGTGGCTGTCGTTACGCTTATTAACTTTCGTTTTAACCTGGGCCTCATCATTATGTAGCCCAGCTTCAGACCTTCCCAAGTGCTGACGTTAGCTCCTCGTTTTTTTTTTAATCCAGGCCGGAATTTTGGAAAGAGTTCAAACAGACCATCACCACTGAGCCTGTCCCTAACAACCTCCAACCCTCCGTGGCGTGGTGACGAGGTCAGGACCGTGAGTTCAAAGCTGGTCTTAGGCTGCACAGTCACTCCCACAACTAAAAAACACCGGACATGCGCACACCGTCCCAAACACGGCCGTTTCCCAGACGCTGAACCCGCTTACTCGGTGAGCAGGGAACCGAACCCCAGGTGTCACCTGCGAGCCAGACAGACAGACTGCCGGCCCCCTAACACGGGGGGGGGG
>NW_012267409.1:602707-603206 GCF_000151885.1 Dipodomys ordii
CCGGTGAGGACCCGGCCTGGTCACGATCGGAACGGATCCCCGCGGGTCGTTACGGGCGCCCGGAGGCCTGGTCGGCGACGACGACGACCGTTACCCCAACGGGCACAGCCACTGTCATCCCCGAGACGCCGCCGCCGTCGCTGGCGCTCGCACGCATGCGCACCGCGCGCTCACCCCTCCCTGCGCCCCCCCTCCTCCTCGCTTTTCCTTTTCCCTTCGCTTCCCTTTTCCTCGGCTTCTCCTCCGAGAACTCCCCCACACCCCCCCCTCCTCCACCTTCTCCTCCTCTTCCTCCTCCCCCTCCTCCTCAACGCACACACGCCCTTCCCAGAGCGGCCGGTGGACTCTGCGCATGCGCGGACCCCCCCCTCCCTCCACGCTACCGCCTTTCGCCCCGACGCGTGCGCCTTGACCGCCCACCCAGCAAACCGGATAAACACATTAGCCCGCTCGCGCCGGCCCCGCCCCCCGCCCCCCTTTTGCTCCTCTCTCCTCCCCC
>NW_012267409.1:604450-606211 GCF_000151885.1 Dipodomys ordii
ATCGGCGCCTCGCGTGGTGGGGGCGCGTGGGCAGCGCTCACCTGGAGAAGCTGCGGCCTGGCGGGCTGCAGCCAGGCCCGGCCTCGGGGTCGGGGGGTGTCACCCGCGGCCCCGGCCGCAGCCCGAGTCCACGCCGGTCTGCATGAGCTCCTTTCACCGCCCAGATAACCTACGCTCCCCCCACCCCCCGCCACCATTCTTGGGATTTGAACTCAGGACCTGGGCACTGAGCTGCTTTTGCTCAAGGCCAGCGCTCTACCCCTTGAGCCACGGCGCCACTTCCGGCCTTCTCTGTGTCTGTGGCGCTGAGGAATCGAACCCAGGGCTTCACGCAGGCGAGGCGAGCGCTCTACCACGGAGCCACCTTCCCAGCGCCCCACCTCCCCCCCCCCAATAAACTTTTTGAGTGGGTGCTGGTCCTCGGGCTTGAGCTCAGGGCCTGGGCCCTGTCCCCTGGGCCCTGTCCCCCGAGCTGCTTTTGGCTCAGGGCTGGCGCTCTACCCCTTGAGCCACACAGCTTCCACCTCTGGCCTGTGTTTTTGTCCTTCTGCTGGTTAATTGGACTTGACTGCTTTGACCCACCAGGAATAGCTAGCCGGCTTCACACCTGTAAACTTTTGTGCAAGTTGGTATCTCCAAAACAGAAACAAGACACCTGTTTATCATTCTCCTGGACCCCCCCCAAAAAAAATTCCCATGATGGAAGAAGGAACTTGGAAGCCTGGTAGGGGAAATTGCGTGGTCACATTGTTTTTAGGCTACGAAGGGATGCCCAGGGACCTCTTGTCTGCAGAAGGCCAGATGTCAGCCTCTTGAAGGTCTTACCATGTCGGTCCTGCAGGGTATAAAACTGGTGGCCAGGGCTGGGAAGGTGGCTCAGTGGTAGAGCGCTTGCCTAGCATGCACAAAGCCCTGGGTTCAATTCCTCAGTACCACATTCACAGAAAAAGCTGGAAGTGGCTCTGTGGCTCAAGTGATAAAAGTGCTAGCCTTGAGCAAAGAGAGGCCTCAGGACTGGCAACAGAAACACCAAAACTGGTGGCCATTCTGGTATGGCTGGGCCCACACTGTTGTACAGACCGCTTGAGACACTGCCCCCAACTTTAGGCTTTTGAGATTGACTGTCTTAGGTGGGCTCTGTTAGGTGGGCTCTGAAGCAGCCTAAGACACCCAGGCTGTAAGAGGTCATCAAGCTGCTTCCCCAGCCCAGTCCTGACTGGCAGGTGAACCTCCACCCAAGTGCTGGACACTAAGCCATCTCCAAGTAGGTAGGAGCAAAGCTACAGGTGAAAGGCATTCTTTGCTACGCAAGTGTGGGTGAAGTGACTGAGCCCAGAGAGGGCTGGGTGCCTTTGGGGTTTGGACCGCCCCATCCTTTACCATAAAGTGTTGACTCAGATGTCATTAAATTCACCTCGGAGGTAAGGCCGGAGGGTGACTGTTCCTCTTTTCCTCTTGGGAGTGAACTGTAAATTTGTTGGTGGTTTGTGGTGTGAGGAATGCTTTTCCTCCCTCCCCTGCAGCTGCTCTGTGCAGGAAGGACTGTTAGACGCGACTGCCACCGTTTTAGACACTTTTCTTGGGGCAGGGTTGGGGTGGGGAGGGGGAGGGGATGGCTGTAGCTCTGTTCCTGCACCACCCTTTCCAAGACACTTTTTTTTTTTTTGTCGGTCATGGGGCTTGAAGTCTGGGCCTGGGCGCTGTCCCTCAGCTCTTCAGCTCAAGGCTAGCGCTCTACCACTTGAGCCACAGCGCCACTTC
>NW_012267409.1:606261-612072 GCF_000151885.1 Dipodomys ordii
CCTTCCCCCCCTCACCCTTTTCTCCCCCCCCCACACACACAGCCATGTGGGTCTTTGAAGACCAAGAACAACAACAACAAAAAGCCAGAGACTGAGCTATAAATAAAAGCTTCAGCAGATGAGCCTGCACCCATCCCCAGGGCTCCCCAGTGAGCCCTGCGGAGAGAAGCCGGGCTAGGGAGCCCGGTGGGGTCCCTCGGAGGCGGGCTGTCCCTGACCCCTTGGAGGGAGGCAGGAGGTCTGGGTGGTGGGGTCTGGTTTGTCTAGTACTGCTGAGAAGCAGTAAGAATCCCAACTCCTGGTTTTGTGGAGCATTGAAGCTGGGTAAGTGGAGATGTTGGGGGGGGGGGTATTTGGTAGGTCTTGTAGATGGAAAGTGACATGCATTCTAAAATTAACTCGTTTTTAAGAGCTCCATCTGCCAGTTTTTCTTGAGATCTTTTTCTAAGCTCACCTTCAAGTAAAACGGTGATACGGTTCTATTTTTACTGCACCCTGGAAGGTCTTCTCAGACACATGGAGGATGGAAAACAACCACAAAATAGTATAAATTAGCAGACACTATAGGCAAGTGATTACTTGTTAGGCATTAACCAGTTGACTTTCTCATAGCTAAGTTTGTTAAAAAGAAAAAAAGTAAGCCTTGAGCTGTGCACTTCCCAAATGAAGATAAATTGTGTTGATCGTATGAGTCTCTGTCAGAGAGCGAGAGAGTTATATTCTAGTTTATGAAACTAGTTGAAACTGGTAATAGATAATGATAGACCAGACTCAGCCAGGCACCTGACACTCCTAATCCTCGTCATTCATAATCCTCACTATTCAGGAAGCTAAAATCTGAGGATCCAGGTTCAAAACTCCCCCAGGCAGGGAAGTCCAGGAGACTCATCACCACCAGAAAACAGGAATGGAGCTGTGGCTCAATTGGTAGAAAGACACTCTTGAGAGAGAGAAAAACAAAAAACAAAACTAAGGGAAGTCATCCCAGGCCCCGAGTTCAGGCCTCAGTATCTGAACACACACACATTGATTAAGATCAACAGTAACTGGACTTAGTCCTTTTGGGAGATGTCCAGCAGGACCATCAATCAATTACTGCCTAGAGTGATTTGATTCATTATGTAATCCTTTCAGGTATTTAAACTTTAATATCTAGTTTGAATTTTATTTTATTAAAAAGCAATCTTTAAACAAAAAGTAAGTATAAGTAAATAACAAATGACAAAAGCAGAAAGGCCTAGACCATGGCTCAAATGGTAGAATGCCAGTCTAGCAAGTATAAGGCCCAGAGTTCAACCACAGCACTGAAAAAAGAAAGGAAGGAAAAAAAAAAAAGATCCTCCGTGCAAATCAATATTGGGCTTCACAAAAAAGCCAAAAATAGAGCTAACCTATGACCCTGCTCATAACCACATTTAGGTATACATCTGAAGGGTTGTAAATCAACATACAAGACTGATAGATGGGCTGGGAAGGTGGCTCAGTGGTAGAGCGCTTGCCTTGCATGCCAGAGGCCCTGGGTTCAATTACTCAGCACCACATAAGCAAACAGAAAAAAGCCGGAAGTGGCGCGGTGGCTCAAGTGGTAGAGCGCTCGCCTTGAGCTGAAGAGCTGAGGGACAGCACCCAGACCTAGAGTTCAAGCCCCATGACCGGACCCAAAAAAAATATTAAAAAAAAAAACAAGACAGATAAACACATGTTTACCCAGGCTTATGGAAAATGCCAGACTAGCCTGAGCTAGTGCCAAAAAAGTGAACAAGGGGCTGGGAAAGTGGCTCAGTGGTAGAGTGCTTGCCTTTCACAGGTTCAATTCCTCAGCACCACATAAGCAGAAAAAACCGGAAGTGGTGCTGTGGCTCAAGTGGTAGAGCGCTCTCCTTGAGCTGAAGAGCTGAGGACAGTGCCCAGGCCCAGAGTTCAGGCCCCATCACCGACACACACACACACACATACACACACACACAGAGCAAACAAAAAAGATGTGCTGTTGCAATCCCAGCACTTGGAAAACCAGGGCAGGAGAATCATGGTGGTCAGGAGTTCAAAACAAAACTGTTACAGAAAATGTTACATCTCAAAACAAAAATGTTACAGAAATATATTTGAGAGGGACAGATGATCATAATATTTTACTTTTTTTATTTCACTGGAGAGCTGGGAAGGTAGCTTAGAGGTAGAGTGCTTGCCTTGCATGCATGAAGCCCTGGGTTCAATTCCTCAGCACCACATAAACAGAAAAAGCTGGATGTGCTGCTATGCCTCAAGTGGCAGAATGTTCGCCTTGAGCAAAGGAAGCTCAGGGGCAGTGCCCAAGCCCTGAGTTCAAGCCCCACGACCGACCAAAAAGAAAAAAAAAAGTATCATAGACTTTCCTGCCTGGGCTGGGTTCGAACCAGTATCCTCATAGCTTAGCATCATGCTGGTGGTACCTATTTTTTTAACCTCCAATATAAACACTCCTTGCAGCTTCTTCATCCCTAATTCTAGCCCGAACAAAGCACCTTGCATTGTTACCTTAGTACGGTAGCCGACACCTCTTAAAAAGTAGTCAGGAAATGTTACTGTTTTCATTCCCTAGGATTCTTGCCACACTATTCAACTGCCTATTAAATTTATCCATTCATTTATGCAACCAACATTTATTGCCAGTTATAGGCCAAGCATTCAGGATGCAAAATGAATAATTCAACAGCTCCTAGCTCTCAAAGAGTGCATAGTGTCATTGGGGTGGTTAGCTATGTGCACAGCAAGCTCGTTTATAATTCAGAGTCCTAAGAATTTGGGGGGTGTTCTCCATGCAAATCTCAAATATCTTAGCAGATGAGATCATGTCACGTTCCAGAAGGGGCTAAACTAGTTTCCATGGTGGGTTTTCCTGAGGGGGGGAAAAATCCCTGCAATTATTCATAGCATTGTTTCTAAGGGAAAGTGTGTTCTGCATTCCTAACAGTCAACTTAAAATTGAAATTTTGGAATACAGCCAGTTTGCTCCTGGGGATGTATCTAAAAAAATGCCTATCTTTTTCAGGACCATTTAACCTCTTTACATCTCCCACCTGGGTTCCTATAGCCAGGGGTTCAACCTGAGGGTCAAGGGAGTTTTGCAATCACCCACATACCAGAAAGTGGGTACTACAATTACTTATAGGGTCCTTGACTCAAGCAGATAGTAATAAAGTAGCTTCAGGCCTAAGTTTGACTGTTTCATCTTTCTAGTTTCAGAGAAGATAACCAGAGTGGATCAGGTGAAGGCTGAAAGTTTTGGAATTACTGCCGGGTGAGAAATTAGAAAGGGCTGGGTACCACTAGCTCAAGCCTGTAATCCTAGGTCCTGGGGCTTGAACTCAGGGCCCCTGAGCTGCTTCTGCTCAATGCTAGTGCTCTACCACTTGAACCACAGGCTCTACTTCTGGCTTATTGGAGTTTATTGGAGATAAGAGTCACACAGATTTTCCTTCCCTGGGCTGGCTTCAAACCAGGATCCTCAGATCTCAACCTACTGAGCAGCTAGGATCAGAGGCGTGAGCCACCGGCGCCATAGCTTATAGCTGGTTTTAAAGCCTTCAAGCAGAATGTGTCCTCTCTTTCCACCTTGCCTTACCTCACCAAGCTTGCTAAACAACTAACCACGTGCAATATCAAGAGGAAAAGTGAAGCTGGGTGCCAGGGGCTCAAGCCTGTAATCCTAGGTCTTCAGGAGGCTGAGATCTGAGGATCAAACTTCAAGGCCAGCCTGGGCAGGAAAGTTGGCGAGACTCTTTTTATCTCCAGTGAACCACCAGAAAACCGGAAGTAGAGCTGTGACTCAGAAGAAGTAGAACTCTAGCCTTGAGCAGAAGAGCTCAGGCATTCCAAGGCCCTGTGTGGGTGGCTTTAAGTGGAGCAGAGTTGAAGGCCCTTCTTCCTGTTGGGAGGCTGGGAATCCCAAGGCTTGGAGTCCGAGGATCCACGCAGGTGGATGAAGTGTCTGAAGATGGTGTAAGAGGAATGGTGGCGGAGGGTGGTGAAGCAAACCTGATGTCCTTGTGGGTGGAGAATTGGGTGTTGAGGTGAAGTAGAGATGCTGGGTTGAACCAGCGCCATCTTGGCCATGTGGTGGATGGGAGGGTTTCACTGGTGCCACCCTGTCTTCAGGGTGGAGTCAGGGAAGTCCCACCTCCAGATGTTGGAAGGGCCTGAGTTCCTGGAGGCGGGGGCGGGACTTGCCTGGGGCCCTGCCTCCCCACCTGACCCTTATCTAGGCCTAGATGAGCTCAGTCACACTATGCCTGTGGCTCGGTGTTGCCATGTGTGTCCCCTGGCCCTCTTCGGGTCAAATTGGCGTCCCACTTCAACTCCCCACTGGAGTGGATCTGGTTTGTTGCTATTGTATTTCTGCTGCTTCTTTTCTCTCTGGCTCTCGTGGCTCAGTTTTTTTGTTTTTGTTTTTGGTCAGTCATGGGGCTTGAACTCTGGGCCTGGGCGCCGTCCCTCAGCTCAAGGCGAGCGCTCTACCATTGGAGCCACAACTCCACTTCTGGCTTTTTCTGCTTACGGGGTGCTGCGGAATCAAACCCAGGGCCTCATGCACGCGAGGCAAATAGTCTACCACTGAGCCACCTTCCCATCCCCATGGCTGTTTTCTAACCGTGTTAAGTATATTTGCAGGCTGCTGGTCTGGCCTTAGTGACTGTAGACCTATAGACCCCCGGCACTCCAATAAAGCCTCCAAAAAACGATCACTCAAAATGTGGCTTCTCTGTTTTCTCACTGTACAACAGTGGAGGTCAAGGCAGTGCTAAAAGGGTGGTACCAATATGTGGGGGGAACTTTTAAGATAGCAGCTCTGAATGTTCTAGAAGTGACTCTGGAGAAAGAGACAGACCATCTGTGTTCATTTCCCTCAGAGGCCAAGGAGTTGGTTAGGAAAGACTATTTTTCAAGAATAGTTTGGAAAATGTGTGTGGTCTGGAGATGGCCAGGCTCCAGATCTCACTAATAGATTTTAACTCACGATTTTACCAGAACTCTTGAGGCCTAGCCTCAATAATCAAGAAAACACAGAGCAGATGTTAGCATGATTCAGGTAGAACAACACCAGCCTGTGTTTGAAAATGGCAAACCCTGAGTTGGAGTCCTGGTCGCAGAAGAATAAGAACACATAGGAGTTTGGGCCCCAATGGCTTATACCCACAGTTCAAGCTACTGGAGGAAGTGGAGATCTGAGAGTGGAGATTCAAAGGCAGCTTTGGCAGGAATTTCTGCGAGATTCTCTCTTACTGACCAGCAAAATGCCCGACTGAAGGCATGGCTCAAGTGAGCAAAACAATGGAGAGTACCAGGGCGAGCTTCAAGCTTACAGGCGTCAGCTGCCCTTAAATAAGAGGAGATAATGTTTCAGGAAATAATCTCCCCCCCCCCCAGTCCTGGGGCTTGAACTCAGGGCCTGTGCGCTGTCCCTGAGCGTCTTTGCTCAAGGCTATCACTCTACCACTTGAACCACAATGCCACTTTAGGCCTTTTTCTGTATATGTGGTACTAAGGAATTGAACCCAGGGCTTCATGCATGCTGGGCAAGCACTTTTGCACTAGGCCACATTCCCAGCCCATATTGGTTTTTGTTCTTGGTTGTTAGGCTTGAACTCAGGGCCTAGGTGCTGTCCCTGAGCTTTTCTGCTCAAGGCTAGCACTGTACCACTGGAACCACCACTCTACTTCCCTTTTTTTCCCCTGGAGTGGTTCATTGGAGATAAGAGTCTCACAGACGGGCTGGGAAGGTGGCTCAGTGGTAGAGTGCTTGCCTTGCATGCATGAGGCCCTGGGTTCGAT
>NW_012267409.1:617772-628529 GCF_000151885.1 Dipodomys ordii
CCCCCCCCCCCCGCGTTCCTTGCCCTGCCTGCCTTGGGCAGGGCAGAGGGAGAAGGGACTTCTGCAGCTCCCACCAACCCCCCTTCCCTTGCTCACTTAGGGGATGATGACATCACTGAGTGGGCCCTGCTGTGTTCTAGGGAAAGCTGACTGCCAGGGAGCGGATCCACCTCCTGCTGGACCCTGGCAGCTTTGTGGAGACGGACATGTTTGTGGAACACAGATGTGCAGATTTTGGAATGGATGCTGAAAAGAATAAGGTACCTGTTCCCGTGGACGTGCTGCCCCGCTGCGGCGCTGCCGGCCGCCTGCCTGGGGAATGGGTCTGTAGTCCTCGGGAGAAGGAACCACTGGGGATTGCGTGGTCTTCCTTCCCCTCGCCTTCCATCCTCCTCCTCCTCCAGCCTCCGGAGTGCTGGTACTCCAGGTGTGTGCCACCATGCCCTGATGCCATGCTTCTTGGTGGTTGTTTTTGTTTGTATGTCTTTTGGCAGTACTGGGGTTTTCAACTCAGGACTCTCTGCTTTCCAGGCAGGCACTCTACCACTTGAGCCAGACTCCCTAGTTATTTTTCAAATAGGCTGTCAAGTTTATGCACATGTCTGGCCTTGACTTTTTTTTTTTTTAGTCAGTTGTGGGGCTTGAACTCTGGGCCTGGGCGCTGTCCCTCAGCTCTTCAGCTCAAGGCAAGCCCTGTACCACTTGAGACACAGCGCCACTTTCAGATTAGGTTTTTCTGAGTATGTGGTGCTGAGGAATCGAACCCAGGGCCTCATGCATGTGAGGCAAGCGCTCTACCACTGAGCCACCTTCCCAGCCCTGGCCTTGACTTCTTTCCTATCCGCACATTTCCCTGTAACTATAGTGACAGTTGTATGCCACCGTGCGCTCCTTTTTACTGTTGGAGATGAAAGTCTCCCAAACTGCCCAGCCGACCTCATTCTTAACCTCGCAAGAAACAAGGATTGCAGCATGAGTCACCATGCCTGGTTTTGAGCTTCTCCTTCTTTTTCTTTTTACTTTATTATGTCTAAATAGTTGTACAATGTAGTTTCAAGTCAGTTTGTGAGTACAGTGTGTCTTGATCAGTATCACCCCTTTCATTATTCTTCCTTCATGTCTTTTTTTTGTGCAGTCCTGGCCTTGAACTCAGGGCCTGGGTGCTATTCCTGATTATTTTTTTGCTCAAGGCTAGGTACTACTTTACCACCTGAGCCACAGCTCTACTTCTGGCTTTTTGGTGGTTCATTGGAGATAAGAGTCTCCTGGACTTTCCTGTTCCAACTGGTTTTGAAACTGGATCCTTAGATCTCAGCCTCCTGAGTAGCGAGGATGACAGGCATGAGCCACTGGTGCCCGGCTCCTTTCGTGTCTCTTTATATGTCCACTAGCTATGAGCAGATAGCATTTGTGGCCCTCAGGGAGTCTTGTAGTTTTTGTTTTGCCTTTTTTCCTTCCCATTGCTCTGAATCAAACCCTATGCCTAATGCCTGCCCTACCAGTACTTTATCACTGAGCCACACCCTCAGCCCAATTACTGCACTTTTGGAAGGAAGATGTCCCCTCCTTTTGCTGGAGTGAGAATCAGTGCTAGCTACCACACAGCTACAGAACAAGGGGTGAAATTTCTTTTCATCCTTATGCAAATGAAGGAATTAGTTGTGTGTTTGTATGTGGCTTTTGTGAAGGCATAGTGGACAGATTCATTCCGAGTATTTGGCCTGGCACTGGTGGCTCACACGTGTAAACCTAGCTACTCAGGAGGCTGAGATCTGGGGATTGTGGTTCAAAGCCAGCCCAGGCAAGTTCATGAAACTTTTTTTTTTCCCCAGTTGTAGGGCTTGAACTCAGGGCTGGGGTGAAAGAGGAGCCCCCACATCCATTCCAGGGGACCACGCAGAGGCAGGCAGGCAGACACAGGAGAAAGATTATTAGAAGGTCTGCTAAGAAGCCATAGTTCCCCCAAGAGGGAGCACATGGCCTGGGTCCCCATCCAGGTAGCAGGAGGGTCTGGGGATGGGAAGTGAGGCAGGTGGGAGTTCAGCTGGGTCTGGGCGGAGGGAGGGAGGGGCCAGCGGTGTGGAGGGAACTCCGGGGATGGGCGGGGCCCAGGCGTGGGTGGAGCTGAGGACCCAAAGTGAGCATAATACAAGGTGCTGTCCATGAGCCTTGTTGTGTTCAAGGCTAACGCTCTACCACTTGAGCCACAGCGCCACCTCTGGTTTTGAGTGGTTCATTGGAGATAAGAGTCTCACTGGGACTTGTTTGCCTGGGCTGGCTTTGAACTGCCATCCTCAGATCTCAGCCTCCTGAGTAGCTAGGATGACAGGCGTGAGCCACGGGTGCCTGGCTTTTTTTTTTTTCCTTTGAACTCTTTATCTCTAATTAACTACCCAAAAACTGGAAGTGGCACTGTGGCTCAAAGTGCGTACAGTCCTAGCCTTGAGCACAAAAGCTCAGGGACAGCACCCAGGCCCTGAGTTCAAGCCCCACGACCCACCAGAAAACCAAAACCACAAAGGGTATTTGGAATGTCCAGCCTTTATTTCTCCATTCCTCTGTAGTTTCCTGGAGACAGTGTGGTGACCGGACGGGGCCGGATCAATGGAAGACTGGTTTATATCTTCAGTCAGGTATGTCATGGCTCTGCTCATCTGGGCTTTTCCTGGGAGGTGGAAAGAAGCAGGAGCAAGGGGCTGGGAAGGTGGCTCAGAGGTAGAGTGCTTGCCTAGCATGCGTGAAGCCCCAGGTTCGATTCCTCAGTACCACATACACAGAAAAATCTGGAAGTGGCGCTGTGGCTCAAGTGGTAGAGTGCTCGCCTTGATCTGAAGAGGTCAGGGACAGCGCCCAGGCCCAGAGTTTAAGCACCATGGCCGACAAAAAGAAGCAGGAGCAAGATACAGGGGAGTGCCATTTCAGGCATGGTTTGTGTCGCAGGAAGGATTTGCTGCGTGCCAAGGTGACAGAAAGCCAGCAGTGTGTGCACAGAGGATCAAACCACGTGCTTTCTCCCTACAAGGGAGAGTCCATCTGTTTTGGGGCGGGTCTCAGTGCTGGAGGCTGCCGGAAGGGGCCCCAGGAAAGCGAGAGTGAGATACCTTTGGCCATGGGCCTAGAAGACCCTCGCAATCCCGGGCAGCGAAGGTCCAAGACAGAGCAGCAAACGCAGCACGTGCGTGGAGGGAGCGGGCGCTAGTGGGCCTTCACTGCCCCTCCAGCGCCCCAACCTCTGTTACCTGGGAGCGTTGCCCGACCCCGAGAGGAAGAACTCAGGTCTCTGGCCAGTCCCACGGGGGACTCCAGCCGGCCTAACCCCAGGTCCTTAGAAGTGGAAAGGCGGAAGAAGAGGTCAGAGAATTTGGTGTGGGGAGGACTCCACCTGTGCTCCTCAACGTTTTTTTTTTTTTGTCAGTCCTGGGGCTCGAACTCTGGGCGCTGTCCTGAGCCTCTCTTGCTCAAGGCCAGCACTCTACCACTTGAGCCACAACGGCACTTCTGACTTTTTCTGTGTCTGTGGTACTGAGGATTTGAACCCAGGTCTTCATGCATGTGAGGTGAGCACTGTACCACTGAGCCACCTTCCCAGCCCTGGTCGCCGGTTTTAAAGGAGTGTGGGCTGGGAAGGAACGCAGTGCCCAGAGGTTAGGAAGGTGCAGCCCTGGAGCCAGCGCGCCTGTCAGTCTCGGCTCGAGCCGAGGAGGCCTGCGTGGACGCCAGCCCTCAGCACCGCGTGCTCTCGCTTGTCCTGAGCCCTGCATTTGCGCTGACGTGCTCTCGCAGGGTGAGATGCTAACACAGTATGTTGGATGGTGTTTTAGACTTCATGCCCCACCCCCACTCAATAGGTGGAAGTTATATAAATGTAGATAATAATTATTTTTTTCCTGTGTATGTGGTGCTGAGGAATCGAACCCAGGGTCTCAGGCATGCAAGGCAAGCGCTCTACCACTGAGCCACCTTCCCAGCCCCAATAATTATTTTTGCAACAGGATCTCACTAGGAACATGGTTCAAGCTGGCTTCCAATGTAGGTTTCTCTCTTTGAGCCACAGCACCATTTCTGGTTCTCTTGTGGCCATCGGAGCTAAGAATCTCACAGACTTTACTGCCCCTGCTGGCCTCGAACCGTGATCCTCAGCTCTCTGCCTCCTAAATGGCTAGGCTAATAGGCATGAGCCCCAGTGCCCGACTTGAGTTTAGTATTGGGATTACAGGTGTGTGTTGCTACACTGGACTTGGGCCAAAACTGATAGATGGATCCATTAAGAAAGAGGATAGAAAATATTTCAGAGTTTCAGTGTTTTCTGGAAATGTGTTTATGTTTTTTTTTTTGAGGGGGGAGGGAGGAGGTGTCAGTCATGGGGCTTGAACTCTGGGCTTGGGTGCTCTCCCTGAGCTCTTCAGCTCCATCCCAGTGCGATCCGACACTTTGTTTCCTCAGAGACAGAAAGACGATTGATAATGAGGATAAAGAGTCAAGACTGCCTCTTTTATTCTGGCCCATGAGCTGTCTTTCAGCAATACTTCACTCACTGTTCTGCAGAACTGTCTATAAATCAGACATTTCCCTAATTTTTTCAACTTTTTTTTGTTTGTTTGTTTTTTGGTCAGTCATGGGGCTTGAACTCTGGGCCTGGGCGCTGTCCCTCAGCTCTTCAGCTCCAGGCGAGCGCTCTGCCACTCGAGCCACAGCGCCACTTCGGTTTTCTGGTGGTTCGTTGGAGATAAGAGTCTCACAGGGACTTTCCTGCCTGGGCTGGCTTTGAACCTCGATCCTCAGTTCTCAGCCTCCTGAGTAGCTAGGATGACAGGCGTGAGCCACCAGCGCCCGGCTTTTTTCAGCCTTTGAAACGCCTTTGCAATGCTTGAGCTCTCCCGGTTGGGTCTTAGGCTAGTGGAGGCCATCCTTGCTGATGCCATTGTCTTCCTCCCAGGACTTTACAGTGTTTGGTGGCAGTCTGTCGGGAGCGCATGCGCAGAAGATCTGCAAAGTAAGTGTTCACGAAGCGTGAGCCGGTGCCGCGCTCACTGGCGCGGTGCGTGCTGAGCGCTGTGGGGTCACCCCGCGTGAGGCCTTGCTGAAGAGCAGCTCTGCACAGGATGCACCGGCTGAGCGGCTCTCGCTGGTTGCTTAGTTTTTCTTCAGAGTTTGGATGCTTGTTGGGCAGGTGCTCTTACTTCTGAGCCACCCCTCCAGGCCTGGGTTTTGCTGGCTATTTTCTAAATAGGGTCTCACTTCCTGGCATATGCCTGAGCAACACCCATCGATGTTAGGGTTCCCCCCCAGGTCTTTGTTGAGAAAGGGTTTTGTGAACTTCTCTGCCAAGGATGGCCTCTGACCATGATCCTCCAGTTTCAGCCTCCCGCATAGCTAGGATTACAGTTGTGAGCCAGTAGTGCCCAGCTGTAACTTTATTTCCCCCCCTCCTGGATTGAGGGACCTGAACTCAGGGCCTCCGGGTGGTCCCTGAGCTCTGTTGCTCAAGGCCAGCTTGGAGCCACAGCACCACTTCCAGCTTTTCTGTGTCTGTGGTGTGAGGCGAGTGCTCTACCGCTGAGCCACCTTCCCAGCCGTCTTGAATGGGCCCAGGAGTCCTAGGGACTGAGGCCGCGCCCCGCTCCTGTTTAGGGGAGCACATTGCCGGCACTTTGCACACCACGCTGCCTGTCGGAGTCTGACCAGCACTTTCTCTGCTACCTCAGATCATGGACCAGGCGATGATCGTGGGGGCCCCTGTGATCGGGCTGAACGACTCGGGGGGCGCTCGGATCCAAGAGGGCGTGATGTCCCTGGCTGGCTACGCAGACATCTTCCTGGTGAGAAACCTAGCCACAGACTCTGCAGAGGTGCTGTGCTCAGTCCTCCAAGCACCGCAGGCAGGGCCCCGCTGGTCCCAGCCCTCCGGCCTCCTGCGGCTCCCTGTGTCTGGGAAGGGGGGTGGGCGGGAAGACAGCCTGGACCACTGTGGGTTTTTCTCTCCTCTGATAGGGGAGGCCAGTCAAGGGGGGACAGTGCAGTTAGCTCAAGGTCGTGCCTAAGGGAAAGCTCTGGAAAATGTTGGCTCTTCAAAAGCAGGAGAAAACGAAAATGTTGGCTCTTCAAAAGCAGGAGAATCAAGCTTCAAACTAAGTGGTGTATTTGAACTACTATTTTATTTTTTTGGTCGGTCCTGGGGCTTGAACTCTAGGCCTGGGCGCTGTCCCTCAGCTGCTTTTGCTCAAGGCTAGCGCTCTACCACTGGAGCCACAGCACCACTTCTGGCTTTTTTCTTTTTGTTTATGTGGTGCTGAGGAATCGAACCCTGGTCCTCATGCATGCTAGGCAAGCACTCTACCACTGAGCCACTTCCCAGCCCTGTGTGCGGGCAGGGTTTTTCGCACCATGCGGCCGGGAGCCATGCTCTATGGACTGGGCTCCGCGCAGCCGTCTGTGTTGGGGCTCAGAAGAACGGGGTGAGGCTGGCCACCAGGCCTTGGGCCGGCAGCCCAAGCATCCTCGAGTCTGGGCTGCTCTTTCCCAGGGAGTACGTTACGACATCACGGCTGTGCTCTGGCAGCCAGCTTGGCCTTGTGGAATCTGGGCCTCCCTCCTTCCTCCCCTCCCTTCGTCCCTCCTTATCTCCCTTTGTCCCCCCTCCCTCCCAGGGATGGGCAGAGGTGAAGGGGTGTAGCTGATGGCCTCTGGAGGGGCGGATGGAGAGTGGTTTGTGTGCCCTGGGGTGGGAGGGGGGGGTCCCCCCTTGCCTTGCTCGCCCCTCGCTGACCCATGCCGCTGCCTTGGCTGACAGAGGAACGTCACGGCGTCGGGAGTCATCCCGCAGATCTCTCTGATCATGGGCCCCTGCGCAGGCGGCGCCGTCTACTCCCCAGCCCTCACGGACTTCACGTTCATGGTGAAGGTAAGAAAGCAGAGCCCGCGCCTCCCGACCCGGGCCCAGCCTGGCCTGAGAAGGCGTGTGCACGACGCCCTCGGTGCGGGGCTGCTGGCTGCGGTGCGTGAGCCGTGCTAGGCGATGCCCGGGGCAGGTGCTTTGCATGTGATCGGCCACGGAGGATGGCTGTGCTCTGCCTGGGGAGGCCCTGCGGCCCCGCCGCTGCTGTGTGCGGGTCTCCTGGACTGTCGGCCGGTTCATCTGTGTTTTGTCATGGCAATGGTGGATCTGATCTAAAAGCCCATTTTGTCTTTTTTTTTTTTCTGTCGGTCCGGTCATGGGGCCTGAACTCTGGGCCTGGGCACTGTCCCTCAGCTCTTCAGCCCAAGGCGAGCGCTCTACCACTTGAGCCACAGCACCACTTCTGGTTTTCTGGTGGTTTATTGGAGAAACGAGTTTCACAGCTTTTCCTGCCTGGGCTGGCTTTGAACCGTGATCCTCAGATCTCAGCCTCCTGAGTAGGATGACAGGCGTGAGCCACCGACACCCAGCTGGCTGCTCTTTCTTAACCACAGTAAACCAACCACTGACTCTCCCCCCCCCCAAAGTACTAGTTACTGAGCCCAGGGGCTCCTGTGTGCTTGACAAGCTCTGAGCCATGCCCCAGCCCTTTGTACCGTAGCTGGGATTACAGGTACACACTACCATGCTGGACCACAACCACTGTTCTTTTTATTGCATCTATTTTTCCTTTTCCACAATATTTGGAACTTTCCATTATGTAGTCTCTTCAGACTCACTTTTTTCTCTCTCTCATTTTTTTTTTGTTTTTTTGGTACATTTAGGTTCCTTTCATGGCTTAGTTTTTGTGGTGGTACTGGGGTTTGAACTTGGGGCTCACGATAGCTTGGCAGGCCTACCTCTAGTCAGTCCGCGTTCATGTATTTTTAGCACCGGCTAATACTGCATTGTGTGGCTGGGTCAGAGGCTGCCCATCTGTTCATCCACCAGAGGATTTCTTGGTTCCTTCCAGGCTTTTGGCATTGTCAGTAAAGCTGCAGTCCATGTCCAAGGGTACATTTTGGTTTGGACCTAAGTGGGTACATATCACAGAACCGGGCTTGAAGAACCCCATCTTAAAAATGCGCTTAGTTTTGTTGGGAGCTGCCAGGCCGTCTGCATTTCCACCGGCAGTGGCTGCCGCTCCCCTCCAGCCACGCTCCTGCCAGTCTGGTCCTGTCGCTAGACTTCGGCGTTGTCTCGGGTGCAGTAGCCTCTCATTGCGGTTCACCATCCCAGTGACGCAGGCGTAGCGGATTCTCATACGCGGTTTGCCAGCTGTACGTTTTCTTTGGTAAGCCATCCAGTGAAGGCCCTTGGCTTTTTTTTTTATTTTTATTTTTGCTGGTCCTGGGGCTTGAACTCACAGCCTGGGCACTGTCCCTGAACCCCTCTGTGCTCAATGCGAGTGCTCTGCCACTGGAGCCACGGCGCCACTTCCTACTTTGTCTGTGTCTGTGGTGCTGAGGAATGGAACCCAGGGTTTCATGCATGCTAGGTGAGCGCTCTACCACTGAGCCACCTTCCCAGCCCCCAGTCCCCCCCCTTTTTTTTTCTGGTAAGTGGATTGTGCTCTTCTTGTTGCATTTTAAGAGTTGCTTGTGTGGTGTGGATAATAGTCCTTTGTGCAGTGTAAATAGTTTCACCTGATCTGTGGCTTATCTTTTCATTCTCTCCAGTGTTTTTCTTTCTTTTTGTTGGTCATAGAGCTTGAACTTGGGCCTGGGCGCTGTCTCTCAGCTCTTCAGCTCAAGGCGAGTGCTCTACCACTTGAGCCACAGTGCCACTTCTGGTTTTCTGGTAGTTAATTGGAGATCAGAGTTTCATGGCCTTTACTGCCTGGGCTGGCTTTGAACTTTGATCCTCAGATCTGAATCTCCTGAGTAGTAGCATTACAAGCGTGAGCCACTGTCGCCTGGCTTGAACTCAGGTTTTTTTTTTTCTGTTATTGTTGTTTTGTTTTTAATATTCATTAAATAATTTGTGGGATTTCAGTATTTCAGTAGCGACCGTGTCAAGTCTGTAGATGGTTTGAAGAGAAGTCTTCATATCATGTTTCTGTCTGTGAACATAAAACGTCTTCTAATGCTTAGTCTTCTAATTCTCAAGAGACTTTTTAACTTTTTATATACTTGTTACATATATTACTTAAATAAGACTGTGGTTTGTATTTAACTTACTTCAACTAATAGGAAAGGAGTAGAATTTTGTGTGTTAGAGTTGTACTGTGCTAGCCTGCCATAATGAATTACTAGTTCCAGCAATATTTTTGTCAGTTCTTCCAGATTTTCTACATAGGTGATTATGTCATCTGAGAATAAGGACAATTTGATTCGCAGTCTTTCTACACCTTTTATTTCCTTGTCGAATTACACAAGCAATGACTTTCATATTTTGTACCAAAATGCTGGAGTTTGCTCACTCAGCTTTTTATACTCATGGCTGGAACTGTGCCATTTGAGCCATGTCTTCCGTCCAGCCCTTCACTGATTAATTGGAGTTTTCTTCCCAGGCTGGCTTTGAACCTTGATTCCCCATGGGATACTATAGATTAGAGGCCAGGGGCAGAATGTCCTCGCATCTCAGTGTCCAAGGTTGTCGCTGACAGGTGTCAGCTGTGAGCTTTCTGAAGATGTTCTTTTTCAAGTTGAAAGAGTTGCCCTTGCCAGTTTGCAGACAGTTTTTGTTTTGTTTTTATCATGAATGAATGTTGGAATTTGTTTGGTGCTTTTTAACAGTTGACTTCGCCTTGCAAATCAATAACTCTTACTTGATTTTGGTGTGTAACTTTAATCTTTCGGGATCAGCTTGCTAAGGTTTTGTTGGTGATTTCTGCATCTATGCTCATGAAATTGGTCTGTCTTCCATTTGCAATGTCTTTAGTTAGGGTCCTGTCTTTAGTTACGAAAATGCTATCCTCTGCTTCCATTTTTTGAAAGAGGTTATAGAGAATTATTATAATTTCCCCCTTGAATTTTTGTAAGATTAACCAAAAAATTCATTTGGATATCGTGCTTTCTATATGGAAAGGTTATTAATTATTCAATTTCTTTTATATAGGCCTATTCAGATTATAGCTATATAAAACTAGATTTCTGTTTATATATACATACATATATTAATAATTATATATATTTGATTTTTTTTTGCCAGTCCTGAAGCTTGAACTCAGGGCCTAGGAACTGTCTCTGAGCTCTTTTGCTCAAGGCTAGCACTCTGCCAACTTGAGCCACAGCGCCACTTGCGTTTTCTGTGTATGTGGTACTGAGGAATTGAACCTAGGGCTTCATGCATGCTAGGCAAACACTCTACCACTGAGCCACCTTCCCAGCTCTCCTTGAACTTTTTTGCTCAAGGCTAGAATTCTACCATTTGAGCCACAGCTCCACTTCTGGCTTTTTGGTGGATCATTGGAGGTAAGAGTCTTAAGGGCTCTCCTGTCTGGGCTGGCTTTGAAATGTGATCCTCAGATCTCAGCCTCCTGAGTAGCTAGGATGACAGGTGTAAACTAGTGGACTTCTACCTTAGACTGTGTGTGTGTGTGTGTGAATCCATTCCAAATATATATATATATATATATATATATATATATACACACACACACACACACATATATATATATATATATATTTGGAATGGATTTGGCACATTGTCTTTCGGGAATCGGATTACTGCATTTATGTTATCAAATCTGTGACTATAGAGTTATTCTTGGCAGCTTTGTTGGTTTTTTTTACTCTCTTCCATTGGTTCTGTAGTGTAGTGATTTTTTTTCTCCCGCTATTGGTAATTTGTATCCTCTTCTGTTATTCTAGCTGGAGGC
>NW_012267409.1:630944-632719 GCF_000151885.1 Dipodomys ordii
AAAAAACAATTACATAAAAGCCATTCTTTTCTGTTGCGTTTGCGCGACCCTCCAGTAGGTGGCAGTCTAGCCTGTGGCTTGTCTGTGGCCCTGGCTGCTGCACAGCCCTGATCCCCAGATCCAGGGCCTCTCCCAGCCCGGGGGCTGCTTCCACACAGCTGGCTAGACTTGGATCTGACTGTAGATAGTCCTCGACCAAAGCTTCCGGCTCTGGCCTCAAACCCAGGGGCTTGAACTCGCGGCCTGGGCGCTGCTCCTGAGCTTTTGTGCACGAGGCATGCTCTCTACTGGCTCGAGCCTCAGCTCCACTTCTAGTTTTCGGGTGTTAATTGGACATGAGTCTCATGGACTTTTCTCCCTGGGCTGGCTGTAAATTGCAATCCTCAGATCTCAGCCTCCTGAGTACCTAGGATCGCAGGTGTGAGCCATTGGTGCCAGCTCCATTATCTATGTATTTATTTTTGTTCTGATATTCCTGTAATGTTAGCTTGGAAGTATCTTCATGGAATGAGTATGACCTTTCCAGCTGGATTCCAAGCAAAGGGCCGCAACAATAAAAGAGCTACACAGTAGGCTAAGGACTAGTTTCTGTAGTCCACAAAAAAAGCTAGCTAGCCAGTAGAAAATGAGCATCGGACATGAGTTATAGTGAAATACTACAAGCAAGCAGTCATCTATACCCATCGTTATGATACATGCCCTACTACTATGAATTGTCCTTCAAGTTACAATAAGCCAGGTGCCGGTGGCTCACGCCTGTCATCCTAGCTACCCGGGAGGCTGAGACCTGAGGATCATGGTTCCAAGCCAGCCCGGGCAGAAAAATCCCTGTGAGACTCTCATCTCCAGTGAACCACTCAGAAACCAGCAGTGGCTCTGTGGCTCACAGGTGGAGCACGCGCCTTGAGCACCAAGGGGCAAGGGACAGCACCCAGGCCCCAAGTTTAAGCCCACAGCCAGTCAAAGAGAGAAAAAGTGAGACTTGTGTCTGTAAGTAGCCATGCTATGGAGAAAATGCATCCAAGGAGTGTTCAGAACGTTGGTTTGTTGGAAAGTAAGAAGGCGAGTAGATGCATCGCTCCCGTGTGCACGGCCTGCCCGCCCTTGGGCCAGTGAATCCTAGGTGTCTTTTGGAAACAGTGTGATGCAGATGCTGGACCAGATGCTGGACCAACAGGACTCTAGACAGGGTGCTGTACAGGATGTTGCACAGGACGCTGGACAGGACGCTGGACTGGATGCTGGACAGGGTGCTGCACAGGGCGCTGGACTGGGCGCTAGACTGGACACTGGACAGGGCGCTGCACGGGGCGCTGGACTGGGCGCTAGACAGGGCGCTGCACGGGGCGCTGGACTGGGCGCTAGACTGGACACTGGACAGGGCGCTGCACGGGGCGCTGGACTGGGCTGTGGGTGCCGCCTCGCCCGGGCCGCAGTGTGGGGATGCGCTTGCAGGACACCTCCTACCTGTTCATCACGGGGCCGGACGTGGTCAAGTCCGTCACCAACGAGGACGTGACGCAGGAGCAGCTGGGCGGGGCCAAGACGCACACCACCATGTCAGGTGCGGGGCGCGGGGTCTGCGGGCGGGGCGCGGGGGGTCTGCGGGCGGCTCTGGCCGCGGGTTCAAGTCCCCCCGCCCGCAGGGGTGGCGCACAGAGCGTTTGAGAACGACATCGACGCCCTGCTCCACCTGCGGGACTTCTTCAACTACCTGCCGCTCAGCAACCGCGACGCGGCGCCCGTGCGCCAGTGCCACGACTCCAGGTGCGGGG
>NW_012267409.1:636125-657955 GCF_000151885.1 Dipodomys ordii
GCTGCCCCGCAGGCTGAGCGCTCACCTGGCGGCCGCCTCCTTTTCCCAGGGTTCGTGGACGACATCATCCAGCCGTCCTCCACGCGGGCCCGGATCTGCCACGACCTGGACATCCTGGTGAGCAAGAAGGTGCACCGGCCGTGGAGGAAGCACGCCAACATCCCCCTGTAGCCACGCCGACCCCGCCCTGCCTGTGCATTCCCACAGCACTCCTGCTCCAGTAAATTACCTCTGAGGCGACTCTGTCAGTGCAGTGTGGCTGTTTTCATTTGTTTTGGTTGGTTGTGGGTCTTGAACTCAGGGCCTGGGCGCCGTCCCTCAGCTCTTCAGCTCAAGGCGAGCGCTCTACCACTTGAGCCACAGCGCCACTTCCGGCCTTTTCTGTTTAAGTGGTGCTGAGGAATGGAACCCAGGCAGGGCCTCATGCATGCGGGGCACGCGCTCCACCACTGAGCACCTGCCCAGCCAGAAGGCATTTTTATGGTAGAAGAAAGAGGGGGAGGGCCAGGCCCTAGGGCGCTGTGCCCACTCCCCACACACGCGCGGGTGCTGGCCACAGGGCCCTGCGCTCACCAGCACCGCGTCTCCAGCCCCTCCACCTTGGCAGGCAGCGGTGCTCTGGGAGAGCAGTAAGCCAAGACGGTCTCATGGCTTGCTCTCCGCTTCCAGCCCGTCTTGCAGCACTGGGAGGCGGCCGGGGAAGCTGCCGACCCACACGGGCCGTCCAGACCCCACTTGTGTTGATTAGTTTGTGCTGGTCCTGGGCCTTGAGCTCGGGCCGGGCGCTGGGCCCGAGTTCTTTTGCTCCAGGCGAGCGCTAGAGCTCTACGGCTTGAGCCTCGCTCCTCTTCTGGTTTCTAGTGGTTCGTTGGAGAGGAGCCTTCAGGGACTTTCCTGCCAGGGCTGGCTTTGAACTGTGATCCTCGCGTCTCAGGCTCAGTGTTGCTTTTTCTCCTATATTCTCTGCTGTTCGTGACGCAGGAGGAGGATTTCTGTTAGTTCCCCACACGCTCACACTGTGTTCTGAGCCTTCTCACGCTCCAGCTCTTTCTTGTCCCCCCTCTGTTCCCCAAAAACATCCTTAATGCATGCCCTTGTTGCATCTTCTTTCTGAGCATCGGGTGGTTGCCGAGGGTTTACAGGTGAATGTGTCCGTCCACCGCGTCTCGATGGGGACCGCTCCGTCCCTCCCCGTGCGCCCCCCCCTCAGGCATAGTGAGTGTCCTTTGCCTCTCATGTGTGTGGACAGGTCACCTCTGTCCTCCCGTGGCTCACCTTGGGCTTCCAAGAACTGTGTTCCCTGACCTGCGTGTTTCCTCTTGTCATCTGAGTGGGCTGTGCACGCTGTGATGTCACTGGTGTCACCCTGGGCTGCTGCAATCCCTTCGAGGGACTGTCTGGTGTGGCTGGTCTGTGACAGGAGACGGCCTTGGCTGCAGCCCAGCTCCTGACCACACAACACACTTCCAGCCCCTTCAGCCTGCCCATGCTGGTCTTGAACTGCGATCCCTTGATCGAACCCCCCCAAGTAGCTAGAATTGCGGTCTTGAGCTACTGTTCTTGGTGACATTGCTGCTTGCTTTGCTAGTCGGGTTGTAGAAACTGGAACTTTCCTCACATTCAAATCCAGGCGAGCATATCCACGTGTTTAGACTCCTGGATTCTTCCTAGGTTTCTCGCGTTCCTCATGTCCTCATGAGTTCCTCACAGCTCCCGCAGTGAGCCTCGCCCTGGCCATTGAGCATTTCCTGTTTGCTCTGTTTATCTTGTGTTTTCTGGGCCCAGCCGTGGACCCAGCGATGGCCAAGTTTCTAAAACCAGTAGCTATGTCATTAAGGTGCTGCTGGACACTCAAAGGACGCGGGCATCGCTACAATCTGAAACAGCCAGGAGCAATTTAAGGAGAAATTAAATGTGGCCTGGTGTCTCAAGAGATGTAACCAAGTCAGCTGGCGTCAGCATCACGAAGCAGAACGTCGTGGAGCAGCGTGCAGGGGTGCACCACCTCCTCCCAATGACACCAGTGAGAGATCGATGGATCAGTTAGGTCGGAACCCTCAGATCTATCCCAGAATGCATCCGCTGGCCACTGAGCCCCAGGGCTAGGGTCACGGGATGCTCCACATGGAATCTGCGGCCTGCGGTCGAGTTCCCGTCTGGTCCAGGGAAGCCCCACGCCATGCTTGTGATGCTGACAGGAGCGCCGCCTCTGCCGGCCACGTCCAGTTGGGACCTTCTGAAGCCCGGCACAGTTTCATATTCCCCCCTAGTTGTCTTTAAGCTGAAGAGACTCTTGGGGTCCCTGCCCCTCAGTTTTGCTGTCAGGCAGTGAGCACGGCTCTCCATTGCATGCTGACACAAGGCACTGCGGCTCTGCTGGGAGCTCACAGTGCCGGGTCAGAGCCTGAGAGTCGGGGGGCCTGGCTGTCAGCCTGGGGTGCCCTTTGCAGGCTGTAGCACCCACAAGCCATGTGGGCTGGCAGGAGTGAGTCACAGGCAGGTGGGTGTTGGGGGGCTGCTTGTGAAGGGGCTTTGGGCTCCTCACCACATCTCTGTCTGCAGTTCCCAGGATGCGACCCGGACTTCAGAGACCTGCACCCTCCCGAGCTGATCAACCCACGGAGAACTTACCAGAACGCTGCCCGAGGCCACTTGCCATCAGTGAGTCTCAGTCTCTGGATGGCGGAGGATGTCATCTCTGGTGATGCCATGTCTTCCTGGTGCCCAAG
Organism: Dipodomys ordii; assembly: GCF_000151885.1. Lineage (NCBI taxonomy): Eukaryota > Metazoa > Chordata > Mammalia > Rodentia > Heteromyidae > Dipodomys > Dipodomys ordii. The sequence goes on from NW_012267409.1 coordinate 638,855, forward strand.
GATTTCTGGAGAGCTGTGGCTTTATTCGTGGCAACTGCTGATATCAGCGAGGGGTCTCCTGGCCCATGTGGTAGCAGCACCCCCAGCCGGAAGCCAGCCGCCAGGTGGGTCTCGGCACATTCCTGCTGTCTGCTCGGCCACCAAGAGTGGATGGAAACAGAAGCCAGGGTGGCTGACTGGAAAGCCTGAGCAAGCCCCGAGCCTTTGCCGTGAAGCCAGGGACTGATCTCAGCACTCCCGAGGAGCGGGGAGATGGTGCGGCCACAGCTCCGATCTGGATGCCTATGGGCCCAAATGCAAGCAGACACGCTCCTCTCCTCCCGCCACCAACTCAGCCCTGACCCCAGGGCCAGGCCATGAAGCTTGTAAGCCGTGGGGTCTGGCACCCCAGCAAGAGAACTTTTTTTTTTTTTTTTTGCCAGTTCTGGGGCTTGAACTCAGGGCCAGGGCACTGTCCCTGAGCTGCTTTTGCTCAAGGCTAGCACTCTACCACTTGAGCTACAGCGTCACTTCTGGCCTTTTCTGCTTATGTGGTACCAAGGAATCAAACCCAGGGCCTCATGCATACTAGGCGAGCACTCTACCACTGAGCCACCTTCCCAGCCCAGAAACTCTTACCTTGTGCAGCTGGTCTTCAGAGCACTTGGGAGCAGCTAGGCCTGGGCTCTACATGGATGTACCTGGAGGGTCTCTCCCCAAGCCACTGAAAAGACGCCCCCCCAAACCATGCTCAGTGCCCCCCTCCGGGAAATTCTAGGACTGATGAAAATTGGTGAGCTGATCTCATGTGTTCTCTTCTCAAAACACTAATGCTGTCATTTAAACAAATAACCTGATAACCCGAGCAAACTCTAAAAGAGTTGCAGGCCTTTGCTGTTTGATGCTTGCACTCGGGCCTGGGCACTGTCCCCGAGCTGTGTTTGCTCAAGGGATGCAGCTCCACCTTCAGCCTTTTTTGGTACACATAATCTGGCCGGGCTGGCTTCGAACCACTACCCTCTGATCTCAGCCTCTTGAGGATGACAGGCGGGAGCCACTGGCGGCTGGCTCCTGAGATGCTTTTGTACCCTTGAGCAAGAATGGGGAAAACTGCCACAGCCTGATTTTCAATAGTTTATTAAAGGAAAGGTGAAGCATCAGTTTCAAATTGTACAAAAGGAAAAAAACCTCATATTGCAAATGTACAATTTACAGAATTACTAGCAAAACCAATCAAGGAGACACTGATAATACAAAAGTTTGATTGACTTCAAACTGAACTGGAAACCCATTGGAGTTGCTGTTGCCCAGTGGTGCGGCTCCAGGTGAGCGAGGCTGCGTAGGCGGCGGCCAGGCCGGAGGCCGGGCTGTGTGCTGCACATGCGGGCTCCGCACGGCTCCTTGGTGGGTGAGCGCCGGCCGGCAGGCGTCCGGCCCTGCTGCCTTCCTGCAGCCCAGAACTGCTGAATTCTCACAGAAACATTTTTGGTGGCCAAGATTTTTTTTTTGATTTTTTTTTTTTTTAGAACTATACAAATGTCGAGAAAAATCTGTTTCATGTCTGGCTACTAAAAAGGATGAATAAAATCCATTTTGCTCTCCCCCACGCAAAAAAAGGTATCATTGGATGCACAGAATTTTTTTTTAAATGCTTTTGAATTTTTGGTCGAAAGGGGGGGAAAAGAAAAAAAAAAAAAGCCTCAGGATTCTGTTGCACCAACTTTAAAACCAGCCCAGAAACTGCTGTGCACGGATTGGTTTGGGATTTGAGGCTTTCGGGAAAAGCCAGAAAGGAAGCAAGTGGGCTTTTAAAAACATAGCAGCAAGTCGTGAAAGTCCAAGCAGACTATGAACTCTAAGCCACGGCAGCCCGTCCTCAAGATTGGTCGCGTCTCTCTTCCCCCAGAGAACTTGGGTCACACGCACACGGAACACGGAGCAGCTGTGGGTCAAGGCAGCCGAAGCACGTCACCCTCTAAGCACAGACTTCTAGCATCAGGAAACGGAACTCACACACGTACGCGGAAGGGTATCAAGTGCACGCAAGTAGACAGTTGGGTAACACTTAAAATGGCAAAGGATTCTTCATGATTATCTTGGTGAGAAAACAGACATCTGTAAGTTGAATTTGGCAGGGCCTGAAGTGGTGAATCATTTTTGTTTTTTTACTGAGAATCCTTTATTTGCTGGTAGAAGTTGCTAAAAATGCCCAGGACAAATGCCAATAGAAAATGCACTGTTCTGGAAACTTCTTCCTAGTGTATATAAAGTGGACGGTGTTCAGCATCTGCTGGAAAAAATGGCTGCAACGGGCATTTTTTCCTTTGTGCCCATTTATAAATAAAAATAAACCTTTTTATTCAAGAGTCTATAAAATCGGGGAAGTGCTATCCGTAGCGGCAGAGGGCGTGGTTTTGGCAGCGACGCACGACGTCCACCTTACACCTTGGCGTGCTCACGTTGTGTGTGTCTACACGGGCAACCAACCCAGTGAGCTCCAGAAACACTCTTCAGCCATAGCGGAGCTGCGTACTCACAGGTTTAATAAAAATGGTTAGCTCTTAAAACATAAAAAGGCAAAATGTTAAACGGTTTTTAAATTGTACAACAGGAAAATAAAGTTAAAAATATTTTTTTTTTACTCAAGGTGGAGTTTCCATAAAACAGGTGTATAACAGTGTTTATCTTGACAGCTGTTTTTTAAAAATTTAAAATTTCTTCCTTCCTCCAGAAAAACACGCATCTGCAACGGAGCAGTCTGGCGGGGGGGTGGGTGGGGAGGGGGGCCGGGGCGGCCCGCCGGCCTTTCTGAGGTGAGGTCGCCGCGTCTCCTTGGGCCGCGTCCGCATCGCATCCTCTCCCCTGCCGCCACTGCAAAAACCGACTGACCTTCAATCACGGCGCTAAGCAACCAACCAGGTCCCAGCAGAAGTGTGCTCTCCCCACACAAGCTATCACAGTATATAGGCCTCTAGCTCTAGAGAATAGAGTTCCAGGTTTGTAAGTTTCTCTTCGGAGTTCAGAACATAGGCATTCCAAATCCCTAGGGGGATGAGGAGAAACAGGGGGTCAGCGTCGGCACAGTGCACAGCGCCCAGCGCCCGCGGCCCGGCCCGCGCTTGGGGGGGGGGGCGGCACTCACTGAGTCGTCCTCTATGATAGCTGCCGAGTCGAAGAAGTCCGGCCTCAGCTCAGCTCGCTCGCGCCGGTTCCTTGACGGGGGCTGAAAAGAAAGGGTTGAGACCACGCTGCGGCCAGGAGTCGCGCAGCGGGCAGGCCGGCTTTCTGGGCTGGGGGTCTTGGTCTGTGGCCTTGAACTCCCAGCCCTCCTGCCTCGGTGTCCCCGGCGGCACAGCAGACTCCCCAGTCCTGGGTTTTTGTCTTTTTGTTTTGTTTTTTTGGCAGTGTGCCAAAAGATGGGCGGTGAGGAAGGTTTTACAAGAAAGGCAAAAAAGACGCTCGCTCACACAGTAATCCAAGCTACTCGGCAAGGAGATCAAGGTTCGAGGCCAGCCCAGGAGGGGAAGCCTGCGAGACTCAGATCTCCAACTACCCATTAAGCCCACAGCGGGGCTGTTTTCAAGTGATAGAGTGCCAGCCTTAAGCAAACGAATTCAAGCCCAGGGCTATGGCATGCACACACACGTGCACGCACACACCATTCTGTCATTGGCAAAACAGAAAAAGCTTGAGAACATGGAAGGTCATCCAAACGGGGGACTGATGACGCCCCCCCGCCCCCCAACGCTGCCATCCCGTACCAGATCGATAACCATGGTGTCCTCAAACTCCTCGTTCATGTCTTCCAGCTGGCTCCGCGACGACATCATGACGTCCTCGAAGATGGGCTCCGCGTCTTCCTCCATCAGCCCGCGGCTGCGAAGCAGAGCTGCGGTCAGCGTGCGCACCCAGCCACGCCAAGGCCTGGCTCTCCTCGAGGAGCTCACTTTGTACTGTGCCCTACAGACTCCACGCTGACCATGAGCGCCCGCACGTGAACCACCAACCAGTTCAAAACCAGCCTGAGACGCTCACCTCCACTAGACTACCCAAAGGAACTCAAAAGTGGAGTGCGCTGTGGTTCAGCACTAACCCGGAGCAAAAGGCAGCTGCGGACAGCACCCAGGCCATCTGTTCGAGCCCGAGCACCGGAAAAGGAAAGCCAGGCACCTGTGGCTCACGCTTATAATCCTGCTACTCAGGAGGCTGAGATCTGAGGATCACAGTTCAAAGCCAGCCTGGGCAAGAAAGGCCATGAGACTCGTATCTCCAATGAACCACCAGAAAACCAGAAGTGGTGCTGTGGCTCAAGTGACAGTGCCAAGGCTGTGAGTTCAAACCCCAGAAGATCACTAAATGCAATAATTAAATAATAAGGCACAGACTTAGCTATGTATCAATCTGGCTTGTTATTAATGACTGCCTTGCATAGAGGGGGAAACTGAGGCACAGGCAGGCTACAGCTACGGTGGCAAGGCTGGGCTGCACTGGGATTCAGATGCCACAGGCCGCAGAGCCCAGGCTCCCACCACCATCCTGGGTGGCAGGACACAAGTTACACCAATCTGCCCTGCCCCACCCCGCCCCGCCCCGCAAGAGCAGCCCCGCCCCACCCCGCCCCGCCCCGCATGAGCAGCCCAGACACTCACACGGCGTGCCGCACTCCGGCCCTCACTTTCATGTAGTTCATTCCCGTTCTGTCCTTCCGATTCAAGTCTTCTAGCTTCGGCTGGCCTAGCCAGGAGATCTGCATCTGCGGGCTGAGAGGCGCCGTGACTGCCTGCCCACCCGCCCGCCCAGCGGCCCTCGCGCGCTCAGGACAGAGCCACACCCGCCCCACACGCGCTCTTCCCTGGCCACGAGAACATGCTCCAGTGGTGGGACCGAGCGGCTGTCGTCCACAGGACCGCCACCGCGACGGCGCGGGAAGGACGGCTGTGGCAGAGCGCGCGGCGAGCGCCAGTGCTGCGTGGAGAAAGGAAGTCGCAGCCTCTGCGGCCAGCGGCCTGCGGGAACCCAGGCTGCACAGCCCACGCCAGCGCTGCCACTGCCTCCGTGCCTCTCCCTCGCCGGGTGACACGGGAGCGACCGCTCACAGCGTGGCTGTGTGACACGGTGACCGCTCACGGCGTGGCTGTGTGACACGGTGACCGCTCACAGCGTGGCTGTGTGACACGGTGACCGCTCACGGCGTGACTGTGTGACACGGTGACCGCTCACAGCGTGGCTGTGTGACACAGTGATTGCTCACGGCGTGGCTGTGTGACACGGTGACCGCTCACAGCGTGGCTGTGTGACACGGTGATTGCTCACGGCGTGGCTGTGTGACACGGTGATTGCTCGCGGCGTGGCTGTGTGACACGGTGATTGCTCGCGGCGTGGCTGTGTGACACGGTGATTGCTCGCGGCGTGGCTGTGTGACACGGTGACCGCTCACAGCGTGTCCCAGCAGGAGGAGGACACATGAACAGGCACGAGGCCCAGGTGCCAGTGCCGCGCGCGGGGCTCTATCGGGCCTGCTGGGGATAATGTGTGGCCCGCGTGTCGTGTCTGATGGCGGCTCTGCTCTCTCCACGTGCGTGCGTGCGTGCGTGCGTACTCACTTGTGCAGGAAGTCTGGCTCGGCGCCGTGCTCCGACTCGGGCTCCTGGATCTGCTCTCCGGCCGGCCGACTGCTCTCTCGCAGCACCGTGGACGTGAGCTGCGGCGTGGGCAGGGGGCCGGGGGTCTGAATCATGGTGTCCGTCCTGTTGAGCCACGTGTTGTCCAGGCTTTCATCTGGAAGGTTCCAGCGGCACGGTCAGCGTCTCACCACAGCTCGGCTCCAGTCCCCATCCCCGAGCCCCCCTCCGCCCACCAGCGCTTTATGATGTCCACAGGTCACGCCAAGTCCCGTTCTACCATGGGGGACTGCTGCTCTTCTCTGCTCTTAGCAATCACCAAGTGAGGTCATCCGGGCCACACACGCTTCCTGAATTATGGCTGCTGTCAGTAAGTGGCATTATGGGTATTGACTTTTTTTCAAGTTAGCTGCTTTGTAAAGTCTGAGCAACAGCGGTGAGCTAGACCACTTCATCAGACGCCGGCTAAAGGACTGACGCTCACTGAGGATCGGGTGACTGTTTCTAAGACTGAGTGGGAAACAACAGATAAACGTGGAGAACCGTGGTGGAGGATACTTTCAAAGAAAAACGACGGCATTCACTGTTCAGAGAAAGTCCAAAGCCCAGCGCCAGTCGCTCATGCCTGGGAGCTACTTGGGAGGCTGAGACCTGAAGACCCTGGTTCAAAGCTAGCCTGGGCAGGAAACTCTCATCTCCAATAAACCACTCAGAAAACCGGAAGTGGCTCTGTGGCTGATGTGGTAGAGCGCTCGCCTAGAGTTAAAGAGCTGAGGGACAGTGTCCAGAGTTCAAGCCCCACGACCGACAAAAAAAAAAAAAGAAAAAAAAAAAAGCCCAGTGTGGTGAAGGATCAAGCGGAGGCGTTCCCTGTTTGGGTGAAAAGGATGACAGCCCGGAGCTGAAGATGAGCAGGGCCTGTGGATTCCAGGCAGTGAGCCATCACTACAACTACAGGACCAAACGGGGCTGCAGCTCTGAGCGCCGTGTGCATGGAAGAACTGAAGAAGGCCACTGCGCATGCTCAGCACCGAGGGGAGGTGGCACCGAGCGCCTTTCTTTACACCAGTGATTACAACTAGCGTGCAGATCTAAAGACACATACCCAGCTCACAAGGAGAAAGCCTCGTCTGAATTCTAATTCTGATCTTAGCTCTGGGCTTTTCTTTTCTTTTTTTTTGGTCGGTCGTGGGGCTTGAACTCTGGGCCTGGGCGCTGTCCCTCAGCTCTTCAGCTCAAGGCGAGCGCTCTACCACTTGAGCTACAGCGCCACTTCCGGTTTTCTGGTGGTTTATTGGAGATAGGAGTCTCACGGTCTCTCCTGCCGGGGCTGGCTTTGAACCGTGATCCTCAGATCTCAGCCTCCTGAGTAGCTAGGATTACAGGCGTGAGCCACCAGCGCCCGGCTAGCTCTGGGCTTTTCATCACTAGGCAATAATGACACATTTAAATTATGATCCATCTTGCCACACAGTTGCAAGAAGGGGTCTTGAGAAGTAAGTGCATTGACGCACAGCTGAAGAGCAGGGACACCGACTCAATGGAATACTTACCCCATCCCATTTTCCTGACAGTTCCATGCTCTATGAAGCTAGAACTGGCGTGGTGGAGGGTAAAGTGGCAGCCGAGGGGCAGGGGCGGCAGGTGGCCTCCTGTTCACTAACGTGGCTCAGAGCAGCAGCAAGGGCTAGTGCACTTGGGGTCAGTTCCCCGGACGTATTAGCTGGCCTCTGTCCTTATGCTCTTCCACCCTCTCCCCACCCTGTCTGTTCCAGCTCTCGCCCTGGACATCTCGGGGCGCCTCACACACAGGACATGCATTTCTCTCTCGCTGCAAGGCCGGGGCGTCCGGCCTGAGGGAAGGGCGCTCACCTTCCACCCGCTTCTTGTGCAGCGGGGGCCGGCCCTTCTTGCTCCTCACTGAGGACGTCTTGCTGCTGCTGCTTCCGCTGTTCACGGACATCCTGTCGTCCTCGCCTCCAGTGACGAGCGAGTTTCTGTAGGAGATGAGCGGCAGCCACACGTCCTCCCGCCGCTCCATCATCTGCTCCGTCAGGAACTTCTCCAGGTACGAGTGTCTGGAAGAGGGAGAGCGCTGCGTCACCGAAGCGCTCCCAGCTCCGCTCGCTTGGTTTCGTGTCACGTACTCCTGGGATAATTTCAGGCCACTCCTACTTCTTCCTTTGCCTTTACATACCAGTTTCAAAAAACCTCCCAAGTTTGGTCAAAAAGATTCTGGAATTGCTCTTTCAGTGTCACTCCAGACCTTGGGAGCGCGCAGCGGCCGGCGGCCTTCTGCTCTCTAGCTAAAGCACCTCCCGCCGGTAAAAATGAAGACCCATTGGTCTTGTCTTTATAAATTCAACAACCTAAGCGCATCGAGCCGACGGAGAAAAATGTAGATGCTAAGTACTGGGACCGACTTGTCCTCCACGTCCCCTGTCCCCACTCTGGCTAGAAGCGCCACGCAGGGGTGGAGGAGACACGGGGGGCTCCTGCCAGCTCCCAGGCTTGGGGCAGCTGAGAGGTAGCTGCTGCACCGGTCAGTCACAGCTCCGTCACTCTCCAGAGCTGGGGCCGGGAAGGAGGTGGCGGGACTGCCAGCGCGCACCCCTTCCTGTCTGCCTCCTGCCACGGTGCGTGCTCTTCCCACCACAGCCTGCAGCAAGCGCACCAACCCTCGACTGAAACCTCACAGCAGAATCAAGCCTTCACCTCTAACCTCGCCCAACACAGAAAGAGCTGCAAACAACCACTCCAACGCAACAGACGTATGCAGAACACAACTGGCCAAGGACAGAATGCACACTGCTCACAGTGCAGATGGACACAGAGAGCACGAACCCCCGAGGACTCACGAGGCACACGCCAGGGAAAACAAACAGCTCCAGCCACTAGCTCCAAGGAAAAGTCCATCAACTGTGAGAGATCTGTTTAACCTAAGTATTACACTGTGTGTGTGTGTGTGTGTGTATGTGCGCATGTGTATATCAGAATATATACACACATATATACCACAATATCATCATGCTGTTTTATAAATTCTTATGTTTTTCCTTTTATGTAGCAGTTAAAATTATGCGTTTTTTGGTTGGTCGTGGGGCTTGAACTCTGGGCCTGGGCGCTGTCCCTCAGCTCTTCAGCTCAAGGCTAGCGCTCTACCACCTGAGCACAGCACCACTTCTTGTTTTCTGGTAGTTAATTGGAGGTAAGAGTCTCATGGCTTTTCTCGCCGGGGCTGGCTTTGAACCTCAATCCTCAGATCTCAGCTTCCTGAGTAGCTAGGATGACAGGCGTGAGCCACCGGCGCCCGGCTGCAGTTAAATTTTATAATGCTTTCAAATCACGTCACTCCCACCAATCCTCATGTCACTTACTGCCTGAAAGTCTCGCCGTTGGCATGCACATATCTGTGTCCCGAAAATTAATTTTGTGACCTTTCACTTTTCTTTTTTTAAAGTCAGTCTTTTCTCACCTCCTCCCTCCCTGTGTCAGTGGGGGAGAGCCTGCTGTCCTGCGCAGCCCGCACTGCCCCGCACGCAGCTTTCTGCGTTTGCATCTCAAGCGCGTGCCACCAGGCCCCACAAAAGTTCATTTTCTTGAAACAAAATAAAAAGTAGCAGTAAAACCGAATCACAGTACAATGCTCATCATCTCTGAAGGGACTGCCATCTACTTAATTTCACCTCATATTTTCTAGCCTAGGAGTGGGCGAGGAAAGAGAAAGCAAGCCCCAAACCCTGCAAGGAAACGCAAGCTTCTGAGCAGTAGCGGAGCTGAAATTATCAGTAACAATTAGAGCTACAAGATTAAAGCTCTTTCAAACATTGTCATAAAATTCCTTACTATGTGCAATTAAGGTAAGCCAGTTAAAAACACAAATACTGAAAGTTCCACTGGTGTCATTAATTATACAAACCACTTCGACGATGGTGTGAAACTTACACAGTCTTTTTGTCCTGTCGAAGAAGTTTAGAAGAGAATTCGCTCAGTACTTCCAGGAAGGCCAGATTGGGAGGCGGATGCTCTTGTCCTTTCTGATTTTGGTATTTAAAGGCAAACTCGATGCCATCCCTGAGTTAAAAGACGACAGCATTTTATTTTTTCCAGATAGATACCGGCTAACGTAACAGCAATGTTTGGGCAAGTGCTGTTGTCGGTGAAGCTAGTGAGCTGTGAGGAGTCTGTCTGTGGTACGGGTGTGCGGCCGTGGCGAGCGGGCCGCGGGCTGGCGTCCGCGCTGTGTGAGGGAGGCCGGGGCTCCCGGCGCTCAGCAGCCGCGCAGTTCCTCTGCCTTGGTTCTCTCAGTTATGAAATGACACCAACCAAATTACGGTTCTATACTCTGGTTTCTGGTGATGGGGAGTGAACCCAGCATGTTGCACTTGCTAAGCAAATGCTTTACCATGGAGCTCCACCCCAGCCCTACATACTTTTTTGTTTGTCGGTTGTGGGGCTTGAACTCAGGGCCTGGGCGCTGTCCCTGAACCTCTCTGTGCTGAAGGAGAGTGCTCTACCACAGCACCGCTTCCAGGTTTCTTGTGGTTCACTGCAGATAAGAGTCTCCTGGACTTTCTTGCCCAGGCTGGCTTTGAACTGCCATCCTTAGACCTCAGCCTCCTGAGTAGCTACAATGACAGGTGTGAGCCACCGCCCCCCACCCTATATACTCTTTTAATCCCATGTTTTCCTCACGATTTTTCAAACAGATAAGACGTACTTTATAAAAAGGGGGAGGTGGATGGTAAAGGATTTTTTTTTAAATAAATGCCACCATGTTGAGACTGTCTAAACTACATTATCTCACAGAACATCCTGTGGCGGGTTGCTTCAGCCAGGGCGGGGCACGCAGCCCCGGGGGACAGCGGTCTGCCCGTCACTCACTTGTGGAGGGTGGCCACGGCCTCTCGCGTTTTGATCTGGTCCAGCCCAAACGTAAGCGCAAAGCGTCGAGCCAGCTCCTTAATGCCACTGACATGCGCAGATGTCCGGTCTAGGTTAGGGCCTTGCTCCTGAACCAGCTCGTTGAACAGCTGAGAGAAACCAAAACAGGAAAAATTAAACTACACTGAGCAGATAACACTTGGCTTCCGTTTACAACAGGTAACCCAAGTGGAAGACTGAAGCTGCGTCCCCACAGCAACGCGGAATACCGTGGACACGGACTTTGTTTTAGAATGAGCTATTTTGTTCTGGAACTCTTTCCACTTCCCGTTCTGTTACAAGTGTTTTAAACGGAGGTGCTGGTGTGCACTTGCAGGCCCAGATACATGGGAGGCTGAAGCAGGATCCGTGAGCCCAGGAGCCCAGGCACCCCAGGCTGGCCTGGGCGGCGGTGGAGAGCCGGTGGGGGGTGGGGGTGGAGTGGGGAGCGCGTCCGAGGGTCCGTGTATGGAGCCATTCCTCTGGTATGAGTGCGCGGCGTTCTCTGTGGACGCTGTTTCAGAGACTGCTGCGGCGGAGCACCGGCCGAGAGGACGTGCGGGCACAGCGTGGCAGGTGCGTCCGTGCAGAGGCAGCGGCAGCGGCATGGCTGGAGCCAGTGCACGTAGCCGTCAAAGGATAGCGCGCACGGCACGGCCTGCGCCCAGCCCCGCCTGCCACTGCAGTCACACCAGCACCGGCGCTCAGCGCCTCCTCCCCATCTCTCTCGCGTTACTGATGCAGTCACGTCCCTTCCGTGTTCACCGGTTAGCTTCGCTCTCTGAAAACTGCCTCTGTCGTACCCTTCTGTTCACTTGACTTTTTTTATTCATGTGAAGCAAGCTATGAATATCTGCAAACATTTTCTCCCAGTTTCTCAGCTGTGTTTACTTTTCTTGGGGTGGTACTGGGGGGAGGGGTAAGAGCCCCCCATCTGAGCCTGCTCTATCAGCTTTGGATTCTTTTTGTTGTTGTTGTCCGTGGGGCTTGAACTCTGGGCCTGGGCGCTGTCCCTCAGCTCTTCAGCTCAAGGCGAGCACTCTACCACTTGAGCTACAGTGCCACTTCCGGCTTTCTAGTGGTTTATTGGAGATAAGAGTCTCACATACTTTCCTGTCCTGGCTGGCTTTGAACCGTGATCTTCAGATCACAGCCTGCTGAGTAGCTAGGATGACAGGCGAGAGCCACAGGCACCCAGCTCAGGTATTTTTTTAAAAGTGCTTACTGACGTGAAATCTATTTAAGTTCATACAGACACCAACATGTGATTTTTGCTTTATGGACTCCTTAGGACTTAAAAAATCCTGAAGTGGATTTAGAAAATCGACCTTTACCTTTATCTTCTTACAGACTTAAACTTGTTTTTACAAATTTATATAATACATTGTCAACTGACTCATCAGCACTGAAAATTCCTAATCCTTTTCCTCACAATGAGCTGAAGTAAGACCTTTATCATAAACACACACACTCATGTGTATATGCATAAATCTCTAGGCTCCCAGAAACCTCCAATTTATAAACATTTTGTGTTTTAGAAATTTTTTTTTTTTTTTGGGTCTGGTCGGGGGCCTGAACTCTGGGCCTGGGCGCTGTCCCTCAGCTCTTCAGCTCAAGGCTAGCGCTCTACCACTTGAGCCACAGCGCCACTTCCGGCTTTTTTCTTTTTGCTTATGTGGTGCTGAGGAATCGAACCCAGGGCCTCAGGCATGCAAGGCAAGCGCTCTAGAAATTTTATGCAATATATGTAGTATATTTTCTTTTTTTGGTGCCAGTCCTGGGTTTGAACTCAGGGCAGGCACTGTCCCTGAGCTTTTTTGCTCAAGGCTAGTGCTCTACTGCTTGAGCTACAGCCCCACTTCTGGCTTCTTGCTGGTTAATTGGGAAATAAGAGTCTCATGGACTTTCGTGCCTGGGCTGGCACTGAACTTCAATCCTTAGATCTCAGCCTCCTGCGTAGCTAGGGTAGGCATGGCACTGGCGCCCACTAGTAGTGCATTTTCCTTTGGGAATATTTCTGGTACACCTTCCTCAAATACTTTTTCTAGAAATTTACATGTTAAATTTTGAACTTGATATTTCATTTGGCCCAAAGCTAGAGCATCTGTTTGAAACATGAACTACAGGTTTACTTACCAAAATAAAAGACATTTCTTTGCAGAGGAACCATAGTAATATACTGACAGATGAGACAGTTTAATAAAGATACTTCGCACCTTGTAAGCACAGAGTGTTCGTCTCCTCCCCTTCCAGTTCTTACCTGTTGTAAACTGAGGATGAGGGTCTTGGCACACTGGATCTTATCAATCTGCCTGGTTTTACTAAGGGTTTCCTTAATGATATCACCATAGTCATTGTAGTACTATGAGGAAAAGAAAGAAAAGGGAGCTTTACAACAACTGAAATCTTATGATCAAAGAGTGGGCAAGTACAGTATGAATGCCATTTTTTACATCTTAAACATAGTGCGAGTTAAATGTTTGGCTATTAGTTTTAACTCTGGTCTCTCTGTGTATTTGGTATAAGCTCTGTAGTTGTGTGTGTGTGTGTCTGTTTGTGGATCTATCTGTATGTGTCTATCTAATCTATAATCATGAGGAGTCTTTGCTGTCCAGTATACAGAGCAATGCTTTAAAGACAGAAGATAAAATCCATTTTGGTCACTTTGGGAATGCCAATCTAGTGCTGCTTTCCTTATTTGTAAGGTAAGTGCTGGTCTGGCCTGGAGTAGTCCTGTTACGTGTGAACTTCTCAGAGTCTCATGGCTGTTCTGTTCTCCTAGTCAGCTAAGGTCCCGAGCGTGCCTCTGTGCGGCTCTGGGCCTCGGCAGGGTAGGGCGGCTGGGACGGCAGGAGCACCACCCTTGTCTGCAAGGTGGAGACTGGAAATACTTCAACATTTTCAGACTTTTTGGGACATCTGAACGGACTTTTTTCTGGTAGGACATTCCTCAATCAAAAATCTGAACTTAGTTAAGTGCTTGATGCTGAAACATTTTTAGATTTTGCTCAACCTATACAAGTCCCAAGTGGAACCCGGCCAGCCTCTAACACAGGCCAGGCAGAACATCTCTCCTGTCTGGCCATGCCAGAGTGCTGAGCACCGCACTTGGAGAAAAAGCAGCCAGAAACCGTGTTTCTGCTGTCAGTGTCAGGAACTCCTGAGGGGCCCAGACGGACAACGCCATCACCCATTTGCTTTAACAGCACAACAGGGAGGAATCCAAGTTTGAAGCTCTACCTTCATGTAGTGCTTGAAGATGTCCGCGGCCGCATGCATGTCCACGATGTCGTAAATGATGAGCTTGCTGAAGGCAGCCAGGAGGTTCCTCCTTTTATGTAAGGCTTCAATTTTGTTAGCTTCGTCTTCTTCATCGCCCTCTAAGCACAGGAAAGGAATGAGTCACGAACCTGCCCCTTCCCCCCCCCGCAGAGTCTGCAGCTGAAAGCTAACTTCGCTTCTCTTCAAGGAGCTGCTACCCAGCTCCCTTCTCTCCACTGGGAAATGATGTCTTTTTGCAGCTCACATTTCGCACACATAAATGATAAGCTTTACAAAAACTTTCAAAACACTTAGGGGTATCGTCCTCAAATTTTTAATGTCAAACCTCACTGGCTTACCTATTTCCAACCCTACCAAGTTTCCTTCTAAGGGACCAGATGCTAATATCAGTTCTGGGCTCTGCTATGCCCTCTCACATCCAGGCCTGCTTTATTTGACTTCAGCTTAGTTATTTTCTTCTGCACATATATGTACCCGTGGAATTTACTCGACACCTTTCTTCGCTTTTTTCTAATTAACCTGTTGTGAAACATGGATGTTTTGAGCGGGTCATGCACCAAGTGGTTGTACTTTACATAAGGACAGGGTCTTGCTTACATTTTACCCAGGGCCAACCCTGGATCGCCTTCTTCCTACCTATGCCTCCACGTAGCTGGGATTGCAGCTGTGAACCACCATGCCTGGTTTATTTGCTGAAATGGAAGTCTCACTAACTTTGTCTGGAATGGGCTCAAATTTCAATCTTGGTCCCATGAGTAGCTGGAATTTCAGGCATGAGCCACCATGACTGGCTTCTAAGTTACTCTTAAAGGAGCAAGGTGTTATCTACATTTTGTTCCTGTTGGTTCTGAAATGCACAAATATGTATTTATGTACGTACACAGGATTGAGTGTACACTTGGTGGGAGGCACCGTGCACAGGCAGACACTGCCCCGCAAACACTGTACCAAGCTACACCTCAGCCCAATAGTTTACTTTTCTGCAGGAGAGAAATATCCCCCATCCTGAGGGGCTTGAACTCAGGACCTGGGCGCTGTTCCTGAGATTTTCTGCTGAAGGCTAGTGTTCTACCACTTGAGCCACCGCTCCACTGAAGGCTTTTTTAGTAGTATATTGGAGAAAGAGTCTTGGGCTGGGAAGGTGGCTTAGTGGTAGAGCGCTCACCTTGCCTGCATGAAGCCCTGGGTTCGATTCCTCAGTCCCACATAAACAGAAAAAGCTGGAAGCGGCGCTGTGGCTCCAGTGGTAGTGTTAGCCTTGAGCAAAAGAAGCTCAGGGACAGCGCCCAGGCTTTGAGTTCAAGCCCCAGGTCTGGCAAAACAAAACAAAACAAAAAAAACCCCAGAGTCTTATGGACTCTTCTAGGCTGGCTTTGAACTGCAATTGCCCACCTTCAGCCTCCTGAGGATTACTCAGGAGTGAATAACCACTGAGCCACCAGTGCCGGGTGAAATACCAGAATTTTGAAGATCTAATTTGGCTTTTTTCTTTGTCTTGTGAGATTTATGAAACAAGATAGATATCGACAAAACAATCACTGTAATTACCCATGCTTTGATTCTCTTCATCCTGGTCAATGAAAACATGATCCATCACAAAACTGAGGAGCTCAGACTGGAGGCCCGAATCTGGATTAAACACCAAGGGCTGGAGGCCCTCTCTGCCACCCGTCATTAACTGGTGGCTAAAAATCATCAGAAGATCACAGAGTAACATGAAAGCCTGAAATGGAGAGAGGGAGTGCATTAGCAGAAGTGTGTTCATGCGCACACGACTACGAGCCAGCAGCCGTCAAACCACGATAGTGTGGCTCAACAGCAGGACTGCAACGTCAATGTTAAACACTGACGTTCCAGCCTTCAAACGCCCCACCTAACAGCATGACTTTTATCACCCACATCCCAATACTACCCGTTATTTGAGGGTAGTAACGTAGAAACAGATCACCAAAATATTTTTGGCTTGAATTTGAAAAATCAGTTAAATTCAACTGACAATACAAATGATTATGACCGACACCAGAAATCTATTACCTGTTACATAATCAAACAATCAGCCTAAGTTTTAAGATAATCTCTGTAGTTCAGCACATTATAATGTAGAATCCTAAGCCTGTACACTACAATTTGGAATTCTTAAGTAAAAATATAAAAAAAAGAATCTAAAAACATTGATATAATAAGTCCTGTAAGGCCTCTTACTAAGTTTAGTTACCAGTTCACCAAAGACAAAATATTACAATACAGGTTTATGCTGCCAAGTTTTTATTTTGTTTTTGTTTTTTCTTTTTTAAAAAATCAGTGCAAGGCTTGAACTCAGGGCCCTGAGCTCTTTCGCTCAAGGCTAGTGCTCTACCACTTTGAGCCACAGCTCCATTGCTTTTTGAGTGGCTAACTGGAGATAAAGAGTCTCACAGGGACTTTTCTGCCTGGGCTGGCTTCAAACCGCAACCCTCAGATCTCAGTCTCCTGTGTAACTAGGATGACAGGCGTGAGCCACTGATCCCTGGCTTATGCTGCCGAGTTGTAAATATTTAATGGAGGGGGAGACGTGAATACATGTCATGAGTTTATGTAGTAACTCTCTCGTAAGAATTTTCAGGTTCTGAAATGTCCAAACAATCAACTTATATTCAAACTCTAAACATTTATTTCTAAGGAGCACCATCAGCTGGGCGTTTATTTATGGCTAGGAACATCCCAGCCGCCACCTGAGCCACCGCGCAGCTCATGCCCTTGCTGTAAACCCTGACCATAGGAGTGCGCTGCAGGAGCCACGCTCACAGGGCAGGGGGCTTCGTGGGAATTCGAGCCAGCCTTGATGCAGACACTGGATGGAGCCGGGCATTTCCAGTCCACACTGCTGGGGTTCTGAGGGGTTAGGGAAGACCATCTCAGTTTCTACTTCCCGTTAAATGCTGATGGTGCAGTAAAAGAGACAGGGCATCGCAGGATGAACAGTGCTACATCTGTCCTGGAAGGTGACCATGTCCCGGCCCAGCAGAAAAAGCACAGGCCAGGCTGTGGGGCCCCATGCTTCAAATCCAGCCTATGCGGGTGGCAAGGGCTGGAGGATGGGCGGAAGTCCATGCTTCAAATCCAGCCTATGCGGGTGGCAAGGGCTGGAGGGTGGGCGGGAAGTTTGTGGGGTGTGGTATTCTGGTGGCCAGTGGAAGCGGGAGGATCCGCACCCAGGCCAGCCCCAGCACAAAGTGAGATCTCAAAAGCAAAGAGAGGAGGCTTGGTTCAGGTGGTCAAGCACAAAACCCAGTACTGAAAGCCAGTAAAAAATATAGTATGGAAAAGGTAGACTCCGCCTTGCATACAAGTGTAAGTGAAGAAAGTTTCCACAGTGGTTCCTTGGGTGGAGAGGCCTGTGGAGTTGGTGGACTGGAAGGATATTTCCATCGCAACCCTGACTTCTGCACACTGTCCAGGGAGACATGTCTGGGAATTTCCTGCCTTAACAGAGCGGCTCTTTGTCCAAGCCTTCACAAGGCCGCCTCCTGACACACAGGACAGCTCCAGTATGCCCACTCCCAGGTCTTAGGTTGGTGAAGGGCAGCTGGGTTGCGCTGGACTAGTTACAAGTGCAGAAATGAAGCTCTTCCCAGTGTGGGAAGGAGCTGAAGAACGATGACAAGAAGTCAGCATCAAGGCTCCCCTGTCCTAGTACAGGCAGCAGTCAAGAATTCTAAGCCCAGCCTGGCGCCAGTGGCTCACGCCCGTCAGCCTAGCTACTTAGGAGGCTGAGAGCTGAGGATCACAGTTCAAAGCCCGCCCAGGCAGCAGTCTGTGAGACTCTTATGAACCACCAGAAAACCAAAAGTAGCGCTGTGGCTCAAGTGGTAGAGTGCTAGCTTTGAGCTGAAGAGCTGAGGGACAGCGCCCAGGCCCAGAGTTCAGGCCCCATGACCAACGGCAACAAGGAAGGGAGGGAGGGATTCTAAGCTGAATGCCAGTGGCTCATGCCTATCATCCTAGTTACTGGGAGGCCATGATCTGAGGATCAACCTAGCCTGAGCAAGAATTTCCCATGAGGCTCTTTTATCTCCAATTAAAAAAAAACCCAAAAAACTAGAAATAAAGTTCTGGCTCAAGTGGTAACCGAGCAGTAGCTTTGAGCAAATTAGTTCAGAGACAGTACCCAAGCCTTAAGTTCAAGTCCCAGGACCAGTACTTAAGTAAGTAATCAGTAAATAAAAATTGGTTCAAAGTTTGTTTTTTTTTGGACGTCACGGGGCTTGAACCCTGGGCCTGGGCATTGTCCCTGAACAATTCAGCTCAAAGCTAGCACTCTACCACTTGAGCCACAGTGCCACTTCCGACTTTTTCTGCTTATGTGGTGCTGAGGAATTGCACCCAGGGCCTCATGCATGCAAGGCAAACACTCTACCACGGAGCCACCTTCCCAGTTTAAAGTTTTGAACCAGCAAAAGGCAGGGCTGGAGGCATGGCTCAAGAGATGAGTACCAACCTCGCAAGTACAAAGCCCTGAGTTTAAAGTATCAGATCTAAATTTAAGCTGGGCACTGGTGGTTTATGCCTGTAATCCTAATTACTCAGGTGGCTGAGGATCATGGTTCAAAGCCAGCCCAGGCAGGAAAGTCTGAGACTCTTCTCCAATCTATCACCAGAAAACTGGAAGTGGCGCTGTGGCACAAAGTGGTAGAGTGCTCGCCTTGAGTGAAAAAGAGCTCAGCGATAGCACCCAGGCCCCAAAGTCAAGCTCCATGACCCAAAAAAGTCTAAACTTAAGTCTTGCAGGTGATGACAGTGTACTTGTCAAAGTACAGGAGCAGAATTTATTTATGAAACAAGTTACCTTGCTTTATAACTACATTATTCAGACATCTACACTCTTGCCCTAGATGTTAGATACATAATACATTACAAAGTGTCATAACATGATGTCTTTTTACTATTCACCTATATATCTGTGTTGTTTTTATCTGGTACTAAATTAATAATTTCTTACCTGTTCTTTAACTGGAGTATTAACATTAGATAGGCACTGTTGGCAAACAGCCAGAAAGGATTTCACTGTTTTCCTCAATACCAACAAATCATCCTGGAAGACACAGGCAGATATGCAAGCATGAATTACAGTATTGTACAAAACAGATCCAAAAACATAACAGACAGAAAACAGCCAGACTGGTTCGGCATGAAGGAACTTCGAAAGTTTATCACTGGGAACCAGTTAGTCTAGGTATTTCCTATGACCGTACCTAACATGAAGTTGTGTTCAGGACTATCTGGTTGCTGTCCACTTCCTAGTGCACTTCTAAATCCT
>NW_012267409.1:658005-701232 GCF_000151885.1 Dipodomys ordii
TAGTCTAGGTATTTCCTATGACCGTACCTAACATGAAGTTGTGTTCAGGACTATCTGGTTGCTGTCCACTTCCTAGTGCACTTCTAAATCCTTCTGCTGATGAGTTGACTGGTGGTGGGCCCCGCCCTGGGTAGCTTCAGGCTGCTCTGGAGAGACCCAAATAAACCCTCCCCCACTTCCTGTAAGTGGAAAGGCTGGCAGCTGGGCCCTAATGGCCAAGGGAGTAAGTGCTCAGATAAAAATGCGAAGGGGCTGGCTTTAGAAGCTTCCAGAGAGATGGAAATGAAGCTTCCTGGAGGCCATACACCCATGCTCCACCCTTGCCCGTATACCTGGCCCTGCCTTTTATTTTTTGTAGTCCAGGCAGGCCTTGAACTACTGATCCAAGTGTGTGCATTACAGGTGTGCAGCACCATGCCTCGCTTGTAACCAAGTGGCAAGAGTGTTTCTCTAAGTAAATTTCAGTACAGAGCTTCGGTGAGTCACTGGCAAGTTGTTGGAACCCACCAGGGCCACGGGAAGCCCGTGTCCAGCAGGAATGTGCAGCTGGCCTTGAAACTGGGGGTCCAGACCACTGCCTGCAGGCAGCGTCTTGCTCCCGTCCGCCGGGGAACTGCATGGGTGCTGGTGGAAACAGCCACCCCAGAGGCCCCCGAGGGTTCTGTTCTGAGTACAGAAATGAGTTTGTTTCCTCCTTAATGGCACATGCGCTGGGAGCGAGGGGCTGGCTGGGGATGCATGTGGTCTGCTAAGAGGGGAGGATGGCCAGGGGGGAGGCGGTGGCCCTGCTTCTGACGTCACTGCAGCTGGCGGCAGAGGCCGCGCCATGGACGCCTGTGTGGGGAGGCAGGCAGGACTGACACTCCCTCAGCCTCACACTCGGAGGATTACACTCTGTCCACGACGTTGGACCTCATTGCCAAGGCAATGGCGGCCTGGGGGCGCACTGTGTAACAGCACCCTGAGGCCTGTGCACTCTGCAACACCCCCCGCAAAACACCGCACGCACTACTCCAGACAAAGCAGTCAGTCTGCTTCACACACAAGCCACGTAAGACCGGCTTTGCGATGACCACCGCACAGGACTGACACCCAGGCCACAGCGAACACCGCAGGCCCTCCCTATACTGCAGACCTGAAAAACAGTTCAGGAAGCCAGCTTAGCTACATGGATCTCAGATACTGATTTAGATAGGTGGAGGCACGCTACTGCTGTTTAAACCCCACACACCACAGCCCGCTCCCAGGGCCACTGCTATCCTTGGGATTGGAACCCTCACTCCTACCTTAGGATCCACTTAGGCTCCAGGAACTCTGCCACTGCCCATGATAGTTCCAAACAACACAGAGTTCTCTTTCCTGTGCAATGAAGGAAACTAAAGGAGCCGGAGGGACTGGGGAGCAGCGACGGGAGCACAGGGAGAGACAAACTGCCGACCCATCCCACGCACCCCAGAGCCAAGGAGCGGGGAGGTGTGTTCACCCCCAAAGCCGCAGACAGTGGAGCACTGACTTCAATGCTTTGGGCAGGAGAAGTTCAAGAAGCTTTGGGGCTGCGACTTAATGATAACAAAACGGCAGGCATTGTTAACTGAACAAACAACTAGCGGTAAATATATTTCAGTTAGAATATTAAAAAATACGAGTATTAATACTGAAGCTCAAAGTGAAGTTTCTTGCCTATCTTGCTGCAGGAACTGAACAGAAAAAAAATAAAACAACTTCTTCTTCTTCTCCTTCTCTTTCTCCTTCCCCCCCCCCCCCATCCTCCTCCTCCTTTTCCTTCCCCTTTTCCTCCTTCTTCTTGTTTTTGCTAGTCCTGGGGCCTGAATTCAGGGCCTGAGCACTGTCCCTGAGCCTCGTTTGCTCCAACAAGACTCTTAGCACTTGACCACAGCACCACTTCTGACTTCAGGCTGCCTTCGAGCTGCAATCCCTAAATCTTAGCCTCCTGAGTAGCTAGATTATAGGTGTGAGCCACCTGGCGTCCAGCCGCAAACTCAAATTTAACCTCAAAGACCATTCTGCAACATGAAAATGCTGGAAATATAAGAACTGTACACTTCTTACATAAACACAGTGGCTCAGCAATGCATCACCATTTAACAAACACCTAATAGTTGTTAATTACTAGGAAAAAAACATTCCCCCCCAAAAAAAAATACCCTGCAGGGGAATAAAACTGTATTACCAAGTCACTCAAGGGGTATTAAGCAGGGTAAGATACCTATTTTATTTCTATTTAAATAAACAGCAAGCCAAGGAAAGTAGACTATTTGATCGCTAATGTTGGTGGAAAAGCCTCCCATCTCTATACTACACTGGAGAGTCTTATGTTTTGTCTAAATAATCCTAATATTGCCTTAGGCCTCTAAGATCAACAACTAAAGCATATTCTTGTGTTGTAATAATTGTGAGTTATAACAAATTCTAAATAATAGTTCTCGTTTCTGACTTATCTTTCACAGAGCACTCTACAGGAAAACTAGGTTCCTGAAGGCCCAGGACATCAGGTTTAAAACTCTTACTGAAATACTGGAAGAAACATGACTCATAAATTTTTATTTTTTGGAAGGGGGTGTGTGTGGGGGAAACAGGGCAGTCCTGGGCGCTGTCCCTGAACTACTTTGGCTTAAGGGTAGCACACTACCACTTGAGTCACAGAACCACCTCTGGCTTTTTCTGTTTATGTGGTACTGAGGAATCGAACCCAGGGTTTCATGCATGCTATGCAAGTATTCTACCCCTAAGCCACATTCCCAGCCCAAATTTTTATTATTATTATTTTTTTTGGCGGGGAGCCACTGGTGCTTGGCAAATTTTTACTTTTCTAGGTTGAATATATTTACTATTTACTTCTGGTTTTCAGAAGGTTTTGGGTTTTTTTTTATTTGTCAGTAGTAGGACATGTCCCTGAGCAATTTTTGCTCAAGGTTAGCACTCTACCACTTTGAGTCACAGTGCTACTTCTAGTTTTCTGATGGTTTGCTGGAGGTAAAAGTCTCAGGGACTTTCCTGCTTGGGCTGCCTTTGAACCATGCTCCTCAGATCTCCGCCTCCTGAGTTGCTTGCATTGCAGGAATGAGCCAGCAGTGCCCAAGCTCCAGAGGGTTTTTAAATGCTAAGTTGGATAAAACTTTCAAACACAGAACTTTAGGTAAACAGACCTACTTTATACTCCAGCTTTTTTTTTTTTTTTTCTAAATGAAAGACCCTTCTGAGAATTGAGCAAGAAATGGCTCTTTTTCCCCTCCTATTTTGAGAGAGCTAGAATCAGGAACCTGTGACTGCATGTGATAGCATCAAGAATAAAACCTACTAAGGAACAAGCCTGGAATCATGGACTGACCAAAGCAAAGGCTTACAACTAACTGGACAGCTAATGAAGATAGAATTCTCAAGAAATAAAAAAGATAGAGGCAAAGGACTCAGGCAGAAAAGAAGTGAAATTAAATGGCTATCACTAGGAAAGATGTGCTCCTGTAAGGACAGCAATTATTTCCCATGTGGGCCCCATTCCCTTCCCTTTTAAACCAGTATTTCTGCAGATAGAGCTGTGTGCCACAGGAATTCTGGGCAAAAACCCAAGAGAGGTAACTCTTTTTTTTTGGTCCGGTTGTGGGGCCTGAACTCTGGGCCTGGGCGCTGTCCCTCAGCTCTTCAGCTCAAGGCTAGCACTCTACCACTTGAGCCACAGCGCCACTTCCGGCTTTTTTTTTCTTTTTGCTTATGTGGTGCTGAGGAATCGAACCAGGGCCTCATGCATTGCAAAGCAAGCACTCTACTGCTGAGCCACCTTCCCAGCCCGAGAGGTAACTCTTGTTCCCTGCTACTCAGCAGGAGAATAGAAAGATCCAGAAAGCAGCCTGTATAGGTCTTCTTTCCTGCCTGTTTCTAGCACACTTCTAGGAGTGTTCTCATGGGGAGAAGAACAAGGCTAAAGGGACTTGACCATCAGCTCCCCTCTCGCTTCTTCCTTCTCTACTCTGGAGGTTACAGTGAAAGATGCAAAGGAG
The DNA here is from genome assembly GCF_000151885.1 of Dipodomys ordii. Lineage (NCBI taxonomy): Eukaryota > Metazoa > Chordata > Mammalia > Rodentia > Heteromyidae > Dipodomys > Dipodomys ordii. Next base: position 662,022 of record NW_012267409.1, read on the forward strand.
AACCCTAAGTCAGAAGAGTGCAAAGAAACAAAACTTATACGCACAGTGAGATCAAAGGAGGAGACTCTTAGGAGAGGAACACAAAGGCTCAAGGCCTACGTGCATGATTATAAAAAATGTTTATCAAAATGAACTCCAGGAAAAGGAAATGAGGCTTTTTCTGTTGCTGCTTTTCTTTTCTATCTTGTTTGTTCATTTACCTGTCTTTGGGAGGGTAAAGCGAGACATGTAAGTGGAGACAGAGAGTGAACAAATGTAGCAGTGGTACTCACTAGGCATTGTGTTGAAAATGAACTATACAATTTGGAGGTGGGGATGGGAGGGAAAAACTGCTAGAGAATGTGAGAAGGGGGGACACTATCCAAAAAGAAATGACTCATTACTTGACTAAATAACTGTAACCACTGTAGATCACCTTTATAATAATAATTTTAAAAATTTGTAAAGAGAATTTGTTATCTAAGCACCTGAATCATCACTTTCATTACAGCTGTAGGGACGGTGGACGAAAATGGGAGTAACAGCAGGCCCAGGCAGGGATGTCTGTGCAGGCCTGTCTTCGGCAGTCCAGAGTACAAACACACAGGGAGGGTGGCCTAAGTGATAAGACAGAGAGGGCAGCACAGCTCCTTCAGAAGGGGAGGGGAGAGAAGGGGCGAGCTTGAATTCTAAATCTCCAGGCCCAAACAGGCAATAGGGCAATATTGCGGCCTTCCCTCATTTGCTTGGCTCTCCAAATGTATTTCCCTGACTGGACGGGGCTGCTTGGGCCGGAGCAGCACTAGGGGGCAGCGGAGCGGAGCCGAGCACATGGAGACTGACCCATGCTATGGCCCAAGAGAAATGAGGGGAAGGGAAGAAACACACAGTGGCAAAGCCTGCAACGTCCACCCCAAATACTCATCAAGACCTAGTCTTGATGTGACTTCTCATGTTACTTCGTTTTATAAAGTGTTGACTGCTAAACTGCATAATTACAGAACTAGAATTAATCTACCTGTATGAAAGTGCTCACGTGAGGAGAGACAAAAACAAAGTTTATAAACTAATCTCTAAAAAGCAATTTGGCAATATGTATCAAGATTCTAAACTTACTTAAAATAAAAACCTTCTATGTACCTGTGAATGACAACCTAGCGATTTCATCTCTTAAGGATGCAACACAAACAAAACGAGGGAGAGCAGAATAAGCTATTAGTCCAGTGTGCTTATCATAGTATTAATCTTATTAGTAAAAATGTCTAAAACTAAGGTTTTGTTGTTGGTGGTGGTTTTAAGGCTTGAACTCAAGGCCCTGAGCTCTTCTGCTCGAGGCTAGCGCTCTACCACTTTGAGCCACTACTCCACTTCGGGTTTTTGAGTGGTCCATTGGAGGTAAGAGTCTCACAGGGACTCTGCCAGGGCTGACTTCAAACTGTGATCCTCAGATCTCAGTCTCCTGAGTAGCTAGGATAACAGACGTGAGCTGCAGACACCTGGCTTCTAAAGCTAAGTTTTTAAGAAAACAGAACATAAACTGCAATGTAGCTATGTAAGCAACTAGTACATACACAGTGATTAGGCTTGAGGAAAAAATGCTCAGGGACTGTGTCCAGGCCTTGAATTCAAGCTCTAGGACCAGCACAAAACATATATATTCTCTATGTTTTAAATAACTAATTCCTTTTATGTGTGGGTGTCAGTCCTGGAGCTTGAACTTGGGGCTTATATACTGTCCCTGAGTTTGTGCTCAAGGCTAGCATTCTGCCACTTTGAGTCACAGTGTCATTTTTGGCTTTTTGGTGGTTATTTGGAGATGAGTCACGCAGACCTTCCTGCCCAGGCTGGCTTTAAACCATGGTCCTCAGATCTCAGCCTCCTGAGTAGCTAGGATTATAGGTGTGAGCCACTGGTGCCTGGCCCCAGACAGTCTCTTATATAGCCCAGGCTAGCCTTGAACTTGTGATCTTCCCCAGTCTGTATCCCAAGTGCTGAGTCCAAGTATTTGCCAACATACTCATTGCCAAAATACTACATTAAACTAACATAAGATTAATAAACTATTATATTAACTAAAAAGAAGGCACAGACCATAAATATATGATCTCAAAATATCATAAATCTAAACCACAGCAAAACATTAACAAGAGTTATCCACAGGTAGTAAACCTTGGGGGCTTTGTTGTATGCAAACAATTCTACTTTCTATTTACACTCAATTAATAGGCTGAATTCATTAGCTAAAAATACTATGTCCTCTTCAGAGATTTACCTGGGTTTTGTAAATGAGAAACAAACAGATGGTAGTCAGCTGGCTTACTTGCTGCTAAAGGATCCATTCTATCTTTTTTTTTTTGGTCAGTCATGGGGCTTGAACTCTGGGCCTGGGAGCTGTCTCTCAGCTCTTCAGCTCAAGGCAAGCTCTCTACCACTTGAGCTACAGCGCCACTTCCGGTTTTCTGGTGGCTTATTGGAGATAGGAGTCTCACGGTCTCTCCTGCCCAGGCTGGCTTTGAACCGAGATCCTCAGATCTCAGCCTCCTGAGTATCCATTCCATCTTAATATCTTGTCAGCAACAAAAAAAATGCTTCATACATTAACTTTTAGTTTCCCTCCAAGTGGCCCAACATTAAAAATGTTAAGTATATTTAACGTTTATCAATATTCCAGTATCTACTACACTGTATTTAAATTTCAGGGAAATATTATAAAGAGGGAAAAGAAGGGAGCTAGTTCTATGCTCATCAGTACTGAGGCTCTCAGCGGGCAGGACAGCGGGGTGTTTAAGATCCTAGCACTTTCTATCTGCATGCAGTGGGGTGTACAGAAACCCGGATTTGTAAAATGACTGATGACTTTACCAATTTGTGGTCTTGAATGAGTTAACTAGTGCATGAAAGTTTATTAAAAACAAAACTATAACTAATCTGGCCAGAACTAAGTGTATTAAAAGCTTTAACACAAGAGTAAAGACAGCACTAGTAGAAAGAACTAGACTGAGAGTGGATGGGATGTGCTGTAAGTGCATGGTTTCAGGTAACTCCCAATCTACGTGAGGCTCAGGCTCCACATCTATCACATGGGACTGCAATTACGTCCCCTTTACAGACAGATTACGAACATTTCATGAGAACAATTATGTTCATATGGCTTACAAGATACAGAAACACCAATAAGATAACAGTAACAATCTCTCTCCTAGGCTTCATTTTCAAATTCCTCTACAATTCTAATAGGATAGCACAACGTAACGTTGCAGAGCGAACCCAAGACTGAACCACTGAAGCACTGCTCTATCATTCGTGCATGGCATTACTGTGAGAACTGTCCTAGCAGTTTTTTTTTTTTTGTTTTGTTTTTTTTGGGTCTGGTCATGGGGCCTGAACTCTGGGCCTGGGCGCTGTCCCTTAGCTCTTCAGCTCAAGTTGAGCGCTCTACCACTTGAGCCACAGCGCCACTTCGGGCTTTTTTCTTTTTGCTTATGTGGTGCTGAGGAATTGAACCCAGGGCCTCATGCATGCAAGGCAAGCACTCTGCCACTGAGCCACCTTCCCAGCCCCTGTCCTAGCAGTTTTAAAAGTAATTTCTTTGTGATAAAATTATGCTAAGTATCAACAATAATCTTTCGTGCAATTCAATTTTCTAGAGGAAAATATAAGATCTCATGTATCTGTGTAGATATGTTTAGTATCTCAGTTTTTGGTCAGCATAGAGTTTAACAGCTAGAAAAGTTTGCCTTAACACAGCTTTCAATTCTATCAATAAGAGACAAATAAATCAATCAATAAGACACAAATAAATCCATTTTTTTAAAAAGCCAGAACTAGGGCTTGACTAGGGGCATTCTCAATCATGAATGGCGCTCCATCACTTTAACTATGTCTCTAATTATGGCTTTTGCGCATTAGAAATATGATTTCCATTTGTTTGCCTGGGCTGACTTCAAACCTTGATCCTTAAGAGCTATGTTTCCAGTAGCTAAAAATCTAGCATAAACTACTAGCACCTACTAATAAATGATTTTTTTTAGTTGTTACTAATACCTAGAAAGCACTTTAAATTCATAAAATGCTTTCACGTAAATGATATGCTCTGAAATTATTTTAATGACATGTCTTAAGGTTATATAAATTAATGATATGGCTTGGAGAGACAGAAAGTCTCTTTATCAAGCAGGAGACTAATAATATAGACTACATTCATATAAAAAAATGTACATGGCTCTTAAATTCCTCAGAGGTATTCTATACCTATACAAGGTAGCAGAATATTTAGCAATTACTGGTCAAGAAGTTATTATATGCCAATAACCATTTAAAAAGGACCAATCTTGGCAAATGAAAGATTAAATCTAAGAGTTCTTATGTTGTGAGGAATCAAGCTTTTCAAGGTTATGACTCACAGCACCATCTTTTTACTTCTGGACATAACTGATACACAATAATGACTCAAGGTTCTTTAGACTTAAAAAAACGCTACTAACAACTTCAAGGTGAGAAATTAAAGAGTGCTTTATATGCACTAAAAATGCACACAAAACTACAAATGAAAATCAACAGAATAACAAAGCATCTACAAGTGGCATCAGTGTTCTCTCTGGCATAAAGGAAATGCGTGCTGGTCAGGAACACATACTGCCAAACCAGCATGAAGCATTCTCTCTGGCTTCTGACAAAAATAAAGCAGAAAGGCAGGAATCTTAAAATAGAAAATGCTTAAAATGTATTTAAGAGCAGAGATTCTTTATGTGTTTTTTGTGCCAAGGCTTGAACTCATGGCCTTGTACTCTTCCTTGGCTTGTTCATTCAAGGCTAGCACTCCACCATTTGAGCCATGTCCAGCTTTTTGGTTGTTAATTTGAGATAAAAGTCTTCTGGATTTATCTGCCTGGTCAGCTTTAAACCAGGAACCTCAGCTCTTAGCCTCCTGAGTAGCTAGGATTACAGGCATGAGCTACTGGTGCCCAGTTTAAGAATAGAGATTCTTGTGGTAGTGGTTCATGCCTAGCTACTCAAGAGACTGAGATCTCGAGGATGGAGGTTTGAAGCTAGTCTCGACCGAAAAAAGTCCATAAGGTTCTATCGCCAATTAACCAAAAATAAGCCAGACCAAAGTAACAGAGTACCAACCGTGAGCAAGTAAGCTGAGCAAAAGGGTAAAGTGCAGTATCAAGCACCAGTACTGGTACATAGACTGGCACATATTAAAAAAAAAAAATCAGGCCAAATATTTCACAAGACCTCAAAAATATTAAAATGTGACATCTTTAAATTGGCTTTTGTTACTGACAAAAGGTTAAATTTAAAATTTTCTTTTTTCTTTTTGTCTGGTCGTGGGGCCTGAACTCTGGGCCTGGGCGCTGTCCCTCAGCTCTTCAGCTCAAGGCTAGCGCTCTACCACTTGAGCCACAGCGCCACTTCCGGCTTTTTTCTTTTTGCTTATGTGGTGCTGAGGAATTGAACCCAGGGCCTCATGCATGCAAAGCAAGCACTTTACCACTGAGCCACCTTTCCAGCCCCTAAAATTTTCTTTTAAGGACTGAAATTGCCAATTAAAATAGAAAAAGCCGAGGTTTTACAATATATTGCCATCTTTCAAATGAAAAACAAGCAAGTAAACAAACAAATCAAACTACATTCCAAATTCAAGGAGATCTCAAATTATTAATCAGAAAGGAAAAAATCTTTCTCTGAGAAAAGAATGATCTGCATTAAAATACTGGTTTTAAACGGAAGCATTAATTATCTTTAGTGCCCTCATAGTGTGATAAAATGAAGCATATGAAAACATCCCAATCTTTTAAGGTTTTTTTTTTAAATTCATGGAACAACAGCAGAACCTATTTTAGATCTGTGTTAGATAAGTCCAATGTGTTGACATTTTCTTCATGGTTTCTTTTTTTGAGTTAAATTTTTTGTTTTGTCAGTGATGGGACTTGAACTCTAGGCCTGGGCGCTGTCCCTCAGTTCTTCAGCTCAAGGCTAGTGCTCTACCACTTGAGTCACAGTGTCACTTCCAGTCTTCAGGTGGTTTATTGGACGTAAGAGTCTCACGGACTTGCCTGCCCAGGCTGACTTTAAACCTAGATCCTCAGATCTCAGTCTCCTGAGTAGCTAGGATGATAGGCGTGAGACACTGGCACCCAGTGAGTTAAATGTTTTCTAAAATTTTTACTAGGAGCTCACATTTCTTAAAATAGTATTTCCTGAAAATTCTTTAAAGCATGATGTTTCAGAAGAGATTTTGACTTAATTCTTGGGACACAATTATTACAGAACATTCAAAATTTTTAGCTTGAATTTTTTTTTTTTGTTGGTCATGGGGCTTGAACTCAGGGCCTGGGCGCTGTCCCTCAGCTCTTCAGCTCAAGACGAGCGCTCTACCACTTGAGCCACAGCGCCATTTCCGGTTTTCTGGTAGTTCATTGGAGATAAAGAATCTCATGAATTTTCTTCCCCTAGCTGGCTTTGAAGCATGATCCTCAGATCTCATCCTACTGAGTAGTAGGATGTCAGGTGTGAACCACCAGTGCCTGGCCTGAAATGGAATTTGGATTGAAATCCAAAGACATACATTCACACACACACATCCTTAATCAATGACATTTTTCATGTGTGCATGCACCAGTCCTTCGGCCTAACCCCAGAGCAAGCTAGGTCTCTAGCACTTGAGCTACAGCTCCACTTCTAGATTTTTGTGTTGAACTGGAAAGGAGAACCTCACAGACCTCTCCTGCCTGGGCTGGCTTCAAACTGCAATCCTCAGATCTCTTGAGTAGTTAGGTGTGATTACAGGTGTGAGCCATGGGTACCCAGTTCAATGACGAATTTTAAGGCAGGCTTTCCTTTAACCTCCATCTCATGAGTGGAGCCAGGGGTATGTTTATTTCTATTTACTGTACAGCTGGGCTAAGATTCTTCAGGACTTCAATTTTGTCATGTAATCACCATTAGTTGTTCCATCTTTTGAAAGGGTCTGGGATGCTTTCTAAATTAGTAAAGGTTCTCAATGGAAATTAGGCTGCACTGTTTCTCTTTCTTACAGCATCTCACCTACAGATCTGTATTTCCTGTATTTTAATTATGTGTGTGCATGTGTGTGTGTGAAGACTGCCTATCTTCCAAGAGAAATAAACATACTCATAAGGCAAAGCAAGAACTAGTAACAATAAACTACCATATATTTTATAAAGATTAGAATAGTTTATATAACTGATAATACATGGTTAAGAGAAGGTTATTTTAATAATAACTCTTCTGCCTCCGGGAGCTCTTACTTACTTTGGAAGGAGAACCATCAGTAATTTTCACCAACTGCCAAAGAATCGAGTAATGGGAACATTGCAGTGCCTGAACGACTATCTGTATCAAATGGAAAAAAAACGCAATAAAAAATTGAAACAAATGAGACAATTTATGTTTGCACAGTACTAGAATAATTATTTTACTGGCTTTTCTTTTATAATGAGGTTCCAAATCCAGTTTATATATATTAATGAGAATGGCTAAAATATTTGACTAAAAAAAATAAACCAACCAATAGAATTCAGAGAACAAAAACAGACCATATCTTGATAATATGGACTCAAATAAATAATACTATGCCTTCAAACAAAAATGTACTATTTATCTATTGGGTATTATGACTGGGGTCTGAACTTAGGGCCTTTTACTTGCTAGGCAGGCACTCTATCACCCTTGGGCTTTTTAAACTTCGTTATTGATTTATTTAGTAGTACTGCTATTTGTCTCAGTCAGTCTGGACTAATTCCTCCTATTTATGCTTCCTTCATAGCTGGGGTGATAGCTATGCACTAACACGCACAGCTTTGTATGGGTTAAGATTGGGGAAGGAGTAATCTCCAGAAACTTTTTGCCTAGGCTATGATCCTCATGATCTCAACCTCCACAAGTAGCTAGGATTACTCCCAGCATTGTATAAAGTTGTTTTGTTTGTTTTAAAGAAAAGCAGTGAGATTATTTGCATTAAAACAAATATTCTAGTCATTTTGTTGTAAAGTATTTTAATATATAAATATGTATTGGAAAGTATAAAATGTGCAATTTACACTACGTATTTTAAATTGTATTTATAAAGCTTAATGAATTATCATAAAGCAGAAATACCACTACAACCACCATCGAGGTCAAGAAAGAGAATATTAACAGCATCTTATCCTGGTATCTCTTTCTTTTCCTAGGGCTCACAGCTATTTTGACTTATGCATTAATCGATGTATTTTTGGTAGTGCAGGAGTCTGAACTGAAGGCTTTACACCTGCTGAGCAAGTGCTCTTTTTTCTTCTTTTGCTACAGCTGGTTTTCAGATCAGATCCTCTATTTTTTGTCTAGGGCTAGTCTTAGACTGTGATTCTCTTATTGATGTGCACCTGAGGAGCTGGGATTAAAAGCTGTGACTACTACGCTTTTTTCTTGAGAGGAGGCCTCACTAACTTTTGTCTGGCAAGTTAGAATTACAAGGTGTGAGCTACTATGCCTATCCAGTAGTCCACCTACTTAACTACCTAACTCTGGACCACTGAAGTTTACTGTGACTAGTGGTGAATATCACATAAATAAAATCATGCAATAGGTAGCTAAGTCTGTTTTTTTCCCATTTAATTCTAAGGGGTTATACATGGTGCTTGTACCTGTGGTTTTTAAAATCATCCTGTCAAATATGCAGAAAATGCTCCTACTAATGCACACTACTTTGAGTTTCAGGGACTCTGGGTAGCTGCTATGCAATCTTGGAATCATCTGCTGGTATGCCACATGCGCACTGATCTAGGGCAGAGGGTCTCACTCTTTAGTTCTCAGGACCTCTTGACACTGTACGGACTGGGGCTGCAGTTCAGTAGTAGAGCACTTACTTAATATGCTCGGAGTGTGATTCCTAGCTGAAAACAAATGAACAAACCCAAGACCAAAACAATATTAAGGACCTCAAAGACTTAACTTTTCTTGTCTGAGAGATGAACAGAGGTCCTTCTGTATGCTAGGTGAGTGCTTTAGCAGTAAGTTCCATCTTTGCCATCCCCAAAGAGTTCTGTTTATGTGGCTTAAACATACCATATTAGTACCATATTACAGAAAAAAAACAAGGCTAGCTATGGTGGTATATGGGAAGGCATATATAGGAGGACTGGAATCTGAGACTAGCCCTAGACAAAAATGAGAGAAACTATCTGAAAAACAAGTGAATTAAAAGGGCTGGGGTGTGACTTAAGTGGTAGAGTACTTGCTAGCAAATGATAACCCCAGCACAGCTGAAAAAGTAAAGAAGTCAAGTGGTAGAGTGTTTGCCTTTAGCTGAAGAGCTCAGACCCAGGCCCAAAGTTCAGGCCCCACGACTGACCAAAGTTAAAAAAAAACAACGACAAGGGACTGGGAAGGTGGCTCAATGGTAGAGCGCTTGCCTTGCATGCCTGAGGCCCTGGGTTTGATTCCTCAGCACCACATAAGCAAAAAGAAAAAAGCCGGAAGTGGCGCTGTGGCTCAAGTGGTAGAGTGCTAGCCTTGAGCTGAAGAGCTGAGGGACAGCGCCCAGGCCCAGAGTTCAGGCCACGACCGGACCCCCTCTCCCCCCCCAAAAAAACCCTAAAGAAGCATTTACAAAATGTTTATAAGATATGAAAGAATACATTGATGACAACATATTAACCCACTTTTATGAAAAATGAAATATTAGAACAAAAAGTGAAGTAATAGTTTTATATTTTTGCAAATTTCTTTAATCTATATTAATAAAAACCAACTGCATTTTCCTATCTGTGCCTTCATCCTGCTATATGTAGTTTTTGTGGTGCTGGACCTGGGTCTTGATCCCAGGGCCTGCATGCTATCCCTGAGCTTTTTTTTTTGCTCAAGACTAGCACTCTACAACTTGAGCCACTGCACCATTTCCACCTTTCTTTTTGGGGGGCTAGGTGTGGGGGAGGGTGGTGCTTTAATTGGAGATGAATCTCATGGACTTTCCCTGCCTGGACTGTCTGCCTTTGAACTGCGATCATCATATCTCAGTCTCCTGAGTAGCTAGGATGACAGGCCTGAACCAGTGATGCCTGGTTTGCTACAACATAGTTTTGAATGAAGAATATGAAAAGAATTTCAATCTCACAGAAATCACTGGGGAAAAAATTACATTTAGTAGTCTTTGTGGATAAGTATGATATTCTGTTAGGACACAAGTACTGTACAGCTGTGACAGAATGTGACAGTAACTTCTTATAAAAATAGTTTTGACCTCTGTACCTCCACTAAAACTCTTGAGTCCCCTGACTACACTGACAAATAACTGCTCCAGGATCACAGTAGTGTTAACTTTTACTACAGATTACCAAACTGTATCGAAAGTGATTGTATCTAGGAGTTACAGATAGTTACTGTGGCTCAACATTTTAATTAATAAATTCCTATTATCACAGGTCACATGTGGTGATTCTATAGAGCAGAACCCTAACACAATTTTCTTTTTTCTCGTGTGTGTGTGTGTGTGTGTCCATACTGAAACTTGAATTCTCAGACTTGTGCTCTTCATAAGCTTTCTCATTCCATCTGGTACTATTATACCTCCACTTCTGGCTTTTTGCTGGTTAAAGAGTCTCATGAATTTGCCTGTCCAGGCTGGCTCTGAATCATGATCCTCAGACATCAGCCTTCTGAGTAGCTAGGACCATAGGCATGAGCTACTAGTGCACAGCTTCTTTTGTTTTTAATTTGTCTTTCTAATTTTTTAAACTTGTATCTAAAGTCCTTCTGTTTTGTGAAACATCTAGTTCAAGACTTTGGTTGTTATTTTCTTTCTTTCTTTCTTTTTTGCTAGTCCTGGGACTTGAACTCAGGACCTGGGCACTGTCCCTGAGCTTCTTTTGCACAAGGCTAGCACTCTACCACTTGAGCCACAGCGCCACTTCCAACATTTTCTGTTTATATGGTGCTGAGGAATTTAATTTCATGCATGGAATTGGCTTCATGCATGCTAGGCAAGCACTCTACCACTGAGCCACATTCCCAGCCCATGGTTGTTATTTTCTAGGGAGACTAATGAAAAGATAAATGTCAAGAATCACAAAATAAAAGAGTATTCGAATATACAGTATACCTTTAGCACAATAAACATACCTGATGTTATATTCCATTATTTCAGATGTTAAACTTATTTCTATTATCCCCCTCATGACAAAAACCAAAGAAGTGGAAATATATAAAATTAAAAGATAAATCAACAAATAAAATCCTTGTTAGATTTAAAATGACTGCATTTCAAGTCATTTAAACAAAGGTATCTCCAGTGTGCCTGCCTGGGCACTGAAGATAAGTCCCTTAGAAGAGTGAAGAGGAATGGGTGGTACTGCTTTTGATGAAACACTAATGAGATGGTATCAAAACGCAGAACCAAGAAAAGTGAAACATTATCGGCTGTCAATGACCATGCAGGGACCTAGACCTTGGCCTTGTATGCAGCAGTAGAGCCTTGGGCTCTGCGGGTGTATGTTCAGAGGAGACTATCATTGAGGAAAAGCCTCGAAAGCTCATGATGCCGCAGACTACAGTGCTCTGAAATTACTCAAATTTACCTATACTATACCATATCGTAGTAGGTCTAGCACTGATAACCTGAAACCACAAGAATAGGCACCATTACTGTCACAAAAATTACTGTTGTACACATTAATATTGAACCACCCAAAAGAGTAGACCTTAGCTCACGCTTGAACTGAACCATGACGCTTGATTCATTTTTCCCACACTATCCCACCCACCTTCCACTGAAGACACGCCACCTCAGATAACTGAAAATGTGCACTTTTTAACTTCAATACATTTTGTGTTCTTTTTGGTATAAAAGGATCACCATAACCCTCACCTTGCTATTTGAAATACAAAAGTCCCATTTTGATGTTTCACATCTTGGCCTTTTTGGGGGGAGAAGGGGATAGTCCTGGGGTTTGAACTCTGGGCCTGGGTACTGTCCCTGAACTTTTTTGCTCAAGGCTAGAGCTCTACCACTTGACCCAAAGCTCCACTTCTGGCTTTTTGAGGTTAACTGGAAATAAGAATCGGTCCTCAGATCTCAGCCTCCTAGGTGGCTAGGATAACAGGAGGATCTACAAACAAACAGCTACTGTTTGTCCCCTCGTTTCATTGAGGGAGTGTCTTGCCTGAGAGCAAATCCCGCCTGTAGAGCACATTTCTGAGGAAATGAAGAAGCTGAGCACCTTCTCTGTCCTCTCCTCTTTTGCCAGCAGGACACTGAAGTGCTAGGATGCTTGACTCCTTGAAGGACTGGGGAGGACAATGGCACCAGATCTCTCTCTCTCTCTCTCTTTCTTGTGGGACTTGAACTCTAGGCCTGGGCGCTGTCCCTCAGCTTTTCAGCTCAAGGCGAGCGCTCTACCACCTGAGCCACAGCGCCACTTCCAGTTTTCTAAGTTGTTCATTGGAGATAAGAGTCTCACAGACTTTGCTGCCCTGGCTGGCTTTGAACCATGATCCTCAGATCTCAGCCTCCTAAGTAGCTAGGATGACAGGTGTGAGCCACCGGTGCCCAGCTGGCACCAGATTTCTATTGAATTAAAACCCTGAGATTCTTTAGATTAATTATACATGTATACAATGTATTCTGATCATATTCACCCTATCATGTACATCTGGATGTGATATCATTTATGTTTCCTGCCAAGAATCCATAACCAGAATCTAAATATTACAAACATCAGAAGAAGTTAAGCATTAATCTGTCCTCTTTAACAATATGTCATCAAACACAAAGGCTAAGAAAGCATTCCCTATTAAAGGAGATATAAAAGACCTACTAAATGCTGTGTGCTATTCTGGGGTAGCACAAATGCTAACATGAGCATTTTAAATACTTTTTGCACATTAACAAATGTAATATATAAGAGTAGAACATACAAGTCAAATGTGAAAAAATATTGACAATTGGTAAAGCTTATAAAGGAACTGGCTTTCTATTATTAGAACTTTTTTTTTTTTTGGTTCGTCGTGGGGCTTGAACTCTGGGCCTGGGCGCTGTCCCTCAGCTCTTCGGCTCAAGGCTAGCGCTCTACCACTGAGCCACCTTCCCAGACAGCCCTAGAACCTTTTTTGTTGTTGTTGTTGTTGGTAGTGAGGCTTGAACTCAGGGCCTGGGCTCTGTTCCTTAGCTTTTATGCTCAAGGCTAGTACTCTACCACTTTGAGCCACAATGCCCACTTCAAGTATTCTGGTGATTAATTAGAGACAAGAGTCTCACAGACTTTTCTGCCCAGGCTATCTCTGAACCACGATCCTCAGATCTCAGCCTCCTGAGTAGCTAGAACTACAGGTGTGACCCACGAGCACCTGGCAAAACATTTTCTGTCATTGCACTTTTTGAGATGTTGACTCAAAAAGGTATACTCCTAAACTTTGATCTTCACCGTATTTTAAAACTATGAAAACAATAATGAGAAAAATTACATTCATGCATACAAATCTTGATAATCCCAAAGTGTGGGACTAAGAACCTTCTAATTGCACTGGTTACCATGTGAAACCGCCACACAGGGCTGATTCAGTCCCTAAACTAGCTAGATATTAGTTTTAAGGTACTTTGAAGATGTTTAACACAATCAAGGGATGATACAGAAAGCATCTGAATTGTCTGGTCATATAAGGAATTCATTGTAGTTTTACTTGTCTTTTTTTTGGGGGGGGGGTGCGTAAATACTGAGATGTGAGCTCAGTGCTCCAGACGCGCTACCACTTGAACCAGGCCCGCAGCCTTTTTTCCTTGGGTTATTTCTGATAGGGTTTGCATTGTTCCCAGGTCAGCCTGGACCAAAATCTTATTTTAAACTTCCTGCGATGGTTGGGATGACATGCATGTACCGCCACACCAGCTTTTTTTTCTTGTTGAGATGTGGTCTTTTGAACTTTTTTGGCCTAAGCTAGCCTCAAACTGTGATCCTCCCAATACCCGACCCCAAGTAGCTACCAATGTAAGCTACCAATGACCTGAGGAGATGGGGGGGGGGTGGATTTGTATTTCCAATTCTGGGTATCTTAAAATGAATGGGAACACAATCTAGTTGTCATACATCGAAAGTTCACACACATGGTTAAAGAATATGTCTTCTGAGCCGTTTAAAGAATTAAATGTCACATGGACATATATTCTTATTGGACAAATATAACATAAAGGGGGAAAATAACACCTTCACAGTGAAAACAAGTAACAAAACTCAAAATAATAGTTGAAGATAACACCATGAGAAAAGTCAGAGCTAAGGTAATAGCCATGGTGAAATGAATTAAATAAATGTTGTTTTGTTTTGTCGGTCGTGGGGCTTGAATTCTGGGCCTGGGCGCTGTCCCTGCGCTCTTCAGCTCAAGGCGAGCGCTCTACCACTTGAGCCACAGCACCACTTCCTGAATTAAATAAATGTAGACATGATTATAATCCCTGGACTAAATGGTACTTTTCTTATTCTCTCCTGAAGTAAACAAAAATTCAATCTTCCCTTTCAGGCCCTTTCAAATCTGAAGTGTAAATTGAGAAGAAGAAGGTTTAATTTACTGAAAGTGAGATGAAGAAAGGCTGAGAAGTTGGAGTGCTACTAGTGAAACAGCAGGGTCAAACAGCCTCTTTTCCGTAAGTCACAATGAAAACGTCTAACCTAACAGGGACGTGGGGTGTAGTAAGAGTGCCAGTGACATCCAGTAGTGGCTAAGTAAATAACGCTCGGCAGATTGCTTTTTCCCCCAGTGTTGAGGTAAGCAAGAATAGCTAAACTTGGTGATATCCACCTGTTGTCTAGCATTAGGGAGGCTGAGATTAGGAGGGAGGAGAGCTTTGAGGCCAACCTGAACTGCGTGGCAAAGCCCTGTTTCAAAATACCAAACCAAAACAAGAATGAATTTTAGCAATAATACTGTTTCTATGATTGTCCTTTTTCGAGGACAAAAAGGAAATATTGCTGAGGTCGCCGTGAAAGTACTGGTGTTAAGGATGCACCTGCCTTTGCCTCATACAACTGGGAAGCCAGGCTTTACAACTAACTGTGCCTCGTTTCAGGGACTCACTTTAATCTGAACTAGAATTCTGGTAAGCCCGTTGCAATTTTTCTTGCTTTAGAGTAATAGAGCCTTATTTAAGAGTCCATATTAGTAAATGAGAGTCTCCATCCATCACCAAAGCACAGCTGACGTCTTGATGACGCTGGCATTCTGGTCTCCTAAGTACCTGGTGTTACACAAAATGACCATTTCTTTTTTGATATAGAATGTGAGCAATTCCTGTCTCTTCCACTCACTCTAACTTGTAGGTGAATACAGAAAGGTCTAAAATCTACTCATGCACCCCAAAAGCCATTTAATTTTGATTTTATAACAAAACCCAGGTCATACCTATGACCTGATATGATCTCCATTTAGAATGCTCCAGTTCGTAATGAGACTAAGATGATGGCAGGGCCAAGCCAGCTAGGTAGACAAGTCAGAGCGACTCAGGGTGTGTCCACCTCTGATCCCCGAGATGACGAGAGGCTAGAAATAGGTGGACAGAAGCAAGAGGAGAGACCCTATCCTAACAGCAACCAGTGAGAAGCAGGGTGGAGGCATGGCTCCGCAGAACCATGCCAGCCTAGCAAGCAGGAAGTCCTGAGTTTAAACCTCCTAAGAGTGCTACTATCAAGAAGGTGTGTGTGTGGAGGGGGGGGGGGCTAAGGGGGGGAAGGGGGATGTTCCATTACATAATAAATCAATCAGAACTTGTTGTAAAGTTGCTGAGAGTAATCAATGATATTGCTCCTAGAAGAAATATTTGCTTATGCTAACATTAAACTTTAAATACATTAACATAATCTTTGTCTAACTGTTCTAATAATCACTCAAAGGAGTGGTTGCATTAAAGATTTCTCACCTCTGAGCCCCTCTGGCTCACATCTGTAATCCTAACTACTCAGGAGGCTGAGATCAAAGGGCTGTAATTTCAAGTCAGTCCAGACAGAAAAGTATTTGAGACTTCATCTCTAAATAATCAGCAAAAAGCTGGCCTGGAAGTATGGCTCAAGATCAAGATCCAGAACCAGAAAAAAAAACACCACTATTTCTATGATTTTAGAGAAGCGTAGCTTTCAAAAACAGTAAAAGAGTATCAGTAAGTTCATACCTGTTCTGGCATAGCTCCATGTTCAATTCCAGTCTTTAATAATCTGTAGCAATTACCAAACAGATCCCATTTTGTGAGATCGTGAGCACTAAAACAAACAAAAGACACATTAATTTTACAGTGGAAGAAAGTTTAAACTTGTGCATAGTTTCAGTGACTAGAAGAGCAAAATAACCATTTTGTGTAGAACTCAGAAAGATCCAGAAGAAATTTCCAAGTGTCAAAGAGGGAACAAGCAAGACAAATAAGTGCTGCCAATAGGAATTTATGAGAGAAATCAGCAACAAATCTTACAACTTTACCTGAAGGCTTCTATCCCAGTTTTCCTAGGCTCATGTTCCATATAGAGTGCCTGGCCTTTTTAGAATAATTTACATTTTAAACAGGTCTACTCATAATGTGAAGATATATAACCATATGCACAGTGTGAAAGAGATTTGCAGTCATGAAATATAACTAAAGACAAAAACAAGGCTGGACACTGGTGGCTCACACCTGTCATCCTAGCTACTCAGGAGGCTGAGATCTGAGGATCGTTGTTCAAAGCCAGCCTGGGTGGGAAAGTCTGTGAGATTCATCTCCAGTAAGTTGCCGAAAAAGCTGGAAGTCATGCTATGGTTCAAAGTGGTAGAGTATTAACCTTGAGGGAAAAAGCTCAGGGACAGTGGCCAGGCCCTGAGTTCAAGGCCCACAAGTGACCAAAAAACCAAACCAAACCAATCCAACAAAAAATCAGACAAAAGTAGGGAAAGGGAATATGGGAAACATCAAAAACTATACAATAGGTATTTATATAGCCTGAAGACATCTATCTGCACTAGGTTAACAGTGAGATCATTTTTAAGTTCTCCTGAATTATACTACTAAAGTAGTTCATTTGACAGTGGTGATCAATTTTTATCAAACAACTAAGTATTTTAAACATTAGCTTACATTCAGATGGGTGATTTCACTGTTATATCTCATGTTTACACTGTATTTCAATCAATTTAATCCCACCACTCTCCCTAACAAAATACAGGGGGCTTTACTTTTCCATAGCATTCCAGAAAAATTAAATATGAAATGGCTTAGATTTCCTTCATTCTTTTTTTTGTGTCCTCCTTCCTTCCATTTAGTGTTTGAGACAATATTTTACTACAATGCTCAGACTGGCTTCTATTTCTTGGGCTCAAGTCCTTCTTTTGACTCAATCTTGCTAGTAGTATGGATTATAGACAAGTACTACAACATCTAGCTCTAAGCTTAGGTTTCAGAAAGTGGTTTAAGAGTTGCAAATCAAACTTACTTTGTTTTTTTGTTTTGTTTTTGTCGGTCATAGGGCTTGAACTCTGGCCTGGGCACTGTCCCTAAGCCTTTTTGCTCAATGTTAGTGCTAGTGCTCCACCACTTTGAACCACAGTGCCACTTCAGGTTTTTTTTTTTGTTCTGGTGGTTCACTGGAGAACAAATCTCAGGGACTTTCCTGCTTGGGCTGGCTTTGAACCACGATCCTCAGATTTCAGTCTCCTGAGTAGCTAGGATTACAAGCATGAGCCACCAGTGCCCGGCTTCAAACTTTCTTTTGACAATAAAGTTCTATTTGTTTTTCTTCATAAAATACACTTGCCTTCTTACAAGTGACACATAAAATAAAACTCAAAAACATACATTTATCTGAGCCTTGTTTCCTAACTTAAATCTAGACACACACACACACACACACACACACACACACACAGTAACAACCAAGCCTTCAAGAACTCAGAGGAAAACAAAAAAAGCCAAAGAAGCTACTTTCATGCCTTTCTCCAAAATCATGGTTCCTTTTCAGTATTTAACTAATGAAGATGTGCTTTTAATACTATTATGCATATTTTGAAACATTTAAATATTACAAGATGGCTAATGACAGCTATTAACCTCACATTTTTTGTAGTAAGAACACTTAAAATCTAGTCTTAGTAATTCTCAATATAAAAAATTGTTATTGTCATAGCGTATTAATAGACCTCTTAAATTTCTTTTATATAACTGAGAAATTGCCTTGTTCAAAATTTAGCAACATTTCTAAAAGCTATCAATTGAAATCTATAGCTAAGAAATCTATTTTAAAACAAACTCATTAATTTGTTACGCATTAATTCATTTAAACCTTTTACATGTTAAGTATATTCATTAATATATACATTAAATGGTAAGTTTTCATATTAGAAAATCTGAATAAATAAAAACACACTACAACCTCTCACTATTTATCTAAAATTGCTCATTGGGAGATAGGAATAACAAGCACTATAATCCATCGTGAATGTTGGTATGTACTGTAAATGACATACTTGTGGAAAGAAGTTAACCGCTTTAGAGTGGAAAGAACATTGTAAATATCGTCATCATCAGCTTCTTCACCCTACAAATTAAAAAGAAGATCATCTCGTTATCACTATTTACATTCACATTCAAGTTTATGAAACTTAAATGTCCAAAGTAAAAGTCATTGTGTAAATAATAAAGATTCACTGCCTTTTTCTTTGGTGGTAACTGGGGCTCGAACCAAATGTGGTTATTTGCTAGGCAAGCGCTCTGCCACTTCAGCCATAGCCCTGTTCATACATTCACCATAGATAAACATCTATAAGGACAAAAAAATTCCCAGAAATCCCATCACCTGGTGGCGATACCCAGGACTTACATTTAAATAACATGGTACATGACTGTACATTTTTCCAATTAATGTTATATGACAAATTCCTTGAAACTGAAATTGCTGAGTAAAAAAAGGGTCTTTGGGGAGTAAGATCTAGGAACTGAACTGGCAAATACTTTACCAGTGAGCTATACCCCCAGGATGGAAGAGTTTTAAAAGTCTTATTGATTATAAGTTACTTCTGCGGCTTAAATAACCACAGTAGAAAACTGTATGTTTAAAAAAACAGAAGAGTACAAATAGTACAAAAATCCTTTGGAAAGCGAGCAATCATGAACTAACAGATTATTAGATAATCTCATCATAGTTTGGAAAGGGGATGTAAAGCAGGAGTAGCAGAAATTATTTAAAAAGAAAGTGGAGATGCCTGCTGACATCTTGAGCATAACATTGGTTAGCCAGCATTCTCTATAAGCATCCTTAATATGCATGTTCTTTTCATCAATACATTACAATAATTTAGTTAATACGAAAATACACATCACGTCCCAGAATAGGAAAGAAAATCAGGAAAAAACAAACCTTGGAGACTTTATTTTGGGTGGTGGTTGAGTTTGAACTCAGGGCCTTACTCCGACTATCATGTCACTCAATCACTTATGCTACTATGCTTCTAGTACTTTTTGTTTTAGTTTAATTTTCAGATAGCGTTGTGTGTTTTGGCTAGGTGCAGGCCTCTCCCAAGATCTGGGATTATAGGCAGTCTCATCATGTGTGTGCACACAGGCTTGACCTCAGGTCCTGGAAGCTTTTTCACTCAAGGTTGGTGCTCTACTACTTAAGCCACAGCTTCACTTTCCCAGTTTGATTTTTGAGATAGGGCTTTACTCCTTTGTGTGTGTGTGTGTGTGTGTGCTAAAACTGGCCTTGAATCACAATCCTCCCACTTCTACCTCCTATGTGGTTCAGATTGAAAGATTTCTTTTTTTGTTGGTCATGGAGCTTGAACTCTGGGCCTGAATGCTGTCCCTCAGCTCTTCAGCTCAAGGCGAGCGCTCTACAGCTTGAGCCACTGTGCCACTTCAGGTTTTCTGAGTAGTTTATTGGAGGTAAGAATCTCGTAGACTTTCCTGCCTGGGCTGGCTGTGAACCTCGATCTTTGGATCTCAGACTCCTGAGTAGCTAGGATGACAGGGGTGAGCCACTGGCACCCAGCTTGAAAAGTTTTCTTAAAAGAAGGGAAGAAAAAAAAAACAAACCTCTAACATAAAAATGAAGTATATCTAAGGCTAAGTAGGATACAGCATTGCAGTAACTTGGCTAAGTTTTGAAAGGAGTAAAAAATTTTACTTCAAAATGGAAATAATATATACACATAGCTACAGCTACACTGAATTACTATCCCAAATTACTGTATGTGTATTTTAACCTTGGAACAAACCTCTTGCAGCAAGTCTTCCACAGAATGATTGAATCGATCTACAAACTCATCAATCAATTGGCTCCGAGCGATATCCACTCTGTTCTGGATGGTGTACTCCTCACTGCACAAGATGCTGTAGGTCTTACTGCAGGCTTCGAGGACATCTGATTCCACGTGCTTCTCTACCACAAACTTAATCTGTTTCAACAAAGCGTCCAGATGCTGAGGAAGAAAGAAAAAGAAAAACTGTGATAGGGGTTACTACTGAAAGAAAAAAAGCATCTCAAGTAAGCTTATCTGGGTGCATGAAAATGAAATAATACAGCTAATAAAAATTCCAGGTGGAAGTCAGTTGCACAGTGCCTTACCTTTTCCATTCTGCCTGTGCTGTAGATTTCTAGGTCAAAATACTGAGGAATTTGTAGCAAGTTTGCTACCTTTTCTGCATCTGCAGAGTACTAGAAAGAGAAACAGCAAAACAAAAATAAACGATGCACGTCAGGCATTGAAAGTAAATTCAGTGACATGTCTCAAAACACTGAAAATGGTACTATACCTTTGATAGTAACATAGGAAGTGTGATGATAAAATGTTCAGTTAGTTTGTTTCTGTCATCTATTTGCGTTTTTCTTTCTTTGGCAGTTAGCACCTAGAAATCAAAATGGTTTAAAAAAATGTCAGGTCCTACCAAATTCCTGAAATAAATACATGTAATTTTATACATGTATTTAATATGCATTATTATTTTATTATGTGGCTTGGTTAGGTAAATCCACAACTTATTTAACTTAAATAAAAATATAAACATTTCCCAAAAGCAGCAATTATGAACACAGAAATGGAAGCCCTTGCTGGGAACTAGTGGTGTATGCCTGTAATCCCAGTAGATGGGAGGACTGAACTCCAAAGCCCAGTCCTGGGCAAAACCTGGAGACCCTATCTGAATGAACCATAGCTGATTCTTGTGCTAAAGTAATGTGGAACCCGTAACATTCAAGATGACCTCTTAAATTCATCCCTTCTGATACGCCTTATGCAGTCTTTTCCCATAATGAATGAGGAGCCAACAGGATGTTGTTATACTTTTTGACATAATGGGGACTGCAATCAAACCATGCATCCGCTCACCAAGTAGTGCCTACCACTGAGCATGCCTATCAGGCTCTTGGCCTCTTCTTCCCTTGTTCTTGGCTATCAGTCACATTCTCTGCCGTGATTCTCTGGCCTTGCCACAGGCCCCAAAATAATCGTGGACAGAAAACCTTTAAACTTACAAAATAAACCTTTCCTCCTTAAAAGTTTCTACCTTGCCGGGGGACTGGTGGCTCACGCCTGTCATCCTAGCTACTCAGGAGACTGAGATCTGAAGATCACGGTTCAGAGCCAGCCTGGGCAAGAAAAGTCCATGAGACTCTTATCTCCAAGAGCCACCAGAAAACTGGAAGTGGCGCTGTGGCTCAAGTGCTCGCCTTGAGCTGAAGAGCTGAGGGACAGCACCCAGGCCCAGAGTTCAAGTCCCACGGCGGACCAAAACAAAAAGTTTCTACCTTCAGGCATTTTGTTACAGTAACAGAAAGCTAACTAACACACATCCCAAATCTGCTATTGAATTTTCAAATTTCTGTATTGTACTTTCAACTCTAGAATTTTTATTTGACTTTTCTGTTCTGGCGGTCATATTTATAATACAGGTAGCTCTACCACTTGAACTATGGCTTCAGTCTTTTTCTTTTGGTCGGTCATGGGGCCTGAACTCTGAGCCTGGGCGCTATCCCTCAGCAATTCAGCTCACAGCTAGTGCTATACTATTTGAGCCACAGTGTCACTTCCAGCTTTTTCTGCTTAAGTGGTGCTGAGGAATCGAACCCAGGGCCTCATACATGCAAGGCAAGCACTCTACCACTGAGCCACCTTCTCAGTCACAGGCTTCAGTCTTTTATTAGATAAATTATGTTTTTAGATGGGCTTTCCTCATTCTTACCAGGAATTGTCTTGAATTGTGATCTTCCTACCCATGCTTCTTGTGTGTGCAACCATGCTTGTTATTGGAGATGGGATCTCTAAGTTTATGACCTATCTGGCCTTGAAAAGCTGGGATTTCTGGAATATGACTCAAGATCTGGGTCTATACTTGTTATTTTTGCAGGAAAGTTTTATCTACCAGAAATACTCTCCACCACCTGTGATCATCTCATCTAACCTTTATCTACATTATAAGGCATCCACGCACAAATATTCCACCTATCCCCAAATGACACAGCTATTAAATAAAAAGAAAAAATAAATAAAAAGAACTTACAAGTGAAACAAAGTACACTTCCCAGACCTCTCATTCACTTATAAAAGATATGATTATGAAAAGCCTTAAAGTCTTGCACAAGTACTATGATAGAAGTGGGTACAAAAACTATGGGAACATGAAGTAAAAAGAATTTATCTTTGGAAGATGGGTCTAGTAGACTATATACATAATAAAGTCATGAGAGCATGAATTCTTTACAAAAGTACCACACTTTCACAAAGCCACATATTTGAGACCATCCCACTAAAAGATGTGTCACAGACTTCTCGTGCGTGCGGACTTACTCTCTTGCCGGTGCCTCTTCCCACAGGCGGATGTGCCTCAGCAGCCTGGCGGATTGTACACACCATTAACTCTATAAGAGCACTCTCCTGGCGGTCAGACATTGCTAAGGTGAAACCAAAGGCATGAGAATGAGTAAAAATTTTTCAAGAAACAAATGCTAAAACAGAACAAAATAACATAAACAAAAGGATCATGCTATATATTTTAAACTACTAAGATACTGTAATGTCTTTCAAATCAATATATACATAGGAATACATTAATTATAGTTGTAAAGTATACATTATTACCTAACTTATACACCGTAACTTAGGAACTGTACCTATTTTTGATCCAATATTGCCAGGTTTTGGCATCATGAAACATGATGCAAAAAGCATCATTAATACATGGGTACTCATGGATTTGTTGTAATTACACCCATAACTGCTAGAATGGTAACAGTTCCTTCCTTTTATCCCTGCCAGCACTTGCTGTCATAAAGTCTGTTTATACCAGTTCAGTGGTTGTAAAGTGATTTTTTGTTATTATTTTGTTCCTATCTACTAATCAATGAAGTAGAATATATATTCTTTTTCTCAAGTTTTGCTTTTCTCTCGAGATAAAAGTCTCAGTCTGTTGCTACGGCTAGACTTGAATTAATGGGCTTAAGTGATCCTTACACTTTGGTCTTCTGAGTACGAGACTGAGTAACTGGGATGAAGTTTTGTCATGGACCTCTAAGATTTTTGTCCATTTGCTATGGTATAATAAGCTGTTAATAAACTGTAGATTTCTGAACACTCTTTTTACAGGCGTGTAGAAAGGTACAGTTATAACTTCTTCTTCAATATTATTACTATTGCTCCCTATATTATTTATCTATAAAAGTAGCAATAAGATTCAGGACAAACTAATTTTTTAAATCAGGATCAAGAAAGCAAGTTTGTGAATTACAGAACACTTAGATCTTTAAAACATTTGAACTGCAGGGAAGCATATTATGAGGATGTTTAAAACACCCTTCTTAGCCAGCCACCGTTGGCTCACGCCTGTAATCCTCGCTACTCAGGAGGCTGAGATCTGAGGATCACGGTTCAAAGCCGGCCCGGGCAGGAAAGTCTGTGAGATTCTTATCTCCAATAAACCACTAGAAAACGAAGTAGCGCTGTGGCTCAAGTGGTAGAGCGCTCGCCTTGAGCTGAAGAGCGCAGGGATAGCGCCCAAGCCCAGAGTTCAAGCCCCACGACCAACAAAAAACCAAAACCAAAACCAAAAAAAGCCCACCCGTTTTTTGCTATACAATATAAGTTCTTCTCTTGACAAAAAAACACAAGGCATGGCCTGTGTACACTCTTTTTCAAGAAGTGATCAGTAGAAGTTGGCAGGGTTGTTAATGGAAATGTAACTACATGCACATCAACTTGTTAAAGTACTGTACCTTCCTCTCCCTGGACAGGTTCTTCTAGTAGCAACTCTGTCATACATTCCCAGTCTTTCAACAGTTCTTGAGAACTCTCCCACAAGCTGTCCACTAAGTAGGCTGCATGTTCATGTAACTAAAATGAACAAATGAAGGGCAATTAATGAATAGTTAATAAACTGTTAATAGGACTGTAAGTTACTAACAAACTGTTCATAATTAAAACGTCTTGGTCTGATTGGTTCTAACAATCATATGGAGGATAACATCTTCATATTCAACATATGGACAGAGCATGTAGATTATTGTTTCAGCATTTACAGTAGTAAGACAAAGGATCTCCTAGTCCAATGACATCATGTATAGATGAGGAAACAGAGTAGACAGCTTGACAGCCAAACTCTATTCTGTTACTTTTTAGTATTCCTGGTTGTCTCTCTGCGTGCATGCATGTGTGTGTGTGTGAGTGCGTGTGCACGTGTGTGTGTGTATGTTCACGCGCACTGATACTAGGGCTTGAACTCAGGGCCTCATGCTCTGCTTGGCTTTATTGCTCAAAGCTGGTGCTCTATTATTTAGGCCATCCCTCCACACCTACCTTTTGCTGGTTAATTGGAGATAAGAGTCTCACAAACTATCCTGCCTGGATTGGCCTGAATCTTCATCCTTAGACCTCAGCTTCCTGCGTAGCTACGATGATAGGGTAAAACCACTAGCACTTGGTTTGAAAATGAATCACTTCTTCCCTGAATTCCATGTGAAATTTTACTAACAGCTTTATTTCATTTTTGCCTTGGTTCAAAATGTAAGGTACTCTCTTGTCCCTCCTCTTTTCTAATCTTATTTCCATTCGATACAGTGCATTCCTCATATCAACCTCATTTTGTTAGTCATACTCTCTTGAAACCATGTTGCCCTATTGAACATACGTTAAGTTTCTCATTAAATGCTCTGTACCAAACTCTTATGCTTGCTAGTTCAATAAATCTTGGATCTTACAAAAAGCACAGTACCAAAGAAGACTGCAAGGAAGGTGAGTAAAAAGGCACTGGCATTATTTCAGTTCCTAATACTAAATTTTTTTGAGCTTCCACCTTTGAGGCTTATAATGTCCAACTAAACCAACCTCTTAAAATCAGTATATTTCAAACTAGACTGCAATCCATTATTGGGTTGTTAAAACTAATTTGTGGCTGGGCGCTGGTGGCTCACATCTGTCATCCTAGATACTCAGGAGGCTGAGATATGAGGATCACGTTTCAAAGCCAGCCCAGGCAGGAAAGTCTGAGAGACTCTTATCTCCAGTTAACCACCAGAAAACCAGAAGTGACGCTGTGGCTCAAGTGGTAGAACACTTGCCTTGAGCTGAAGAGCCCAGGCACAGCACCCAGACCCAGAGTTCAAGCCCCACGACTGACGCCTCCCACCCCCCTCCAAAAGCAAACTAATTTATGTATTGAGAAGATTGAAGGGCAAAAAATAATTGCACTGGAGGAAAAAAGTACATAGCCCATAAAAGAGGTAAATATTATTTTGTTTTTCCAATGGTGATCACACCAGGTACGTGTGCATATAGGCCAAGGCTCTACAACAGAATGAACATCTTCTGCTCTCAAATGCTGTCATGCACTCATACTTGTTGATAGAAAATGTTTTTCTCAGCAGAAGCCAATAAAGGATGAAACACACCTTTCTAGACCTACTTGTTATCCACTGTTATTACACTGGAACATTTGCACCTGTGTTGGGTTTTCTTCTCCCATTCTTAACTGTCACATTCTTAACTTTGATCTGAATCTTGATGACCTATTTAATGCCCTCTCTTTTTTGGCCTTATTCTGCATTTAAAAAAAACTGAATGCCCTGGTTCCAGAAATGCCTCAGAAAAACACACTAAGATAGTCTGCCAAAGATGCTGTCAAACCCAGAGCATTTTTGCTTGCAAAGAACACAGGCATGGCTTGCAAACCCTCCCAAGTTACATCCTAAAAAAAACTGTTTTTGGACTATTGGTCTCTGTTGCTTTGATCTTTAGAGATCTTCCAGGAAACTTAAGTTTTTAAAAAGTGATTTTCTGGAGGCTGGGAAGGTGGCTCAGTGGTGGAGTGCTTGCCTCGCATGTATGAGGCCCTGGATTCAATTCTCAGCACCACATCAACAGAAAAAGCCAGGAGTGGCACTGTGGCTCAATTGGTAGAGTGCTAGCCTTGAGCTGAAGAGCTCAAGGACAGAGCCCAGGCTGAGTTCAAGCCTCACAACTGACCAAAAAAAAAAAAAAAAAAGTGATAGCTTATGGGTGGACTTTATATCCATCTTTTCTCATGTCCTTTACAGCTTCCACCAATGCCTCCCTGTTCTGGTCAATAATTACAGAAAATAATTTGTTAAGTCATATAAGCATCCCATACTACTAAGCCTAAAATAAAATACTCCTATAATGGGTCTCTTCAGCATTATAGGCATGCTGAAATAAAGGCAGTCACCAATGAATTTCGAAGAACATAAAATTTTAATTATTAGTTTCCTTGTCCCTGTTTAAAAAAAAATCATCACAGTTGCACAATAAACTGCCTATAAACCGGTGTAAACCACAAGAATCAACTCATTACACTCAAATATCATGTATCTTACCAACTGGCATGCATCTGAATATAATGTACTTTGTCGCTTGAAATTAATAATTGCCATAAAAGTTGGGGTAGCTAAAAATGTCACTTTTAGGTACAAAGGAAAAATAACAAGTAGTTTAGAAAAAAATTCTAAATATCCATAATTTTACCTGAAAGGTAAACTTCTTCCAACATCTAAAATTCTAGTATTAAAATATTACCAACTCATATTCCAGTAAAACAAAGAAAAATAATAATCAGATCACTGAAACCCAGTTAAATGATCAGCAACTCATTGGTAAGATAGATTTTATTATTATTCTTTATGATTTCTCAATCTGTCAATTATTTTTTTGGTCGGTCGTGGGGCTTGAACTCTGGGCATGGGTGCTATCCCTGCGCTCTTCAGCTCAAGGCGAGCACTCTACCGCTTGAGCCACAGCACCATTTCCGCTTTTCTAGTGTTTTTTTATTGGAGATAAGAGTCTCATGGACTTTCCTGCCCGGGCTGGCTTTGAACCGTGATCCTCAGATCTCAGCCTCCTGAGTAGTGAGGATTACAGGTGGGATCGGTGCCCAGCACTAAAATCTTATTAATTAAATGTTTTTACAGCAAAACAAAGGAATTCATCCTCATTCCAACATGGCTGGAATGCCATAATATTAAGAGAATCTTGCTTCAGTACTCAACTGCAAGGGTACATTAATGGAACAGGGTAAGAACAATTTCCACCAACAATGTTTCTTGTAAAATATAGGAGACTATAAAGGCCAATGTAATGACCATGAACCAACCAGAACCCTTAAATAGAATCTGCAGTAGCTTCTGCAATTGACAAGAATGTCATAAAGGAGAACTGGGAAATATGCTGCAATACTGTCTGTATGACCATCATCCATCCTTCCTTCCTGCTCCCTTTATTTTTCTTTCCTTTCTCCTTCCTTCCTTTTATTCAGCATTATTTTGTCTATGCTTAAAGGGATGGGACAAATGAATGACATGAGATACTTGTCTTAAAGTTTTAACACTGTTTTCTTTTTTTTTTTTTTGGGGGGGGGTCCGGTCATGGGGCCTGAACTCTGGGCTTGAGCACTATCCCTAAGCTCTTCAGCTCAAGGCTAGCGCTCTACCACTTGAGAGACAGCGCCACTTCCGGCTTCTTTCTTTTTGCTTATGTGGTGCTGAGGAATCGAACCCAGGGCCTCGAGCATGCAAGGCAAGCGCTCTACCACTGAGCCACCTTCCCAGCCCTTAACACTGTTTTCAACACTAGCAAATAGCAGAACACATGACAATGTAAGAGTATTTTAATCTTTACCATACATAGAGAATGGCTACTCTGAGCTAGAAAGTTGACTAGAAATGCAGTGCATCGTCCCACTGTGAAAAACAACTGGTCGGGCTGGGAAGGTGGCTCAGTGGTAGAGTGCTTGCCTTGCATGCATGAGCACCACATAAGCAGAAAAAGTTGGAAGTGGTGCTGTGGCTCAAGTGGTAGAGTGTTTGCCTTGAACTGAAGAGCTGAGGGACAGTGCTGAAGCCCAGAGTTCAAGACCCATGACCGACAAAACAACAACAACAAAACAACTGGTCCTTTTAACAAGCTCCCCTGGATAGTTGTGTATGCCTAGTTAAACTATTCTTATTAATTATTCTCTTCCTCTTTTCTCTTTCATGTTCCTTATCTTCTTTCTCCCCACCACTCTCTATTTTTTAGCCAACGCCTTACTAGGTAGTTCATTCAAGCTGGCTTCGAACTTGCTAGGTAGTCCAGGCTGAACTTGAATTTGTGCTTCTCCTCAGCATCTCAAAATCAAAACTTTTTCCAAAATAACAATGAGTCTTAGATTTTCAACTCAAGTTCCCAGTTCTCCTGTATGACATTCTTGTCAGCTTCTCAATTCTCAGTTGCAAAACTCAGTGGTCTATTAAATGTCATGCCAGTAGTAGGAAATACAGAAAAAAGTGTCATAAAGCACTTTATTGAGCAAACTAAGCTTTACTTTTGGTATTGCTAACATGTTAGTGTTAATCATAAAATTGATTAAGTGACAATTGGCTACAGAGCATGGAAATACTTACTGCTAATGGAACTGTACTATCATTTCAAACATCTGAAATTCAGACTTTCCCTCTTCCTTATTAAAGATTTTCCAAACAAGAAAAAAAATAATGTTCTTAACAGCTTGACAACTTCCACAGACTTTGCTTTTTATTTGGTGCTAGGAAGTGAACCAAGAACTTTGTACATGTTAGGCAAGCACTTTACCACTGAACTAAGTATTTGCCTTCAGACTGTTTAATAAGTTCTATACAACAACACAGGGAAAGATAGGAAAATATTTTCAAGTACTTAGTGTTGCGTTTCTGTAACAGTTAAAAGTTTAATAATTACCAGTGTATATTCAATGTTGAACTACACTTGCATATATATATACATTTAGAATGTTTTTGTTTTTGTTTTTTGGTCGGTCATGGGGCTTGAACTCTGGGCCTGAGCTTTTCAACTCAAGGTGAGCACTTTACCACTTGAGCCACAGCATCACTTCCCACACTTGCATATATATTCAGAACTTTTTCCCAAATAAATTATCTATATTCATTCCATAATCAAGAACTCACAGGGGTGACATTGATTGAGATGCTCTGTACTCATCATCTGACTTAATGAATACCTCTTTGCACAACTACTTTAGAAAAAAAGAAACTTGGGCTGGGAAGGTGGCTCAGTGGTAGAGCGCTTGCCTTGCATGCCTGAGGCCCTGGGTTTGATTCCTCAGCACCACATAAGCAAAAAGAAAAAAAGCCAGAAGTGGCGCTGTGGCTCAAGTGGTAGAGCACTAACCTAGAGCTGAGGGACAGCGCCCAGGCCCAGAGTTCAGGCCCCACGACCGGAACTCCCCCCCCCAAAAAAAAGGAAAAAAAAAAAGAAAGAAAAAAGAGACTTATCAAGGCAATTTAATAGGAAACTGACTTGTTTTCCAATGGTCAACACAATCCTAATTGATCCCAAGGAATTAAATAACATTAAGAAAAATACTTTTTAAAAATTTACCTCACTTTCAAGAAAAAAAAGAACAAGCATCCGAATGAGGTTCCCATTTGGACTGTTCCTTCCTCTCCTCTTTGCTAATGCTTCTTCTGCTTGTGGATCATGCCTGCTAAACAGCCTGAAGACAAAGGAAGAAAAAATAAAGAGCATTACAATTTACATGGAGATGAATTTTAGTGTTTTCTTTCACCACCCAAACTACTTTAGTGTTGTTAAATAAAAAAAGACAATATGAGAGATGGGATTACCAATCTGGTTCAATGCATCTGGAACTGATGCCTATATAAGTCAAAGGCTAGATCTAAAAAAATTTTCCTAGTATAACCATATAGAAAATGTAACCAGGGTGGTTCACAACTGTCATCCTAGCTACTCTGGAGGCTGAGATCTCAGGATCATGGTTCAAAGCCAACTAGGGGCAGGAAAGTCCGTGGGACTCATATCTCCAATTAACCACCAGAAAACCAGAAGTGGTGTTGAGGCTCAAAGTGGCAGAGTGCTAGCCTTGAGCAGAAAAACTCAGGGACAGCGCCCAGGCTGAGTTCAATACCCAAGACCAACCAAAAAAAAAAAAAAAAAAGAAAAGAAAATGTAGAAGAAAAATAATGATGAAAAAATCAATGCTCAAATTTTTATGAAAATTATAAGCAATATTTGTATTTTTATTATATTTGTGTTATACCAAAGTTAGTCAGAACCATTATTCTCCTATTTACATGAGATGCCCACAACACATCCAGGTTTACTTGTTTTGTGGTTGAGATGAGTTTTCATGAAATTTTTGCTGGAAATGGCCTCAAACTGTGATCCTCTTCTTCTCTTACCTCCAAGTAGCTAGGATTACAGCTGTGAGCTACCACTACACTCAGCTGAATTCTGCTTTCTTAAATATTGATTTTAGTAAGATAATTATGACACTTAACCAAGTATTAAAGCAGTAATTATAAAACTTCGCAGTTTTAATTTTCATTCATCTTACATTCTTTTATATGTAAAGCTGATTATCCTGAAAGTTACTGTTCTCAGTGTAGTGACAAGAATTTCACATTTATAAATACATCTTCTAATGACAAAACTTCTAAATGTGGCTAAGAAAGGATTTGAAAATTTCAATCTTCTGCATAGATTTCTTCTATTTTTTTTTTTTTGGGGTCCGGTCGTGGGGCCTGAACTCTAGGCCTGGGCGCTGTCCCTCAGCTCTTCAGCTCAAGGCTAGCGCTCACAGAGCCACAGTGCCACTTCCGGCTTTTTTCTTTTTGCTTATGTGGTGCTGAGTAATCGAACCCAGGGCCTCATGCATGCAAGGCAAGCACTCTACCACTGAGCCACCTTTCCCAGTCCCCATAGATTTCTTCTAATACAACAAAGACTACCAAAGTTCCCTCACTTCTAGGAACTATTCTGGGTAAAAGTGAAGTAAGCACTGGTACCAAGATAAAATCCGTTTTCCCAACCCCTCTGTACAGCAGTTTCCTCATGGAGTTCTTGCTCTGGAGCAGGCGTGGGAAACCTTTATGTTCTCTCCCTTTATCAGGCTGTAAAAGGCTTGGGAAACCATTTGGTGCATGAGAGGGCATGTGTGCTTCTCATCATCAGCTGCTCATGGACCTTGCGCCTGTGTCAATAATGTTGTAAGGCACACAGCTGTGAGTGGAGTTATAAATATCCAAATGGCTCCTGGCACAATAAAGGTTCCTCACCCCTGCTTTAGCAGACAGACAGAAATAATCCATAGAAATACATAGATATATATTCTCTAGTGGTATAACAGGGGTAAGGCAAATAGTATATTATGGCTTATATAAATAAAAGTTGACTAAAATAAGAAAAAATATCAAATAGGAAATGACAACACAAGAGTTATTTGGAGGCTAGTGGTAGGGTGTTTGCCTAGCATGCATGAAGCCCTGGGTTTGATTCCTCAGTACCACATGCACAGAAAAAGCTGGAAGTGGCGCTGTGGCTTAAGTGGTAGAGTGCGAGCCTTGAGCAAAAGCTCAGAGACAGCGCCCAGACCTTGAGTTTAAGCCCGAAGACTGGCAAAAAAAAAAACCCAGTTATTTGGTTGGAAGAGGCATCTGAGTGTGGCATTAAGGTTTATTGTGAATCTAGATCTATCTATCACAATGACTTCATAGGTTTATAGATATGTGTCAAATGGGACATGAATGTCCTTGATAACTAAAATGTACAGATAACTATAAAATATTTATGAAATTCATTTCAGCCATGGCTACCCCTGTTTTGTGCTGGGTATTTTGCAGATGGGAGTCCTGTGGACGTTCTCGTATCATAATCCTCCTGATCTCAGCCTCCTGAGTAACTAGGATTGTACAGATACTTATTGTACAGATACAATACAGATACTTAAATATGAGAAGTGTCTAATTCTAGTCCATTCTATTCACATTGAGTAACTGACCAGTGCAATGTTATTTGGAACTTATGCAACAGGGACTAGAAATGTAGCTAGTGGTAGAGTTCTTGCTCAGCATGTGTGAATGGCCCTGATGTTCATGCCTGTAAACTCTGACTTTCTTCTTTTTGAACTTCATTACCAGAATAACTAGGACTTAGCTACCATTTAACAAAGATTCTTACCAGAGACTTCACCCGCTTTAAGTATTACAACTAAGTATAAGATCATTTGTTACTGCAACACTAAAACTCAGATGCGAGAATGCCAGACTGCTCATTATCAAAGTTAATCATCCATGTATCACAGCTGCCCAGTGCATGATTTACAACTGTGCTTCTGCGTAAAAGTCGAAGCCCATAATCACACAGAGTATCGTAATGGGCTAGAAGGTCCACCTGTCAATGACCAAGGTTACTACGTTAAATCTGTAATAATAAAAATAATAAAATGAAGGTAAAGATGCAATTAGAAACGTATTCACTGGCTGGGAATATGGCTTAAAGGTACAGTGCTTTGTCTAGCATGCATGAGGCCCTGGTTTGATTCCTCAGTACCACATAAACAGAAAAGGCCAGAATGTCACTGTGGCTCAAGTGGTAGAGTGCTGGCCTTTAGCAAAAGAAGAAGTTCAGGGTCAGTGCCCAGGCTCTGAGTTCAAGCCCAGGACTAGGGGGGAAAAAATGTATACACTGTAAGAATGAACTAATCTACCAATAAACTGTAGAACATATACACTCATCCATAATCAAAAATGTATTTCTTACAAGTGTTTATATTTATAAACTCTCATTAGTTCAATGTTCTGCTAAAAAGGACATGTAATTTAAATAAACCATAAATACATAAACTATTAGAATTAGTAGAGACTGCTGATTAGAATCCTCTTCATCCCAATGAAGAGAGAATAGGAAAAGAATACATGAAAATTTGAGACTTTTTTTTTTTCATCAGCCATGGGCCTGAATGCTGTCCCTCAGCTCTTCAGCTCAAGGCTAGCACTCTACTACTTGAGCCACTGTGCCACTTCCAGTTTTCTGAGTGGTTTATTGGAGATAAGAGTTGCACGAACTTTCCTGCCTGGGCTGGCTTTGAACCACGATCCTCAGATCTCAGCACTTCCCCCTCTCACCTCCCTCTCCCCACCGCGGCCCCAAGTGGCTAGGAATACAGGCGTTGAGTCAATAGCACTCAGTTTGAGAGACCTTTTAAAGGTGCCACCACTTCACATATTTTAGATTACTAATGTTGAAAGACAGATATTTCAAAGGGAAAAAATGACCAGGTGACATGAATAATCCTTAGGAAACTGTGATATCCATGCATGTTCCCATCTATAACCATCCTTTCAGATCTCAGGATGAGGAGTATGTCACAAGCATCTCAGGGATGTGATTCGTGAGGTACAGGCTAGAGGACACTGACAAGCTCATGAGCCCGCTGGGAAATACACACTTTCAGCACTGTGCTCAGACTCTGTGACTTCTTGCTACGAGTTCTGACATCAGTACACCAAAGTACAACATGCTCCAAAGACAGCTTACTTTTTGTGAAGGAACTCTCCAGCTGCCACAGCGACTGGGCGATGTGCCGAATACACCAAATGGTAAACGTTTTCACAGTCTTCATTGGAAAGGGCTTCTTCACTGCCACTGGAAAAGTCAGAACCAAAACAAATGTTTACTTTTAGTTTTACCTTTGCTTAAATTTTGAAAGCACATCATCAAAGCTGATGAGCTTCTTTATCTTACTTTGAAAGTGTTTCCCTTTATGATACGTTAGACACAAATAAAAAAATACAGATAAAACAAGAAAATAACATCTAAACAATTCTTCTATAAGCTAATATCCATAGCAATGATATTAATAAGTCAGATGAAATTCATATGAAGTATATTAGGAAGGCTAGGGAAAAGGCATTTCATGTCAGAAGACTAACATAGTAACAGATACTATACTTACTGAAGTATCAGAGTAACCAATCGAATAGCTTCCACAGCAACATCATATTCTTTATCAAGTGTCATTGATACAATGCGATCCTGGGAAAAAAAAAAGTTATAAATGAACCATGGCTATAAATAAGCCAGAGAAATGTATTCTGAGGTGTATATGCAACACTGGGGACAGTAAATGGAAAACTTCACTTTTGAAGCTGTATTATCATAGTGCTCATATAGAGGGGGGGTTGTATATTTGTAATTTAAAATCTTTCTCATTAACTAGGATCCCTTAAATAATATAAAAAATGTACCTTTAGTTGTCATGTGAATACACAAACATTTATATAATAGAAACTTTTTGTTGTTGCTGTGGTCCTGAGGTTGAACTCAGGGCCTGGGCACAGTCCCTAAGTTTTTTCAGTTCGAGGATAGTGCTCTCTCACTTGAGCCACAGCTCCACTTCTGGCTGTTTTTTGGTAATTAATTAGAAATAAGTGTCACAGACTTTCCTGCCCAGGAAAACTTTGAATTGCAATCCTCAAATTTCAGCTTCCTGAGTGCTAGGATTAACAGGCATGAGCTACCAGCACCCAGCTTAATATAAACATAATATTAAGATACTATAAATACCCAGTTTAAGCAAGAGAGCCTTCTTTCAAAGGCATTAAATAATAGCACATGTCAAGCACTAGTGGTTCACGTAATCCTAGCTATTCAAGAGGCTTAGATCTGAGGATAGTGGTTCAAAGCCAGCCCAGGCAGCAAAGTCCATAAGACTCTTATCTCTAATAAATCACTTAGGAAAAGCCAGAAGCGGCTATGTGGCTTACGTGGTAGAGCGTTAGCCTTGAGCACAAAGAGACTCAGGGACAGTGTCCAGGCCCAGAGTTCAAACCCCAGGACTGACAAATGAAAAAGAACATATGTTGGGTACCTCTGTTGTAAAGCAAAGATTCATGTATGTATTTCATGAGTTTACTTTAAAAAGAGGAACTGAACACTTGCTATCGTAATGTCATTTGCCACATTAGCTATACCTGGCATTTGCAAAGTAGAAAGCAAAATAAGTTCATCATTCTTGTTACTAACCTTGAATCGATTAGTAAATAGCTCCAATTTGGGGAATAACTCTCTGTTGGTATATAGGCTCTGGAGAGCTTTCAAACACTTCAGCCTGACTTCCCCTTGCTTCAAAAATACAAACAAACAATTAATCCTATGCCATAAGAATTAAAAAAAAAAACCTTAGAAGTATATGAAGATTAAGATAAATTTCAGGTTGACCATTCATATTACTTCCTACTGAAATTCATTACAAGATGAGACTGAGTAATATGTAGCCTGTGTTGATATTACACTTAATAAAAATGCACTACAAATGCTTACTTATGACTAAATCAGAACTTTTTCAAACTTTTATCAACTTTGACAGATTACCCATATTGTCCTGAAGGTCTTAGAATTTTTCATCTATAATTATAATCCGAGAAGGTTATGTTCCTTTTTACCTATATATAACTATGGAATAATACTATAGACACAAAATTTTGTGTGAAAGGATAATCATTTATTAATATTTACTAGAGCTTTTCATATCCCTAGAAGAGCAGCTAGGAAAACAAAAAAATAAAAGCAAAATATTTAAAACAGAGACCTGGGGATGCTATTTGCTAGTAGAAAATCTTTTTTTTTTTTGGTTGGTCCTGGGGCCTGAACTCTGGGACTGGGTGCTGTCCCTCAGCTCTTCAGCTCAAGGCTAGCACTCTACCACCTGAGCCACAGCGCCACTTCCGGCTTTTTCTGCTCATATGATGCTGAGGAATCGAACTCAGGACTTCATGCATGCAAGGTAAGCACTCTACCACTGAGCCACCTTCCCAGCCCCAGAAAATCTTCTCAATAGTCATTAACTTGGAGTATAGGTTGTTGGTCATCAAAGTTCATTTAGGACCATCTATAAATTCAGAAAATTCTCTCAAAAACAATTCAGAGAGAATGAAGTTTCTATGCCCCAGAAATAGCAACGAAGCAGGGATACACATGATTGTTCAGGTATCACTACATCCTTCAGGTATCTGCCCCCGGGAACGGTATAGCAAGGCTATGAAGTATTTGTGTTTTTGAGAAATCTCCACATGGATCTCCATCCTGGCTGCGCTAATTTACATTCCCCAAATAGTGTACCAAGGTTTCCTGCTCCCCTTATTCCACTCAGCCTTTGTTGCTTTCTTAATGGTTTAAGGAGGGCAAGCATTTCTTCATGTACTTACAGGCCATTTGTGCTTCTTTTGAGAAGTCTGATCAAATCATTTACCCAATTATTAATTAGACTGTTATTGTTTAAAATTTTGGAGCTATGTATACTTAAAAAAAATCTTTAGCCAGTTCTGGGGCTCAAGCTCAGGGCCTGGGCGCTGTCCCTGAGCTGCTTTTTTGGTCAAGGATATCGCTCTACTACTTGAGGCACAGCGCCCCTCCCAGGTGGTTAACATTCGTCAGCTCCCCGAATTGTGAGGAAAAGATTTGGCGTGTTACTGTGGACAGTGTGTGGTGGGGCTTTCGGTCCTGCTAGAATGCACACAGGAACTGCTGGAGACACAAAGATGCTGTCAATTTCACTTTAGAGGCTTGTCTCACCTTTGGAGGAGTAGAGCACTCAGAACAAGGGGGCCTTAAAACAATTAATTATAGATAAAGAATCTCAAGGACTTTCCTGCCTGGGCCGGCTTCAAACAGTGATCCTAAGACATCAGCCTCCTGGAGTAGCTAGGAATAAGGCGAGCACCAGTGCCTGGCTATCTACACTCTCTCTAGGGGTGGGGAACATCTCGTCTGTGGGCCTTAGAATCATGGGACAGAAATGGATGCTTCTTATATTCTCTGTCCATAGCCATCTGCATTAATAATTTTGTGCTTTTTTTTGGGGGGGGGTCAGTCCTGGGGTTTGAACTCAGGGCCTGAGCACTGTCCCTGAACTTCTTTTGCTCTAACACATGAGAAGTGCCTGTTCTGGCCTTTCCTGTGTATGTGGTGCTGAGGAATTGAACCGAGGGCTTCATGCATGCCAGGCGAGCACTCCACTGCTAAGCCACCTTCCCAGCCCCTGCATGAACAATTTTGTATGGCCAGTGAATGTTTTGTAAGGTCCCATGGCAGAAAAAAGGTTCCTTATCCTTCAACAGACCAGGGGAGCCTTGAGTTCAAAACCCTCTTGCCTCAGTTGTTAGAATGACAGTTACAGATCACAATGCTTATCTCTAGGATAACAATATATAACAATATGACAATAATTCATATTCTCAAGTGTACTGTAACAAAGTGAAAACAAAATTCAGGTGGGCTGTCCAGCGAGTGTATTAGTATGTGAAAGAGGTAAAGGGAATATAGGAAAGGAAAAATCTTGAAAAAGAGCAGTAATGAACTCGAAAGATACATGATATGAATGAACTCTAAGACAAAAAGTGGGCTATGAGAATGTAGATTCTCTCTAGCTACTATGAAAAGTCTGAAGTAGGAAACTGAGCATATTCAAGAAAGTACACAAAAGAATTCGGTGCCATGCACTGGTGGCTCAAAGCTGCAATCCTAGCTACTCAGGAGGCTGATATCTGAGGATTACAGTTCAAAGCCAGGCTGGGTAGGAAAGTCCATAAGACTCTTTATCTCCAATTAAATACCACAAAACCAGAAGTGGCACTACGGCTCAAAGTGGTAGAGTGTTAGCCTTAAGCAAAAGAGCTCAGGAATAGTAGCTAGGCCGCAAGTTCAAACCTCACAATTGATAGAAAAAAATAGATAAAAATTAAAAAAAATCTGTATACAAGGTGCTACAGTTTGGATATAGTTTTCCCTGCTAGAAACTCAAGTATTGGTTCCTACTATGATGGTTGTTCAGAGATGGGGGATAGACCTTGAAGCGGCTTTTAGGCCATAATAGGTCTTCTCTCATGAGTGGATGGATGTTTATCTTACAGGAATTCAGTAACTATCCTAAAAGTTCATCCTCCTTTACATCTCCTGAATACACTCAGCTAAACCACCAGAAAGCCCTTACCAGAAGCTGAGCAGATGCTGTTGGACTTCCCCAAATATAAACCCAAGTAAACTCTTTATGACCTCCCTACCCTCAGGTATTCTGTTTAGCAGCAGAAAACGAGTTAAGATACTAGGTAAAAGTTAAAGCAATAGGGAAGTATAAGCAAACTGCAACAAATACAGAAAGGCATCACGGGCGTAAGTCCACAAGGATGAAGCTATGTAGCCTGAAAAGCTGAGGCTACTACTGCTGTATTCAACCAGGCACAGTCTGTGCCACCCCCCCAGGGGCAGATCTACAAACAGGGGGTACAGAACTTACGATGTCTACTTTGTTAGACTTTGACTTGCTACCTGAAAAAGTGGGTCTTTTATAGGAAGGCAGATTAGTTATGAATCTGGACACAAGCCATAACCTGTAGGTGCAGTGAGCTGAGGAATAAAGCTAGAGTAGGAAATGACTCCCGTTGTGAAAGGGGAAAAAGGGGAGGGGGAAGATGTGTAAAAGTTATTCCATTAAGTACAGCATTCATATGATTTTGACACTGTATGAGGGAAATATCCTCCCCTTCTTCTAGATGCTGTATCTCTAGAAAAACAGTTTAAGGCTGATGATTCAAATCTTACTTCATGAGCTCTTGGCTTTGATCCTCAGCACTCATATCTAACACACAGACCAGACAGACAGACAGACAGACACACACACACACACGTGCATGTGCACGCGCGCACGGGTTGAATTCAAGGTTTTCTGCTTGCTAGATAGAGGCTCTACCACTTACCACTTAGGCCATGTCATCAGTCTATAAATAAAGAAATCTTAGAATGTCAGGTCACTTTTATAAACTTCCCACTGATATATCTTTATTTTTTTCATTAAAAATCTAAACCAATCAATATATCACTCTTAAGCTTAGTTATTCTGACAGTTACTTTTTCAGGACTCAATGTAAGATTTCTTTTAAATCAGAGCCTTTTTTTT
>NW_012267409.1:705197-735165 GCF_000151885.1 Dipodomys ordii
GGAAGGAAGGAAGGAAGGAAGGAAGGAAGGAAGGAAGGAAGGAAGGAAGGAGAGTAATGTCTAGAAAAAGCATTTTAAAACTCCCCAAAGAAAGATAAACACTGAGGGGGGGGAGCCATTAAGTCAAGAAGAAAGGTATTAAAGACATTCATAAGACAGATTAATTTTGCATACCATTTTAGTATAAGGGCCTTGAAATGAACAGCTGAAAACAGAAATGGGAAATTTGGATTACATTCTTTAACAATCACTTTTTTTTTTTTTTTTGCTTATAGAAAAGGGAAATTTAACTCTAGTGAATTTTAATTCCATGTTTTTTATTGCCTGGATGGAGGCAAGAATGTGATGCTCCTAACAAAGGATACAATATAAATTAAATGACTGCCAACATAAATGCGGAGAAACACGCTTGATAATATGTGGGTAGGTACTGGCCCTGTTATTGCTCATGCACCAGGAATCTCACAAGAGCTCTGGAGTAAGAAGTAATTACAAATGCCAAAAATCTGAACTGCAGCATAAGATGAATTCACATTTCAAACAATTCTG
This sequence comes from Dipodomys ordii, assembly GCF_000151885.1. Lineage (NCBI taxonomy): Eukaryota > Metazoa > Chordata > Mammalia > Rodentia > Heteromyidae > Dipodomys > Dipodomys ordii. The sequence continues at coordinate 705,747 of NW_012267409.1, forward strand.
TTGGCAAGATTTGGCTGGAAACAAAATAGATTTTCCAAGAGTCTATCTACAGAGAACATTTTTTTTTGAGGGAAATAAAACAGACAAAGGAGAAAATGAACAACTCAAGGAATCACTGAACATCATACTGTGTTCTTTATTAGTCCACAAATAAGAATCTGAGAGCTCAGAGATCGCTTACAGAAAGATGATTAACATGCACTGAGGAGGGCATTTCAGGGAACACAGCATGTAAAATGATGGAGGGTAGGGAGTAGTTAAAGCAGTGCTCTCGGAGTAAAATTCTATCTTAGTAAAAAGGGACCAAAGGAGGTGAGAGTGACAGAAAGGGAAGAATTACTGAGTACTGGAAAAATAATTTTTAAAGATGGTGAGTATATTCATGATGGCGGTTTAAACACACACACACACACACACACACACACTCACTCAAATTATTTGACTGGCCCTCATAAATACTGCAGTGCAGGTATACTTAAGTTCTTTCTGCCAAATATACGTCAATAATGCATTAATGGATTAGAAGAATAATTTGTGCAAGAAAGAAGACGAAGAACTCCAATAATCTCTATTCAATGTTCTTGACATGTTTCAAAACATCTTTTCATACTTTGAATTAAAATGTTCTTTTAAAATAAAATATCAAAATTATTTGTGTATATACATTACCATAGACAAAATTTATTTCCCTGCTTTAACAATCTCCTTAAGTTATTAACTGGACTCTCAAAAGTAACTAAAAACTAGGCTTGTGTTAGCTAAGTGTATTTACTTATAATTTACACAACTATATATAAATACATATATACACACATATATGATTGATTATTTATTTATTTATTTTTGGTGCTGGTCCTGGGACTTGAATGCAGGGGCCTGGGCACTGTCCCTGAGCTTCTTATGTTCAAGACTAGTGCTCTATCATTTGAGCCACAGCTCCACTTCTGGCTTTTTTGGTAGTAAACTGGAAATAAAGAGTCTCATGGACTTTCCTGTCTAGACTGGATTCATATGATGATCCTCAGATCTTAGCTTCCAAAGTAGCTAAGATTACAGTTGTGAGCCACAATTGCCTTTCTAAATGTTCCTTTTAAAATTTATTACATTAAAAAAATTTCCTGACAAGAGACACACTAAACCATTTGCAATGGAACATAAGGAAAAATTGGACAACAGTTAGTGCTCTCAGGATCCCAGGTGAAAACAAACAAGTGACCACACTGCCGTGTGCCATCTTTCGTTACAGATTTACTTGCAGAGCTAACCTTCACTACCCTTTCTTTATTATCAAAATATTTTAATTTTTTTTTGGGGTCCTGTCGTGGGGCCTGAACTCTGGGCCTGGGCGCTGTCCCTCAGCTCTTCAGCTCAAGGCTAGCGCTCTACCACTTGAGCCACCTTCCCAGCCCCTATCAAAATATTTTAAATGGTATCAGTTGATCATGGAACAAGACAGGGCCACAGGACAAAAAGAAAGACATTTAATATTTTCAAGTGTGAAAGTTTTATCTAAGGCCACAATAATTTAATGACTTCATTAATTCATACTGAATCACTAGAAATTCAAGTGTATAGATTAGACTAAAAAAAAGTATTTTTTTTAAAGTTACAGAACTTGTACATAATTAAAAAAAAATCCTTACCGGTATCTATGAACAAATATACCCTTAAAAATAGAGTTCATCATATTTTCAATTTCATCCTGATTCTCTTGTAGCTGAAACGAAAAAAACCAATAAAAATATTAATGGGAATACTATTTTATTTGTAATGAACAGTTAGTTTTAAACTCCCAACCCTTCTCATTCTGGTGAGTATCCTTCCTTTTGCTCGTTGTGCAATGATGTTTGAGATTATATTTCATTATTTCTACAGCTATACTCCAGTGGTTTGAGAAACTTATTCTCTGCTACCAATTACTTTCTAGACACGAACTACACAGTGATTAAGAAGGAAGAATTTTGTAACTGAGTGTGGTCAGGCTTTCATCTTCAAAGTATCATCCACTTTTGGGAATATGTCTGAATTCTAGACAGCTCTCTGAACCAGGAGCTCAGGGTATGATTTCTGTCTTTGATGATTAAGGGACTATCTTTGATTGGATGTTTGGTCACTGTACAAGCAACTTCCTCCTGTACCTAAAGGATGTAAACATTATGCTGCATTTAAGTAACCCATAATTAAAAGTAGTCAACGTCCCAAAATGCAAGCGTAAGAGACAACAGAGTGGATTCTGGCCACTAGTGGTAGAACGCAGCAAAAACATCAAATACTATTATGGAAATGAAAATTCAGGCAATGTTGCTGATAGTTAGAACTGAGTTTATAGCCATAAAATCACTTGAGACGAAATGACCTTCAATGCTTGATTTCTTTTTCTAATTTTTCCTGTGATTCCTGTGTAATAATATTCAGTGATACATTTTCTTTCACTATCACCTTGTAGGTTTCAGGTGGCAACTGACCTAGAGGTACCTTGTGTGACATTCTGGCAAAGGTGGGAAGTGGAATTTAAAGGTGGCTGATGAATCCATAGGAGGAATTTTCAAGGCAGCCCAGAATTCAGACTGTTGCCTGATTATTGCTGGCTTCTTTTCCCTAGCTTTTGCAGTGAGAGTCAGGACTGGAAAGTCGAGCCGAAAGATGTGAAAAGCGTGCAGTCTGGCCATATGTTCCTCCCAGCATGCTCTTCACCATCACCCCTGAGCCCAAGCAATGCATCCAGCAGAGCTAGGACTAAAACTCTGAAACCAATGTATTAAGAGAAAGTAACTGTGCCTTTAGTTGCCTGTCTCAGGCTTTTGTCACAAAGATGAAAATTCTGACTAGCACACCTCCACAGAGTGAGATAATACATTTCTTTCCTTGAAGCCAACTCCACGTGGCCCTTGCATACAATAGTCTTATCGAACTAACATAATATAGCTAATGATTTAATGGTAAGTTTTTTGGATACATGTATGCAGTCGCTCTGCAATAAGATACTCTTTTTTCAACTAAAAGGTAAAATAATACGACAAAGTAAAATATTTTTCCACAATTAGATCAATAAAAATGTTTCCTATTGGATCGGAGGCTTGGCTCAAGCAGAATGCCTGCCAGGCAAATGCAAATTCTAAATTCAGAAACTAGTACAGCTCATCCCTGGCCAAAAATTAACAATGTCTCCTACGAAAGGACTCAATTTAAAAACACTCTTTCTTTCTTTCTTTTTTTTTTTTTTTGGTTGGTCGTGGGGCTTGAACTCTGGGCCTGGGTGCTGTCCCTCAGTTATTCAGCTCAAGGCCAGTGCTCTACCATTTGAGCCACAGCACCACTTCCAGTTTTCTGGTGGTTCATTGGAGATAAAGCGTTTCATGGACTTTCTTGCCCAGGCTGGCTTGGAACTGCAATCCTCAGTAGCTAGGATTATAGGTGTGAGCCACTGACGCCCAGCTTAAATTCACTTTGAACACACACATGAAAATTTTGTTGTAAAACTGCAAACAAGACCTCAGTGTGAAGCTTGGTGGTGGATGTATGAGACTTTCAGTTGGATTTGTAGCACAAAAGGAAAAAGGGGCTGAGATAAATGAAATAATCTAATTTAAAATGTTAAGAAAATTTAAAACATTTTTAACAGGGAAAACAAAGTGTATTTCTTACACATTTACAAATTGGAAGTCCATCAGTTACTTACCTCTTTGCGTTTCTGAAGTAGTAATTCCAACCTTTCATTGGCTCTCTTCCCAATCATTTTATTTCTCTCAGCTTCGTACTGTCTCTGGGTATTATCCTGATGAATACTGAGGTTTAAGGCAACGTTCACCAGAGCAGTCATGAGCTTCATGGCTACAAAATAAAGGGATATCTTAACATTTATCTCTGAAACAAATCATTGTCTGTGAGATCATAAATTCATAAAGCAAATGGATGAAGGGGGGGGACCATTTCTTTTATAATGCAGGGATAATTTTAAAGTTTTAAATGACAATATATAAATGTATCCTCTTACTCTTCACTTTCCCACTTAAAAACAGCCTCATCTTAAGTACTATTAGGAAAGATTTTTAAGTAGCATCTTCAACATTGCCTTTCTTCACTCCTCAAAAACACTCTTTAGTGAGGGCAGACTCGCCAAGCCTCATCTACCTGACCACCAAATCTGTGTACACAAATGCTCCCAAATGCATTTAACTTAGAAGAATCACAGTTGCCCTATTTACAGTCAATTCTTTATCTTTCCCTCAAAAGACAGTCCTCTCACTTGAATGAACTGTAAATTTCTAATTCCTGTAAAGTACACTGGCCCTAAAATTCATTATGTTCATCAAAATGTATTCTGTGAATTTCTAAGACTTATTTATTTATATATTCTCTAGCAGGCATTTACATATTTTAAATGTTCATTTGTAAATTCTATTTTCCCTTTTTAAAATTTGTATTATAGAAAGGATTATATACAAAGCTATTACAGTTATGTAAATCAGGTAAGGAGTACATTTCTTTCTTTCTTTCTTTTTCTGGTAGTGGGGCTTGAACTCAGTGCCTGGACACAGTCCCTGAACTATTTCACTCAGGGCTAATGTTCTGCCACTTTGAGCCACAGCACCACTTCCATGGGTAAATTTATTTTTGGACAATGTCACTCCTTCTCTCGCTTTTTCCTAGTTTTTCCTTCTCTTATTTTTCTGTTTATATCATTTAAGCAAAAAGAATGTATAAGCCTCAAGCTTTTTTTCATATTTATTTTCATTATTGAGATAGAGTATGGGGAATATTGGTAAAGAAATAAAAAGGTTTTATGCTGGTAAATAATTACCCCTTTAGTCCTTTCAGGCTTATTCATATAAAAATATCAATGTTCAATTATGGCAAAATACTGTTCATCTAGGTGTTCAGCTAGGTGCTGGTGGCTCACATCTGTCATCCTAGCTACTCAAGAGGCTGAGATCTGAGATCTGATCAAAGCCAGTCCCAAAAAGAAAAGTGTGAGGTTCTTATCACCAATTAACCACCAGAAAACCAGAAATGGCGCTGTGGCTCAAAGTGGTACAGCACTAGCCTTGAATGAAAATGCTCAGAGACAGTGCTCAGGCCCCGAGGACATGCCCAACAAAGAACAAAAACCCACGAAATACTGTTCAGTGCTTCTGAAAAACTGACTAAGCTAATTTCAAGCATGTATATAGACAAAAACGTGCATTTTTCACTATTTCCACTATTTCTCTTTAATTATACATTTTACTATTTCCCTTTAATTATCTATATAAGGCACACAGTGAATTGTTTACCTACTTACCCACCCCCACACACATACACATTGTTATCCTGAAGCCCCACCTACATTTTGGCCAGCTCCATTTTAACAGTGATTTCTGTGACCCTTAAAACAATTTATGACAATATATAATCCTGAAAAAAATGTATTTAATTAGTAAACATATAGAAATACATTTAATAGAAAAGTTTTCCTTGGAATACAGTAACCAAAAGTTACATTCAGAAAGTGTTTTAAAATATAACTTAATACATGTTTTGTCAGTATTTGAATATTTGATTACATAATAATTTGTAGAAGAAAGGAGACTAGCTCCCAAACTGCCCTAGGGAGAGCAACAGTTTATCAGAGCTTGTTTGCATACACAGAGTGATACCTAATATTGTGTAGTTCAGTCTAAACTCAATCTCAAAAGCAAAATGACTTGAAAGATAGCATTGGAAAACATTATAATTAACATCAATAGTGTCTGGAATTCACCACTGGAAGATAAGCCATCTAAATGGCTTTTTCTGAATCTAGTGAAGTCTGCTTTCAGCCGCATGTCCTGTTGTATCTCACATGCCAACTGTGCTTACGGAACAAGCCTCTTTTCCCAGTCAGGATACATGATCAATATACTAAAACTAATACAAATGTAAAATGCTCTATAAATTTCCAGGAAATTTTCAGCTAAAACCTTGCTTTCTAGGTATTATGGATCAACTTTCATTTTAGGTGAGAAATGGAAATTATGTTTTGAGTCCACTGAAAGGGACTGACTTCTTGTACAGACTACTTATAAAATTTGACTTGACTAATTCAGCCTTTATATGTGACATGGGTTCTAAAGTGTTTTCCTTCTGTCAAGGTGAATACTTTGACGTTTACGTTTCATCTGTCAGCTACATCGTGACATCAGACATCGATGATGTCTGAGTACAACGCCGCTCAGAATGCAGTTTGCAAATAGGTGTTGATAACAAGAAGTTTTCTGTAAGTTCATTACCATAAAAAGTTGAAAGCAACTCCTTGCTGAAGACAGTTCATATATAAAGTGTCTTCAAGGGAAGTCACAAGTTGGGTAGCACACAGGGATGAGAATTTGGTGGCTAAGAGCCAGGGATAGAAAAGAGGTATTTCACCACGTAATGACTCACATAATGAATATGAAGTCATGTTACTATTGTCACCTATGTCAAACTCCTTTCTTCTTTTCTTTGTGGCAGTCTTGGGGCTTGAACTTAGGGCCTGAGGAATGTTCCTGAGCCTTTTTGCTCAAGACTAGTGCTCAACAACTTGAGCCACAGTTCCACTTTCTCATTTTCTTTTCATAAAATTATAAAACCACAGACCTGGATTTTACTTCCTTGGTAAAGACCGTGTGAAAAGAAAAAAAAAAAAAGGAAAGCTCTGAAGATTTGTCAAGATAATTCAATATTTACAATTTGGCTATAGTCCACCAGGACTTGTTTCCAGAAAGAAGCAAAGACAAAGTTCCAAGAAAGAAGCAGCAGCTATGTCTTTCCAGAAAAAGAACGATGAAAATGGAAGCTGCCAACTAATTTAGGCCATAAGCCTGCTGCATGCACATCAGAAGCAGGGAGGTAAGAGACAATTGAGGAGCTTCAAGGAAAGTTAGAAGGAAGAGAGGGGAGACAATATAAACAAACCTTTTGAGATTTCTGTTTGAAGAGAAAGACAGTGGTGTGATCACAGCTTGTGGAGCATGAGGAATCAAAGGAAGGCTGCTACTTCATCTTAGAAGTGATGAGTTAGCTACGATATCATGACCAGTTATTTTAATCAAACAGCAATCCAGGCATTACAGTCAAGGTCTGTTTTTTTGTTTTGTTTTGTTTTTTAATAATGCCATTCTTGGGGCTTGAACTCGGGGCCTAGGCACTGTCCTTGAGATTATTTTTCTAAAGGCTAGCAGTCTACTACTTGAGCCAGAGTGCTACTTTTGGTTTTTCCTGACTTTCCTGGCCAGGCAGGCTTCAAACTGCAATCCTCAGATCTCAGCCTCCTGAGTAGCTAGGATGACAGGACTGAGCCACAGGCACCAGGCACTTTTCAAAGTATTCTAAACATATGATTAACATATAAAATCAGACGACTTGGGGCTGGAGGCATGGCTCACGTGGTTGGGTGCAAAAGTATCTGGTACCACCAGTCTTGAACCAAAAACAAAACAAAACAAAAGACAGTTGACTTGAAGAAAGAGAAGGCTGCCCCTCCAGCAAGGTGCGTAGAACTCACCCACAAAGGACTAAGAGGAAAGCACATTTTCCAGAGGAAAAAAATCTAAAGACTGCAGAATAAAATATTAGAACTTTCCCATTTGGGAATGTCATACAGATGTCAGAGTCAAAGCTGCAAAACTCCTGCCTGAGTTTCTAGCGTGCTAGCTTGCCTTTCAGATTAAGTTTGCCACATTTTACAGTTGTGTTGATTCAAGTTGCTAAAATAAGAGGAGAGGCAAAAGAAGGAGTGGGAAAGAGAGAGAGAGGAGGAAAGGGAGATTTGTTTTTAAATGTATCTCTAATGGTTCTGTTTCTCTGGAAACCTACACAGACAAAAGGGTTTATAAAAGAGGAGGGCTTTCACAATAAATTAGTATAATAATAAGTATTACATAATGAAAGGGGAAAAACTAAGCTGAGAAACAATATCTGAATATCTGAAGAGCAGTTGTGAAGTAGGTGAAGAGGGAGTGAATTTACAGCGGAGTACCAGGACCAGCCACAGGGGGAGCCATAGTAAGAGAAACAACAGAGCCGAATATGGTATAGTTGCAGATACAAAGGTTTAATCACTGAAGGCTCTCTTCTGTCAATTGCCATTAAAAAAAGACAAATGATCTAAACATAAAGGAGAACGTATAGGAGATGTTTGGGATAAATATTCAGGAAGATGCAAAGCATTCTCCAGCTACTAGTAAGACAGGTACTCTCAGGTGCAGGTTGAGTATGTGGAGATAACAAGGTTTTTCCAGGACTATAACAGAAAAGGTAGGGAAGGTTAGGAAGTGAGTGACCACAGAATGAAAGGACACACAGTGTGTGAAGAACATTAAATACGTAGTACGAACTCATGGAGTGTCTGAATAGAAGAAAAATCACTGAAAAAAGTTATCAGCCAATGGGATGTCTGAAAATAGGATTCTAAACATTGATCCTTTTAATCAATATCTGACTATTTCTATTTATGTTTCTCTAAACATAATCTGAGGCATAAGAGAAACTGCATTTATACTTAGTTTTTTCTGAAATGGAAGATTATGTTGCTCAGAACAGCCTCAAGCTCTTTGGCTCAAGTAATTCTCCTAAATTTACCTCTTCAATACCAGTGGCTACCAGCGTTGATCCCATGCCTGACACAAGAAATCCAGGTTTTGTAATGGGACAAATTAGATTTTCTTAAAAAGTTTTTTGACAAATGAGATTTTAAGAGAAAGAAGATTCTCAGTTTGGTTGCACAAAGTCTACATAAATAGTAAACTTCCCATGTCAAATGATAAAAATTTAAATAATCTCTCTTAAAATCCCAAACAAAACAACAAGGAGAAAACAATTTTCATCTGTAATGAATTCATGAGATACCTTCAAGGCCAAACCCCAAATATATGATACATGAATTAAGGCCAATAGGAGGATGAGCACAGGGTATTTAAATCCAGCCAAGGGGAGGACAAACAGGACAAACTATCTAAAAGGCCACTTTCTTCTATAGGATACAGAAACACAAGGGGGGGGGGGGGGAGAAGAACACAACAAACTAGAACTAAGTTCAACAGAACATGGACAAAGACAGTCTGAAATCTTAGTCTGTTCAATAACCAAGTAAATTCCAAATCCTTACTAAATCCAGGCACTCCTGGCATTTCCTTTATCAGTCACTTGAAAGATCAGACAATAAATAGACAGGATGAGGACCAGACCTGCCTTTCCCACCCTGGCAGTTTGCTGCTCGTTTTTCAGTATCTTACTCTCAAGGCCAAGAGTCAAGAAATATCATTGAAGAATGTTTATCATATGAAAGACAGGGATCAAAGCAGAGAATCAGAAGAACTTCTAACAGTTAGCTATGGGATTAGGGAAAACTTTCAAAGAAACAGTTAACATACAAATAAACAAGGAAAAAAATAAGGTAGAATATTTTTAATACATAGAATACGGAAAAATGTCCTGGGAAAGTTAACAAAGAACTCTTAGAAACAAAATAATAGTCAAAATTCAGTGCAATAAAAATGTAAAGAATGTAAGGAAATTAAAAAGAAAGAAACAGACCAAAAAGAAGAAATTTAGAATTAAACAGATTAACATCTAACCAATAAGAATTTAAGAAGGTATCTCCAGCAAAACCAATGGGGGGGAGACAGCACATACAGCAAAATTTCATTTTACTATGAAATTTCAGAATACTACAAAGAGAAAAATATAAGGACTTACTAAGGCAAAAAACAGAATTTGAAGTCTCAACAGCATTAGACTTTTCAGCAAAAACACTAGAAGTTAAAAACCAATTCTGAGCAAAATAACCAAGTATTAATATTAAGGAAAAGGATACAACATTCTTTCTAGGCATCCAATACCTTAAATATATACCTAAATATATATACTTCCTCAGTATCCCATTTTATTCCCAAGAAGCTGTCAGGTAATATTTTACACTAAAAGGAGAATGTATGTGTGTGTGTGTACTTTTTTTTTTTAAGATGGCACAGGGGCTGAGAATGTGGCTTAGTGGTAGAGTGCTTGCCTAGCATGAATGGGTTCAACTTCTCAGTACCATATAAACAGAAAAAACTGGAAGTGATGTGGTGGCTCAAGTGGTAGAGTGCTAGCCTTGACCAAAAGAAGTTCAGGGACTCAGGGACAGTGCCCTGGTCCTGAGGTCAAGCCCCAGGACTGGCAAAAAAAAAAGATGGCACAAGATTAAAAAGACAAAAGATGTAAACAATGGCAAGAAAGTCAAATAAATTGAAGGACATCTAAAATCTACAACGAATATATTTTTAAAATTAAAAGTATAAAAATTCCTGTTCAATGCATTAGCAAAAAGTCTTTTACTTGGGCTGGTAAGGTGGCTCAGTGGTAGAGTGCTTGCCTCACATGTATGAGGCTCTGGGTTTGATTCCTCAGCACCACATAAGCAAAATAAGCCAGATGTGGCACTGTAGCTCAAGTGGTAGAGCGCTAGCCTTGAGCTGAAGAGCTGAGGGACAGCGCCCAGGCCCAAAGTTTAGGCTCCACAACTAACAAAAAACAAAAACAAAAAAAATTCTTTTACTTAAGCTTCATAATAGTACTATGAAGTAAAACTATTCTTGTTTTTAACAATACTATAGAAATGAGGAGGTAAGGTTAAAATACATAAAATGAATATATGAGATATATAATGCTTGTAAAGTGTTTTTCAAAATAATTTCTTAAAAAAAAACTGGCTCACAAAAGAAAGCCCATTTTGAGACCTATGGACAGAAAGCAAAACAGCAAAAGGGAAAAATATAACCTAACTAAAGCCAAAAAACTTTGGTAATTTCTCTAATTGTAATTATAGTTCTGGAGTTATATTTTATTTTGTGGGTATAATTACATGGGATGGTGTTATTTGTAGGTTCATAAACAACTATTGTTGGACATTAATCCTTCACAAAAAAAAAAAAAAAAGCAGCCCGGGAAGGTGGTAGAGCGCTTGTCTTGCATGCATGAGGCCCTGGATTCGATTTCTCAGTACCACGTAAGCAGAAAAAAGCCAGAAGTGGTGCTGTGGCTCAAGTGGAAGAATGTTAGCCTTGAGCTGAAGAGCTCAGGGACAGAGACCAGGGCCGAGTTCAGGCCTCATGATCAACCAAAAAAAAAAAGTAAGTCCATTAGAAAACTAAATAAAACCTGGACAATAGATGAAGAAGACATAAATGATGATGTTAAAGAACAAAGGGTAAAAGTACAAAACAATGAAAAGAAATCTAGAAGAACTAAAGAATTTATGATAGACAAATAAAATACAGGGCAGGGGCTATAGCTTACTAGTTAAGTACTTTCTTAGTGTGTGTGTGAGGTCCTACTTCAATCCCCAGTCTCACACACACACACACACACACGATACACAGAACATGTAAGAGCAACGGGGCAGGGGCTGGGAAGGTGGCTCAGTGGTAGAGCGCTTGCCTTGCATGCCTGAGGCCCTGGGTTCGATTCCTCAGCACCCTATAAGCAAAAAGAAAAAAGCTGGAAGTGGTGCTGTGGCTCAAGTGGTAGAGCACTAGCCTTGAGCTGAAGAGCTGAGGGACAGCGCCCAGGCCCAGAGTTCAGGCCCCATGACCGGACCCAAAAAAAAAAAAAAAAAGAGCAACGGGGCAAAAAAGATTGTAACTATAGTTTATTTTCTGGGAGAGACATTTCTAAAATTTTCAAGTCCTATTCATAATCTATCTCATTAAGAATTATGAAAATCTAGTGACCTAGTGAATTTAATTAACAGGATATGAGTTCTGGAGCCAAATGGAAATGAAAACGTATGCTGTTAGTTTGATTAGCATCAATTTTGGGGGCAGGGGGGTAAGTTCTGAACGCAAGTAGGCCTTCAGACTCACTAGGCAGGCACTCTGTTGCTTGCATAATCCCAGCAGCCCTCTTGCTCTGGATATTTTTGAGATGAAGTTTCACTTTGGGGCCAGGCTGGACCATAATGCTCCTAACTAAACTTCCTGGTATAGCTGAGATGACAAATGTGTACCACTATACCCAACCTTTTATAGTGATTGGGGAGGGTCCTCATGAAACTTTTTGCCAGGTCTGGCCTGGAATTATAATCTTCCCAAACTCAGCTTTCCCTGTAGCTGGTTTGAGAGGCATGTACACCATATTCAGCTACTATTTGGGATGGGGGTGGGGAGAGGGAATCACATAAACTTTTTGACCAGCCTGACCTCAAACCTGTTATCAGTCTCCAGTATATGCCAGAGGATTACACACACTAGCATACACTTTGGTGTATGGTTTTTTTGTTTTGTTCTGTTTTGTTTTTTTGGTTTGCTTTGGCCAATCCTGGGGCTTGAACTCAGGGCCTGAGTCTCTCTGTGCTCAAGGCTAGCTTTCTACCCCTAAGCCACATTCCCAGCCCCTAGAGTCCACTTTGATTTCATTTTTTCCAAGTTTTTGTACTCGTTTACTTCTGATTTCCTCATTTGCAATACAGTCTATTATAAGGAATTGGAAATTCAGTACGTTCTGAGAAAAAGTATGAACATTTAGCAAATAATAGCTCTACTGGTTAACACAGAATACTCAAAGACCTACTAAGTGCCAGGCACCACTGTAAGCTCTCTTAATATTTTTAGTAAGAGGTAGCCGTGGTAGTTCTTTTTATGGGGGGGAGGGGTTGTTTGTATGTTTGTTTTTGCCAGTTGTGGGCTTGAACTTGGGGCCTGGGCACTGTCCCTCAGCTCTTAGTTCTTCTGCTCAAGGCTAGCACACTACCACTTTTGAACCACAGCCCCACTTCCGATTTTCTGGTAGTTCACTGGAGATAACATGGAGGGCTGGTAATGTGGCTTAGTGGTAGAGTGCTTGCCTAGCATGCATGAAGCCCTGGTGCTGTGGCTCACTCAAGTGGTAAGAGTTCTAGCCTTGAGCAAAAAGAAGCTCAGCGACAGTGAGATCAAGCCCCAGGACTAGCAAAAAGAAAAAAAGAAGAAAAAAAAAGATTTTCACGGACTTCCCTGGCTGGCTTTGAACCCTGATACTAAGATCTAAGCCTCCTGAGTAGCTAGGACTACAGGTATGAGCAAGCAGTGCACCTAGTAATCACTGTCATTACTTCTTCATTTTGCATTAAAAGAGAGTGTAGCCAGATAAGGATTTGTCCAAAGTTATCCAACTAGTAAAAGGAAAACAAGACTATGTATGCAGTAAGTCTGGCTCCAGAACTCATTCTACCATTCACTCATATAATTAAAATCAGAAAAAAGAGATTGTAATTTTCAGAGACATATGTCAATATTACAATGTTAAGTAATAAGCTATAAACAAATGTTTAATCCCTCAAGCAACTAGGTGACTTACTGTTAACCAGTGATCAAGATGCCCTCATAGATGTTCTTGACCACATTTCTAATTCTTCTCAAATTCATTTTGGGAACCAATGACAGCAGAATAAATTATGTCATTATTAATAGAAATTTTGAATTCTTAGTTCAAATAAGCACTTTCATCTTAGAAGTGACAGGTAGCTTAAGCTATATAAAAGTATGTGAGAAAATTAAAAATAAAATAATTAAATTAATATTCTTACATTACATACTTGAAGTCAACAACTCAGGAGATATTGGCATTATTTTACAAGCAAACACCTACATAAAACTGCAATTACGATAAAGATTCTTGAAGAATATTGTTTTCATAATCTAAAAAGTGGTAAATCAAAAAAATTTTTTACTTGGAAAAATTACTTTCTCATAAAATATAAAAACTGCACAGAAATGGGAAAAACGTCTCTAGCCTCAGACTGTAAACCCACTAGAATTATGACAAAATGTTTTTATGAAGGTAAAACCATAAACTATGTTCTAATATGTACAATGAAGATAGTGACTACAAAAGAAATGAGGGTACTTAATTCTGATGTTTTTACAGTAAAAAAAAACTGTACTGCAATGTGAAGCTTCTTTAGTAAAATGGATGAGTAAATGAACATTCTGCTGAAGAGAACAGAAATAAGGAAAATATAGTATGTATTTTCTAACAGTCTGTTACAACTTACTGATAAAAAGTATTCCCAAAAGAAAGACTATCTCCAATGGAAAAACAATACTTATACTTCTAATTGTGGAGTAATCAGATCAAAAGAGCTACAGAATGCTGAAAAGTTTTAAGGAAAAAGTATAGTATACAATTCTATGCAATGAATAAATACTGACAATAGGGACACATTAATTAATTCATAACAAGAAAATGGGATATTTGAAAAACATATAGAAAGTACTACTAATATAAAGACCACTCTGGTGACTTATAAAGCTATGGAACTCATTACATCTGTACCCTACAAAATAACTAACCTGATGGTCTCTCTTCTCAGCTAAGATATAAGCAATGTCAGGGAGCATTTTATTCCAAAGCCGATAATCATATCTGGCCATAACTGCCTTGCAACTGTCCATGCACATAGTCTTTGAAGCAGAGGATTAAATGTTCCTGCCCATTTTATCTAGTCCCCAAGACTTGTCCTGCAAAGTGAATAAAAATGATTATCTTTTAATCTATGTCTTGTATACATACCATTTAAAAAAAGAGGGCAAAGATGTGAACAAAAAGCTCATAAAAGATGGATAATTATTATCCAGCCTAGAATTAAGTTCTCAGCAAACTTGCTGTGCTTAGCTGAAAGGTTCGTGACCAATAAATCTCATACTTTATACAACTGAGCTTTGGAAGATATAGTCATTTGGGTAGACAAATGGGAATTACAGTAGTATTTTGTAGTAACTTTAGAGAATGACTAAATTAATATAGCCATAATGTTAAATACCGTGTATTTTTTGACACCTGATTTCATAAAATAATTCAGAATGTAAATTATCTTCAAAATAAGGAAAAGAAGTTAGGTGAAGCAAATGGCATTTATTAAGCAATTTTAAAGGCTATTACTAGTGGGAAGAGAGCTGTTCAATGCAAAATGGATATGAGAAAAGCCATATGAAAAAAAATATATATAAGCATACATCCAAATAGCAGATGGAGACGACCAAAGGGATGAATACAGAAAAAAAAAAATAGTACAATAAAAGCTTCTGGAAATGAGCCAATGGGAAGGAAAAGGAAAATGGGCCATCATAAAAAAGGCAGTTAAAATACAGAAATACATCATTTACATGGCACTGAAGAACAAGTAAGAAAGAATTAAAGTGCACTGTTCAAAAAACGTACAAGTTCATGTTCTGGCTTATCTGTTTTCAGGGTGAGGGGAGGGTACTGAGATTGAACTCTGGACTGCTGCCACTGACAGAACGGTAGAGTCAGTCTACCACTGAGCTAGCCCAGTTCCAAGAAAATGCTTTGGTTTTTGTTTTTATGCTGGTCCTGGGGCTTGAGCTTTGGACCTGGGTGCTGTCCCTGAGCTTGTGTGCTCAAGGCTAGCACTCCACCACTTGAGCCAGAGCTCCATTTCTGGCTTTTTGTAGTCAACTGGAGATAAGATTCTCACAGACGTTCCTGTCTGAGTGGGCTTTGAACCAGGATCCTTAGATTTTAGCCTCCCAAGTAGCTAGGATTACAGGCATCAGCTACTGGCCTTACCAAGAAAATGTTTTAAGAGTCAAAATACTGTACATTCTTCTATATTTTCTCTTCTTAAGTAATTCTATATGTGGCATATGTTTAGGTCATATTCTTTTATATACTCATAGGTTTCTGGATTGAACAGAAGTAGCTTACTCCTACAGAAGAACCCAGTTTGTGCTGTACTTTTGAGACATATAATTTTTATTTTCCTTTATGTTGCAAATCATCATTTCAAAATAATATCAACAAGAGAGTATCTGAAGGAAATCTTCCATGAATTTTTGCTTCCTATTGTCCTGGCCATGGGAAACCAAATGATTTATTTATATATCAAGGTAATAGTGTTAATTTTTATGACAGCAGCTTCAGCATTCAGAATCAATTTCTACCTTATGTTAAATGATTATGACAACCAGGTAAATGGGCATTACTGTACATAGAAAGAAGATGCAAAAGGAGTAGAACATATTAAACAAGTAAACAAAACAAAGACCAAATGTGGAAAAGACTAACATTCATGAAATCAGAAAAAAATGTATAACAGACAACTTTTAAAATATACAACTGAGTGTAAGATTTTTCTAACAATGAGGGAACAGATATTCTCCAAACACAAACAGTTTTCTCTCCAGAAAGTTGCTGTATTTTTATTTGACTAAACATTTAATAGAGAGGTAAAAACACCTCTGTTTTTCTCTAAAATAATGACAAAAAAGAAACTACCCTCCAAACTATGTTTCAAATATGTTTGGCATACTACTCTAAGAAAGATGATAAGGGACACTTGTATCCACTAAATAGTTTAAGAAAAAGAGGAAATGCATCTGACTACAAATAACATCTTACTACCTTTATGACACAGGTCGAACCAGAGAATAATTAAATTTTATATATAGCAGTGTAGTAATGTATATTTCCCAAGCCAGAATCAACATCACCTAGAAATCTGTTAAATTCTGCTGACACAGACTTTTAAAAAGGTTTTGATATATGCCAAAGTTTAAGAACCAAGACTTCCAATGTAAATAAATTTAAATATCAAGAAAAAGAATGAATCTAAATCTGGTTCCCTCCTGGTAATAATTAAGATGAGTAGAAACAAAATTATTCCTACTGAAAATGTAAACTGGGAATATTTAAATATTTATCTACAGGCATATGTGCATATAAATACACATTCCATTTTACAAATAAAAAAGTAGTCATGTTAAGTAAGCTCAATTAATATGCTAGAGGAAAAAATATAATGATTCCTAAATTAACAAAATCATCTTGTGGAAAAACAAAAAAAAATGAATATAGTTAGGTGACAGGTTGTCAAGATAATTCTAAAATAAAGTGTGAAGCAAATCTGCAATCTCTCAGCTCTTCATATTAACTATAGGTTAATTAAAAGTTTAGATACATGTGTTTTAAGACATGTTTATTAGTAAAAGTAATAGGAAGAATACATGCTACTTTACTATATAGGATTGTTTCAAACAAATTTTATACACTTTTTTTTTTGGGGGGGGGGGTCTGGTCGTGGGGCCTGAACTCTGGGCCTGGACACTTTGTATATTTTAAAAGAGCAGTAAAGCCCGGCGCCAGTGGCTCACACCTATAATCTTAGTTGCTCAGGAGGCTGAGATCTGAGGATTACGGTTCAAAACCAGCCCAGGAAGGAAAGGAAAGGTCGTGAGACTCTTCTCTCCAATAAACCACTCAGAAAACTGGATGTGGCATTGTGGCTCAAGTGGCAGAGCACTCACCTTGAGCTGAAGAGCTGAGGAAGAGCACCCAGGCCCAGAGTTCAAGCCCCATGACCGACCACACCCCTACCCCCCAAAAAAAGAAGAATAAAAGAGGCAGGTACTGGTGACTCAACACCTGTCATCCTAACTACTCAGGAGGCTGATATCTGAGGATCATGGTTAAAGCCAGCCCAGGCAGAAAAGTCTGTAAGACTCTTATCTCTAACTACCAAAAAGCTGGAAGTGGTACTATGGCTCAAGCAATAGGCAGACCACTAACCTTGAGCAAAAAAGTTCAGGGACAGCACCTATGCCCTGAGTTCAAGCCCTAACACTGGCATCAAAAAAAAAAGTAGAAAGAAGAAAAAAAAATAGGATAAATGTGGAATTTCAACTATCATTAATTAGATTTACCAAAGTGTATTTCACAGTGGTCTTTTCAAACTTCTCTGTTATAATATATATAGGAAAAAAAATACACATGTAAGAAAATATTTGACAGCCAGAAATTTTCCATTTTTATTTTTAAGGCTGTTAATTGCCATCTTGGCAAACATGCAAACATTTTACTCTTGATAACACAAATTCTTCAGATTAATTTGTCAGGAACACAGTATATTTCAACATTTCATCTCAAGAGAGCTTAAGTAGACTAAAACACATACAGTAAACTCCATGAAAAAGAATGAATATGGTAGTTATTTTACTTACCAGCAAGTGTACTTGTGTGCCTAAAAGCTCTGACCTGGGAGTCAGACAAACCAGTCAGAAGGGAAATGACTGTGTCCATCATATACTCATCATAAATTATGCTATACTGACACTGTCGAATCAAGACTCCAATAAATTCACAAAAGTTGGAACGAAATTTTTTCCACTGAGGTCCAGGCATGGTAAGTGGATAATCACCACTGTCCTAAAAGGTATAAAAAGAACATACTAAACATGACACAATGGCAGATCAACCCTTGCTATTCTTTTCATTACTTAATTATATATTTATTATCTATAAGTAGTTGCACAGAAGAGCTGCCATTCAGGTACGTACCATGCTTAGCCACCTCTTTCATTATTCTCCTCATCCCTCCCCTCAGATACAATTAGCATATCAGCCACTGAAACAGTGTAATTAGGCAATTTGTGTAAGAATTGGAAGGCCATATACCTCATCAAATTCTTCAGTCATTTTCCTGATGATTTCTGCATTCTGCATATTTCGAAACATCTCTATTCTCACAGTACCTGTAAAAACATATATAACCATTAAAATCAATCTGCTGACTGTTTGAAATGTTATAGGAAACTTTGGGGATCTCCTTTTTACCCCTCAGATTCTTATTCTAAAGGACCTCTTATTTCGGAATACAGTGTTTTTGAGATGTTATTGAAAGACAAATCATAAGCACTGAATTTGTATAATAAATGGGAGTTTTAAAGACTGATTTTTAAACATATACTAATATTATCTACACAAATAGCTTGCTGCCATTGTCTTGAAAATTTAAGTACAGAGAATAAATTTATTGTATGGCTATTTCTGACCTTCTCTTTTTTCTTCACCCTCTCAGCCCCCCTCCCTTTCTTTGTGATACAAGAGCTTAAACTCGTGACTGCATGTAAGCTCCCAGCTGGCACTTCTAGCCCTAGAGAATTGCAATCATCCAGAATTCAACCTCCTGAGGAGCTAGGATTATAGCTGTGAGCCATTGATATAAATTAAAACAAAATACCCGTTGATATAAATGTTTTTTTCTGAGAATAAAAGTGGCTAAGTTCTACATAATTATAAAAAATCAAATATAAACCTTATCCTTTTTATAAAAATCTCATTCTTTACCTTGTTTTTTTAAAAAATATTTTAGATAAGGTCATAAAAATCAGTGCTCAAATACAGAGAAAAAAAAGAACAGTTTATATTTACAAGTTGTGTTTTAAAAAACTGTAATTTGCCAGGCTCAGGTGGATCACACTTGTAATCCTAGCTACTCAAGAGGCTGAGATCTGAGGATCACAGTTCAAAGCCAGCCCAAGCAGGAAAGTCCCTGAGACTCTATCACCCAATTGGTTAACCTAAAAAAAAGAAAGTGGTGCTATGCTCCAAGTGGTAGAGCACTAGCCTTGAGCAGAAAAGGTCAGAGGGAGAGCCCAGGCCCAGGCCATGAGTTCAAGCCCCATGTCCAACCAAAACAAAAACAACGACAACAACAAAAGCCAACCATATAATTTAAAAACTGGAATTTAAAAATAAATCTGGATATAGAGAATCCTGGTGTAATATTCAAATGAGTTCAGTTTAATATATTTAAATGTAACATATTAGCTTAAAAAAAAAGTCACAAGAATGCCTGTTGCTGGTGGCTCATGCCTATAATCCTAGCTGTTCAGGAGGCTGAGATCTAAGGACTGCAGTGCAAAGCAGGCTGGGCAGGAAAACCTATGAGACCCATCTCCAAGTAACCACCAAAAATGCTGGAAATAGAGCTGTGGCTCAATTGGTAGAATGCCAGCCTTAGGCACAAAAGGCTCAGGACAGTACCCAGGCCCCGAGTTTAAATCACAGGACTGGCACAAAAGAAGGAAAAATAATTCACAAAATTGAAACTGAATGAATCAGTGCATATTTATAACTCCTGGCAGAACCTTGCCAGTAACAACTAGCTCCAACTCAAATGATTTTGTAATGTATCAGAAAAGAGTCTGAAGTATATACAGGGTGTAGACAGAGAAGAGTATGGAACGATCGGTGTCGGCTTCATTCAAGTAAAACAAAAATTGCACTTGTATATTAATTTAATTTGAACTAATACTACTAGTCTGTGAAATTGGAAAAGTGACATTTGCCCTATCTTTCAATCAGAACCATTTTTAAGCACATTGATTAGTTGACGCATAGTTCTATTCTTTATATTCAGGAAGCTGAATTTATGAAGGTCTCTATCAACAGGTATCTCCTGTACTCAAGTATAAAGATGATCTGGTCTGGGCTGGCAGTTGGAGGAAAAGGAAGAATAGGTTTAAAAATTTTCTTCCCAACGTGGAATTTTTTAAGCAAATTAGGGAAATGCTGTTGTGACTTTTACCTTTTTAATAAAAACAGTACAGGAAACATTCTGTTTATAGACTCTAATAGAACCTTTTGCGGTCAAGATAAAAAAAATCAACAGTAAACTTAAATTGCTAATTGTCACCAGTAAAAGTTAATTTCCTGGCAGGCATTCATAAAACTAGTCAAATTAAACAAATTATAAAGTTTTACAATGTTAAGTAATTGGTAGTTTAACCCTATGTTGATGCCACAGATAATAATTTATATATTATATACTAACATACTATATAGTTATACATTTATTCTGGAGTTTTTGTGCACCTTTAATAATAAAATGGCATTCATTAAACACTAAAGAAATTAGATTTTTTAAAAAAGATTAAGCATGACATGGTGCATATTAACAGAAATACAGAAATCCTATGGATACTAACAATGCAAAAGTCACAACCATTAAAAATATCTCTTAGCTGAGCTCTGGAAGCTCAGGCTTATAGCTAGCTATGTAGGAGAGAGATCCAAAGGATCTTTGTGCGACATTAGCCCAGGAAGAAAATTCCTCAAGATTCCATCTCCAAAAATAACTAGCAATGTCGGGTGCCAGTGCCTGTAATTCTAGTTACTCAGAAGACTAAGATCTGAGGATGGAGGTTCAAAGCCAGCCCCAGCAGAAAAGATTCTGTGAGACTCTTATCTCCAATAAACCACTCAAAAAGCATAAGTGGTACGTGGCTCAAGTGGTAAAGCGCTAGCCTGGAGCATAAGGAGGCTCAGGGACAGCTCCCAAGCCCTGATTTCAATCCTACAACAACAACAAATACAACACACAGCAAAAAGCCAAGTTGAAGAATATGACTTAAGTGTTAGAACATCAGCAAAGCAAGCAAAAGGCAATGAATTCAATGCAGAGTACCATCAAACAAATGAAAAAAAATAAGTGCTCCTTAACTACATATTCAGATTACACTTTAATTCATAAGGTATACTTTACAAAAAGTGCACAGCGGGCTGGCTCCCATTTCCGACCTGTGCCATTCTCTACGCAGCCCTGGCAGCAGGTTGGAGGACAGCTGAACCTGCCCTGGTGCTGTGCTTCTTCCTCCTCTCTCCCGCAGGGTGCCCAGGCCACGTCTGTTCCACATCACAGCTGGGTGTGGAGGAGGTGGGTAGGTGGCTGCCACCCAACCGTTAGCCAAGGAGTGCCAATCAAGAGAGGAAGAGTGGCTATTCTTCTCCCCCATGAATACACACGCAAGCTCTGCACTCCATCAAAGGTCCCTCTGAAGGACAGGGCTGTCCTGGTGTCTGGGTGGGACCTGCCCAGGTGACTCTGTCAGAGGCTAGGGAGGTTTTAGAGAAGCCTCGAGTCATTTCTCCCTTCAGGAGGCACTGGGTCGCCCTGTGAGACTGAATGTGCAGCGGTGGTGGGCACAGGCCACCAATGGACTAACAGGCCACTTGAGTAATGACAGTGTGTCTGCTGGCAGGTCTGGGTCCTTAAGAGGCTGCCAGGTGGCTTCCATGCTTCAGGTATTTTGCTCCTTGCTACCCAGGCACATTCCTTTTGGGGTTCCAGCCCCTGCATGTTACCTTCAGGGGTCCCAGAGTGACCTCTCCACCTCTTAGAACAACAACAATACATACATAAAAATTTATTTTACTCTAACAAAAGAATTATACTGTAAAACCTGAGAAACACAAAAGGTATTGTGGGCGTCTCCTCAAGCCTGGAGCCGGAGAACAGAGCACCAGCTTATTTTTTCATTGTGACCTACAAATGAAGGGAATTAGTTCATCTATGGAAAAACGATAAAGGAGAAAAGAGGAAGAAAATTCTTACAAGTCTGAAGGAAAACTTTACCAATGTGAAGAAAAGAACTAGGCGATTATAACATACTGACAATGTAGAACAAGATTTATACGACCTCAAAGGTTCTAGATGGATTTGATGGGGAATTTAACGATTTTAGATAAGTTAATATTTTCTAAATTAAGACACTATATAAAGAAATGGAAAATCCTGGGAAAGCACTCTCTCAAATCCTCATTCCTAAAGGTTTAAATGACTAACCACAATTAAATGACATATTATTTGCCAAACATAATGTATGATTCTAATTACACAAGAACACATATAGTCATCAACTTCAAAATATCTTACAAATCTTCTGAGATACAGCCCAAATAACAGCAAAAACAATCTGGAATCACAAGAAAATCACAACAAAGAATTCTGGACCCAAACTACACGAGACATCAGTTTACAGTTATAAGGGAAACCTTGTAACTCACTGAAAAAGCAAATGCTTACTAAATTTTTTATGACAGTTATAGCCTATTCAAATGTAGTGTTTGATAAGTAGATATATGAAATTGAGCATTATTTGTCAAAAGCAAGATGAAATGATGTTGTTTTCAGAAAGAAAAAAAGTAACTGAAGATCATCATGCTCAGGGAGAAAGGCCAATCTCAAAAAGACAAACAGCACATATTTTTGCTCATATATGGAACCTAGATTGTAAAGTAGGGCCTGCCAGATAGAAGCAGAAGAGAGGGAAAAAGGGAAGTGTAATGAGTGAATATGTTGCAAGTATACTGCATATATGGATAAAAAGAGCAAAATGAAACCCACCAAAACCTGTTAAAAGGGGCAGAGGGAGAGGAGGTAGAAGAAAGAATACAGATGTAGGGAATCTGACCAAAGGACATTTCATGAATATATGTAAATATTGAAATAAACTTCTTTTACCATTAATCTATGGTAATAGAAATTTTAACATAATGTGTGATTTGTCATATAAGTTATAGATAAGCAGAAGAATCTACTCTTTTTCCAGTATTTTAGAATCTGCACTTCCATTACTACTTTTCAAACCTCTTCTGAAAAGACAGAGGTTTTCTTTAAGAGTCTCAAGGGAGAAAAGCAAATAGGATCCTACTAGAAATAATCAAATAGGATTTCTAGGAAGAAATAATAATGTTGGCTCACTAATCCAAATGCATATGGCAGTGTCAGGAGTCTTATCCTAAGAGATTTGAGTATAATTTCAGCACGGAGACATGAAGAAACTAGAGCATGTAAATTGCAGTTGTCAGTTTTAAGATTTTGTTGTTTCTCCATTCATTAAGAGTATAAAACCAGTATAAATGTACGATTTCATTTTCTCAAGAGGTTTTACTTTTCAGCTGGGTGTTGGTGCTTCGTCCTATAATCCTAACTACTCAGGAGGCTGAGATCTGGGAACTGAAGTTCAAAGCTAGGCAGGAAAGTCATCTATGAGACACTTAACTCCAATTAAACACCAAAAATCTAGAAGCGAAGCTTGGCTCAATGGTAAGAGTACTAGCCTTGAACAAAAAAACAAAACAAAAAACCCACACATACACAAAACCCTCAAGGCAAGTGTAAGCCTCAGGACTGAGGCAGGGAACTTAGCTTTTTTTTTTGGTCCAGTCGTGGGGCCTAAACTCTGGGCCTGGGCGCTGTCCCTCAGCTCTTCAGCTCAAGGTGAGCGCTCTACCACTTGAGCCACAGCACGACTTCTGGCTTTTATGGCTTACGTTGTGCTGAAGAATTGAAACCCAGGGTCTCATACATGCAAGGCAAGCACTCTGCCACTGAGCTACCTTCCCAGCCTCGGTTATCATTTTTCAAAAGCCAAAATCATATGACATATGTTTTTAGAGGTTTTAATTTTTTATTGTTATTATAAAGGTGATGTACAGAGGGGTTACAGTATGTAGGTCAGGTAAAGAGAGTACATTTCTTTTTGGACAATGTTAACTCTTTCCCTGCTCTCTCCTAGTTTTTCCTCCCATCCCCACCCACAAGTTGTAAAGTTTATTTTCAACATAGCATCCTCTATCTATCTATCTATCTATCTATCTATCTATCTATCTATCTATCTATCTATCTATCTATCTATCTATCTGTATTTTTTTAAAACCAGTGTTGGAGCTTGAACTCAGAGCCTGGGCGCTGTCCCTGAGCTTCTTTTGCTCAAGGCTAGCACTCTAACACTTGAGCCACAGCGCCACTTCGAACATTTTCTGTGTATGTGGTGCTGAGGAATCAAACCCAGAGCTTCATGCATGCTAGACAAGCACTCTACCACTAAGCTACATTCCTAGCCCAAAATTTGTCTATAGCTTGTTTGGTGTTTTGTTTTGTTTTGAATTTTGGGCCTGGGCGCTGCCCCTGAGCTCTTCAGCTCAAGGGGAGTGCTCTACCACTTGAGCCACAGAGTCACTTTTCCCTTTATTTTATTTATTTATTTTTTTTTGGTCCGTCGTGGGGCCTGAACTCTGGGCCTAGGCACTGTCCCTCTGCTCTTCAGCTCAAGGCTAGCACTCTACCACTTGAGCCACAGCACCACTTCCGGCTTTTTCTGCTTATGTGGTGCTGAGGACTTGAACCCAGGGCCTCATGCATGCAAGGCAAGCACTCTACCACTGAGCCACCTTCCCAGCCCCTCCACTGAGTTTTAAAGGTTTTTTGCAGTTACTAGTTTAGTCTTTGGTAGCAGTTTCCAAGATGCTCCCCTTTCCCCAATATCCTCAACCTCTCACTACTTAAGACTTTCGGTGACCTCACATTTACTGGGGGCATCTAGTTGTTGCTATGTGCCCCAAACTACTGACTGAACCAGTGTGCTATTACTCTTTTTCCCTCTCTCCAAGCTCTCAGGAAAGCCATACCATAAAGATACTCAGGCAGACTGTAGAGACCCCTGTGATGAGGAGTTCAGAACTCCAGCAATGTACACGTGAACCATTCTTCTAGGAGGAAAGTCCTCCCCTAGCAGAGCCATAACATAACTACAGAGCTGCTTCATACATTTAATCATTGCCAGAGAAATCTAAATTTTACCGTAGTTTCAAATTTTCTTTGAAATCGTTAAAGAGACCATGGCTCAACACAATTTGAGAGATAATTTTCAGACAATCATTTAAGAGCTATGCAAACATGCTGATGAAAAGAATGACTTGTCCATGATCAAAGCAAGGCTGGGATCCATCGTGAGACTGTTCCAAAAACACAATGACATTTCTAACAAGTAGATCTAAGATTACAGGTAAAGTCATGGTACTATAAGCAATTTTTGGCTTCTTTTTTTTTTTTTGCAAGGAAATGTAAATAACTTTAAAAAGTATTATTTAGGGGCTGGGAAGGTGGCTCAGTGGTAGAGCGCTTGCCTTGCATGCCTGAGGCCCTGGGTTCCATTCCTCAGCACCACATAAGAAAAAAGAAAAAAGCCAGAAGTGGCTCTGTGGCTCAAGTGGTAGAGCGCTAGCCTTGAGCTGAAGAGCTGAGGGACAGCGCCCAGGCTCAGAGTTCAGGCCCCACGACCGGACCAAAAAAAAAAAAAAAAGAAAGAAAGTAGGAGGACCTGAGTTCAAGTTCTGGGACCAAAATAAATAAATAAACACAAAAACAAATTTAAAAAAAAAGTATTAATTAAAAACTCATGCAAGTGCTAGATGCCAGTGGCTCACACTTGTAATTCTAGCTACTTAGAATGCTGAGATAAGCCAGTCTAGTCAGGAAAGTCCCTAAGACTTTATCTCCAACAACCAAAAAAACCAGTAAGTAGTGCTGTGGTCAAGTGATAGAGTGCTAGCCTTCAGCAAACAAGCTCGGGGACAGCGCCCTGACCCCAAGTCACAACTAAGTCACAAGCTTAATGGTGAGGATTGTGGGATGCCCGTGATCTGCCTGGTAGCACATGCTCAATGGTAAGACTTAGCCTTAGAAGTTATCAAGACACATTTTTAAAAACTTATTTTAGAATGCTTTAAAAATGAAAGTGATAGTGATTCTATCTCAAAAAACAAGTCTGTCCCTAGATGGCAGTCTTTAACACTTTTCACAAAAATAAAATAAAAATCACAAAAACAAACGCAAACACCTCCCACCCAGGAATTTCTTCTCTTGAAAACGGATAGGTAACACATGAAAGTGAATGCTCAGACAGGAAAAACCAAATATAGGGGGGAAAAATATGTCAGTGTTAACTATTCTCTTAAAACTACATGGGGGAATTCCTTCTATTTCAAGAACAAATAAATTTATCAAATGTTAATTCAGAAATTTACTAAATGTTAATCAGCATAACAAAATGTGAGCCATATAAACAGCCTAGACCTAAAACTATGCTTACCTCTAAGGGAAGCTGGCACGTGTGGTTCACACCTATAATCCTAGCTACTCGGGAGGCTGAGATCTGATGATCACAGTTTGAAGCCAGCCTGGGCAGAAAAGTCCATGAGATTCTTATCTCCAACTAACCTCCCAAAGCATAAAGTAGAAATGTGGCTCAAGTGTTAGAGCACTAGCCTTGAGCCTAAAAGCTTAGGGACAGCCAGAGTCCAAGCCCCAGGACTAGCCAAAGGAAAAAAGAAAACCAAAAAGACCTCTAAAGTGTATTCACCAAGTTTTCCAAAAAAAAAAAAAAAAAACCTTTAAAATAACACTATCTTAAGTGCTCATGCATAAAAGAAATGTTGAGGAAACAAATTTACTCTTGAAAGTATTTGTAATATAGCTCTATTATTTTGATAGCACTACTCACTATGACTTTAAAAGATTTTATGATGTTTTAGGGATGGAGCTCAGTGATAGAGATTTCCATAGAGCTCAGAGTACATGAGGATGCGGATTTAATCTCTAGAATGGGAGGTGGCAGAAGGGAGGGAGAATTGGATAGGGGTTTAAAAAAAAAAAGCCAACTTGGAAAATTGCATGTATGTATTTTTGTGGACTAAAGCCTGAAATTTTAGGCAATTTAAGGGAGTTGAAGAATTCAAGATGATAATAATTATACATTAGAGAAAAATGCCAACCAAAATATTTTAGCCACATAGAACTGAACAGAGATAGAAGAATGACAATGAGTTCTACACATGACTCTTGGCCATTCACAGCATGGCATGGAAAAGCACTGACTGAAACAAAAGGTCAATGACTCTAAAGTATGGGGCCATGAGTGAAACAGTGTGTGAGAAAGAACAGCCAAGTTTAATTTCTAAGTGGGGAAGAAAAGGCACAAGCCTCAGAATGGAAGAGAAAAATCTTTGTCTGAAATACACATGATAGAGAATATCTAAAATAAAAACAAGAGCCAAATAGTAGACAAAAATATGAATCCCAATAAATAAATGGTCAAATGAATTGTTCAAATATACGAAAAAAATGGTTAACATGCTTAGCTATAAAGAAAATAAACCAGTGTATCATATCAAGTGGTATAGCACTTGACTATTTTTGGATCAGAGAAACAAAGAACATGCTACACTTTATTATTTAAATAAAAACATTAAAAAGCAAAGCCAGAGATAAGTAATACATTAAATAAATATTCACAATTTGAGTTGTAATTAGTTTAACCTATGTGTTTATTGAAGAGGAAAGAATTCAGAAGAGAAGGGTAAAGAATGGGAGGGGCAGTAAAGAAGCAAGAGTCAGGTGCTGTCAAGCCTATAATCCTAGCTACTCAAGAAGCTGAGATCTGAGGATCAAGATTCCAAGCCAGCCTAGGCAGGAAAGTCTGCGAGACATTTATCTCCAATTAACTACCAAAAAGCTGGAAGTAAGCGGTGACTCAAGTGATAGAGTGCCAGCCTTGAGCAGAAAAAGCCAAATGAGAAAGTGTAGCACAAAAGGAGGAGGAGGAAGAGGAAGAGAAGAAGGTGGAAGAAGAAGAGAAGGTGGAAGAGGAGGAGAAAGAATAGTAATTTCATGGAGAAATACCTAAGTCTATAATTATGATGTGGGATTTTAACGCACCCTCTCAGTAACTGTCAAAAGAAGCACATAATAAATTAGGATGTAAAATGTTTAAAGTATCTTAACAATGCACATATTCCAACAAAAATACATAATACAGGTGGCCAAAGGCACAAGAAACACAAATTTAAAAAATAATTTTAAAACACCTGCAAATCCCATCCATACAAACCTTAAAACACAATTTCACAAATTAAAAGAGACAAAAACTACATAGTTCATTTTTCTTCCTGGCCTCAAATTCAAAGAAACAGGAAATCGATACAATATCTAGAAAACTCTCATGTTTGAAAACTAAGAAATATGTCTTTCACCATGCCTGATGGTATAGACCTGCATCTAGCAATAGAAGACTGAGTTAGGAGCATCATAAGTTCAGGATAAGTATGGGTTTAAGTGAAACTGGTCTAATTAAAAAAAAAAAAATTCAGGCCCAGATGCCCTTAAAAGTAAATAAATAAATAAATAAAAACTTGAAATGGAAAACAAACAGAAAAGTGTATCTGCATGTATGGATAATATGGTTTTGCTAATAAATAGATAAAAATGTCTAATTGTAATAAATCAAGCACAGTTGTAAGTTTAAAACTGGGAGTGGAGGGGCTGGGAAGGTGGCTCAGTGGTAGAGCACTTGCCTTGCATGCATGAGGCCCTGGGTTCGATTCCTCAGCACCCCATAAGCAAAAAGAATAAAAGCCAGAAGTGGCGGTGTGGCTCAAGTGGTAGAGCGCTAGCCTTGAGGTGGAGAACTAAGGGACAGCGCCCAGGCCCAGAGTTAAAGCCCCACGACTGGACCCCCCCAAAAAAAAAGAAAGGGAGAAAGCAGTAAGAAAAAAATGGTAATTATATATAACAATAAAAGAGGAGCAGTAACTTATAAACTGTTCATGAAAGAGACTAAATGGCTCTCTGGTATGTGAAAAAGTACTCAATCTCAATAGCAAGCAAGGATAACAAAAATTAAAATCAGTGTGATAATTGGAAATCTACACAAGATGTGTTTATTATGTGACAGCAAAGACATGAACCCAACTGAATTCCATGACACTGACTGAAAATTTAAAGTGATATCACACTTGAGGAAAATTTGACATGATGTAGAAGGACTGCATCTTTTTTTTTGAGGGGGGGTGGTGGTGGGGCTTGAACTCTGGGCCTGGGCGCTATCCCTGAGTTCTTTTGCTCAAGGCTAGTGCTCTACCACTTAAGAGCCCCAGCACCCCTTCGATTTTCTAGTAGTTCACTGGATATAAGAGTCTCAGGGACTTACTCATGTAATTGTAGCCCCTCTGAATGGTATTTTCACAATTTAAAAAGGGGGGGGGG
>NW_012267409.1:736711-743506 GCF_000151885.1 Dipodomys ordii
GTGGGGCCTGAACTCTGGGCCTGGGCACTGTCCCTCAGCTCTTCAGCTCAAGGCTAGCGCTCTACCACTTGAGCCACAGCACCACTTCCGGCTTTTGTCTTTTTTTTTGCTTATGTGGTGCTGAGGAATCGAACCCAGGGCCTCATGCATGCAAGGCAAGCACTCTACCACTGAGCCACCTTCCCAGCCCCTAAATAAAATTTAGTAATACTTAACTATCTATATATCCCAGACATGTAAGTAGGTTAGAATTCATTAAATTCTGAAAACACCTATTAGTAAATGAGAAATACATTAGTTCTATCTCCCAATTGCAGAAATTTAGACAAAGGTATCAGTTCCATTAAAAACCAATAATACAGGCTGGGCGCTGGTGGTTCACACCTGTAATCCTAGCTACTCAGGAGGCTAAGATCTGAGGATCACGGTTCAAAGCCAGCCCAGGCAGGAAAGTCTGCGAGACTCTAATCTCCAAATAACCACCAGAAAAGCAGAAGTGGCGCTGTGGCTCAGTGGTAGAGTGCTTGCTGAAAAGCTGAGGGACAGCGCCCAGGCACAGAGTTCAAGCCCCACGACTGACAAAACAAAACAAAAAACTGATAATACAGTAAGGATATAAAACTAGTAAAGAAAACTGGACAATAAGAAACATGTTGTGAGCCGGACACCAGTGATCTTAGCTACTCCGGAGGCTGAGATCTGATGCTCACAGTTCAAAGACAGTTGGGGCAGAAAAGTTTGTGATACTTTTATTTCCAACCAACCACCAAAAAGTCGCACATGGAGCTGAGGCTCAAGTGGTAGAGCACTAGCCTTCAGCACAAAAGCTCCAGGACAGTGTTCAGGCCCTGAATTCAAGTCCCAGGACCAGCACAAAAACCAAAACCAAACCAAACCAAACTAATGTTGTATAACCAATTATCACAGTCTACTCTACCACAGTCCTCTGGAGCCTAACTCCAGTCCTTAGAAATTCTGGAAGTCAAAGCAAGATGCACACTTCAAAATTATTCCACAGAGGAACAAAGAAGTTTTGATGTGTGTGTATAATAACTCCCATTTATTAGTTAGAGGCGGGGTGCCAAACTATGTACTGAGATGCCTTGGGATACACACACAGATTTATATAAGCCCCCGGGGGTATTTTATTTATAGCCATTATTTGGTATTTCTTATGCAACACAAAAACCTTATTAGTTAGCATCAGTAATTCACATTTTCAGCATCAAAATATACAGACTGGACATGGACAGTATCTTATGTTTGAGAAGCTCAATTTTCACAAACACTGACAGAAAAACCAATGGAAAATGTGGGTGCCTCCACAGACTGAGGACTTATATAATACCCAACAGGTACATGCACAAGTTACTAAGTAGTTAATGGGTATACAGAAGCAGAATACAACTTTGCATACATTGCTTTTGTAAATGACTAGCAAGCTGTTAGGGGTATAACTGCCTAACAAAAGGAACTGAAGTTAATTTTTCTCAGCCTAGTGGTGGCATGAAAAAAAAATTACTAAGACGTTAATGGGGCAACGAAGTGGGAAAGTTCAAAGAACCCTGAGTAAGTGCTCCTAGGTGAGGCTAATTCTGGCAATCCTGGGCTCAAAAATTTGGTTTGATATTATGACATTTTTAAAAAACATTTCATAGTTGTCACTACCACAACCTGGATCTCTGTTTTGAGTTGTATTTTACCATTGAGAGCTGCTCATGTGTTTGAATATTAATAGGCATGATGAGTTTAATTTCTATCACTGGTAATCTAATAAATGCTCAATACTATTATTTCAAATTTATGTCATATAATATTATGAAATTTATGTTATTGGATAATTTTTTCATTTTAATCTCTTCTTATTTCTTATTGTATTATACTCAGAAATTGTGTAATATCCTAAGTAAAATTGAAGATAGGCCATTATATCTGAGTCCTAAATTCATAGTGTTTTGCCATTTAAGTTAGATAATGCTTTTTTTCATGGGGCTTAAACTCTGGCATTGGGAGCTGTCCCTCGGCTCTTCAGCTCAAAGCGAGCGCTCTACTACTTGAGTCACAGTGCCACTTCCGGTTTTCTAGTGGCTTATTGGAGATCAGAGTCTCATGGACTTTCCTTCTTGAACTGGCTTTGACCTCAGATCTCAACCTCCTGAATAGCTAGGATGACAGGCGTGCGCCACCAGCACCTGGCTCTAGATAATACTGTAACAAGATATTTTTGTATATTTTTTGCATGCTGAAGGCCTTCACGAATGGGTAAAGTGTAACAAGAGTTTTCCCTAATCTATTATATTTTACCATATTCATTAGCCTAATGAAACCGTGTTAGTCGATTTTTAAAAATAAATGTTGGAATATCTGGCTAAGAAAAGTTCTACCTAGTCTAGAAACAATAAAGTAGATTTAGTTTTGAGAGACGCCATTCTGACCAGTGATCTCAATAAAAGATCACTACTCTTTTTTCTATTGGAAAGCATAAAACAGTGATATACCAACTGATTTCCCATCTGCAATATTTAACCTGTTAAGATATACCTAGAAAAGAAAAATATATAGTAGTGGGCTATTAAAATAACTGTAGCCTTTTATTTTTGCAAATTGTCTTAGGAATTTCCAACTCATTATAAATTTAAAACCCAATTCTGATACTCATGGTTTTTAAGCTAAACTTAGCTGAGCTTCCAAAGTAGAAAAGTATAAAAATAATGACTAAACTACTGGTAATGGTAAAAATAATAAATGGTAACAGCTAGCACACTTCCTAATATAAATCTGACATACAAATAAGATTTTATCTTATAATCTAAAAAGAATAAAAATCAATAAAACTATGAATGTAGATTTTCACTCACAATCTGTAGAAACATAGAAATGTAATAACATATGGGGTAAAACTGAATAAAATTAATATCCTTAAATTACCAATAGTTCTCTTTATCAGAAAAAGATCAGAACACACTTCTAAGATTAATTATATATTACTAGTGGGAGATGAAAAGTCACATGACTAGACTGACCAGCTCAATGTACACATTTATTTAACGTTCTGTACCTCGACATCCTGAACACTGGATAAAAAAGTTGATTAAATCCAGAAGTGCGATGTCCCTGTCTTGTTTATATGATTCAATCCAGTCGTCCACCACAGACTGTGGGAAAAAAAATATAAAAATGAAAAGCTCTAAAATCTTGGTATTATAGCAAATAGATTTTCCAAAAAGTTTTTGTGTGAGTGTGGGGTCTATTTGAACAAGAAAATTACTTACCTTAAACTATTTTTTAGTAGTCAAATAAAAAGCAGATTGCCCTCTTTTTACTAAGGTTATTAAAATACATATTAGTGGGTCTCAATGACTTGTTCATAGTAAGAGCACAATACAAAGTTCAATAATTTTAAGTAGATATGGATAATATTAAACCCATATTATAAAAACATCACAAAAATTAAGCCCGTTTCAATAGATATAAAAGCTTTCTGAGTATCAGAAAACCTAATCCATTAGTAGTGTATACACACTGGACACCACATGCAACAAGATGCTTTCTTTAGAAATATAAAGAAAGATTCAATAACCTGAAATCAAGTAATTGAATTTATCAATAAAATAAAGGAGAAAAATCAAATAGTTATACTTCTAGATCTCAAAATGGTATGTGATAAAATTCTGAAGTCAATCCTAATATAAATTTCCGGGAAAATTAGGGCTCGATAGGGATGGGATCTAGGTAAAAAAATAAATAAAGACAAAGATTAAAATATATTAGTTATTGAAATACCCAAGATTGATGTAACCAAGTGATTCAATACACTAATAACAGAAAAATCTGATAAGATAGCTGACAAAAGATAAACATATAAAATAGCTATAGTTGAAAGGGGCGCTATAGCTTAAGTGGTAGTGCGCTAGCCTTGAGCGGGAGGACAGTTCAGGCCCAGAGTTCAAGCCCCATGACCGACAATATACAAATAAATAAATAGCTATAGTAGCTGCTGTAATTTAAAAATAAAAGCATATGTAGCCCCTTCACAACTAAAAATAACTAAGAAAAGGATTCAGGAGAGGTGAAAATATTAAGGGAAATTGCTTAAAAAAGAAAACAATTTTAGTAAGACTCATGTTCTAAATTAAAAAAAAAAAAGTGGAAGTGAAGCTGTGGCTCAAAGTGGTAGACTGCTAGCTTTGGGCAGAAAGCTTGGGACAGTGCCCTAAACTCAAGCCCCACAGCCAAAAAAAATTTAAAAAAAAAAATGTTACAAGAAGAACAACGAATATATACTACTATAGAGACAAACTGTTTTCCCAACTTTGTGAGGCAAGTTCAACTTTTGGGCATTCCAGTTAAGATTCTGTGAAGTTTTCTTGGGAGTTGTGGGTGGGGTCAAATGAAATGTATTTAATTGAAATAGTTGTAACATTTTCTCTGTATTTATACCAAGTAAATATGCATCAATCTTAAGAAACATAGCTTTTGATGAATCTATTCTTTTCTGTATCCAACCCACAGTAGACTTGTTGTTACACATAATTTATATGTCAGGGGTGATCAGACTGTTAATTTTCTAAACAAGTATAGTAAAATCTAATACGGTATCGGATTTTCAGGAGCTACACCCTCTTACCAGTACTAGCTTTTTCCAATTTTACCCATTGTGGGGTAAGCACACCCTTTCTTTTAGCAACTTTTTTGGAGAAGAACCTATTCCTTTCTTCCAAGTAAAAAGGAAGACTTTCTGTACATAATACCATCTTCAGATCTCATCACATTAGTATCTGGAAGGTTTCTTTGAAAATTACAAAAAGATGGTGGGAGGACAAGGTAAAAAGAAGAGGGGCTGGGAAGGTGGCTCAGTGGTAGAGTGCTTGCCTTGCATGCATGAGGCCCTGGGTTCGATTCCCCAGCACCACATAAGCAAAAAGAAAAAAAGCCAGAAGTGGTGCTGTGGCTCAGGTGGTAGAGCGCTAGCTTTGAGCTGAAGAGCTGAGGGACAGCGCCCAGGCCCAGAGTTCAGGCCCCATGACCAGACCCCCCCAAAAAAAAGAAAAAAGAAAAGAAGAAGAAGAAGAATGCTGAAGGCTCAGCTGTACTAAATGCATCAGCTAGCAGTGATGGTGAGAACCAGAGAGGAAAGAACTCATAAACTGTGTGACATGTTCACCCATGTGCACGTGCATGCGCATGTGCACACACACACAACCAGATGGGCTGGGCACTGTCCCTGAAATTTTGTGCTCGAGGATAGTGTTAGAGCCACAGCTGCTTCTCATGACTTTCCTGCCTGGGCTTGCTTCAAACCTCAATCCTCAGATCCCAGTTGCCTGAATAGCTAGGATTACAGGTATGAGCCACTGGTATCCTACCCTCAACTGACTTTTAGACCTAAAGCCTAACAAGAAAAGTCTTGTGACCTAGGTAACCATGTGTGCAACAAAGCTGAGGGAGAAGACATTCCCCAATGTCTAGAGTGACCAAGTATTAATTAGCAGGCATTCTAATATGGCAACCATGTTTTCCTTTGTTTTCCCAAATTACTCTTCCAATTTGTGCTTTCACCAGTTGTATGTAAAGTGCCCAAAACATCTTAAATTAAGAACTGGCATGCTCTCAGAGGAATGAAATTATGTCATTTATAGGGAAGTCATTATGAGATTCAGAGGCATCATACAGAGTGAAGAGCCAGGCCCAGAAAGACAAAGGTTTTATGTTTTCTCTCACACATGCTTAGGCCTAAAATACAACCTCTCATACAAACAAACACAAAAGCATATGCATATGCAAACAAGCAATCTGAGTAAAGTACCGTATGCACAGTAGTGAAATTACATAGTATAAACGTTTCAACAACTGCCAGACAGTTTAATAAAATTACCACGTTTAGAATGGGGGTGGGGAACAGGTAGTAGGGAAGAGGATAGGTGAATAGAAATATAAGAGTAGACAAATACAGTCATAATACTTGATGTGCACATGTGAAAAAGAAATGGAGAACTCCGTGTCACCAGTGGGGGAAACGGCAGATGGTGGTGGAAGAATGACAGAGGAGGAGACTGACCGGGATAAATGGATATGTTAAAACTCAACCCCCTTACACAGCCATCTAAAGACAAAAAATAGACGTTATTTAAAAGACTCGTATGCTAGAAATTGCATCAGAAACATTACCATTTACTACAAAGATACTGAATGCTAAATAGATCAGAAATAATTATTAGTGTAAGACAAACAGGTATACAATACAGCCATATTGAGAGAGAACCTAAAACTACGACAAAGAGGATATTTCAACGTTAGAAAAATAGTATTACTGAAAGACGGTACTGAAATAGTTGATTATTCATCCAGAAATAAATACAGAAGGACCATGTGAAACCTCTCAGGGAAGTGTGGAGATACAGGAACGTAAAGATCTGAACTTGAGAGAGAGAGACGAACACTCCTGGGCTGGAAGAAACATTTACCAAGTATGGCATAGTCAAGAAGTAAATGACGTAGTCTGCCTTAATGGAAAGGACATTGGCAGACATTAGAATTAAACAGGAAGGGAAGGAGGAAGGCAGACACACATAAAAGCCACCTCATAATCAAATTGGTAGAAATCTTAGGAAAGAAGAAAAATTTTATAGCAGCCACTGGTTAGATGCAGGGAAGCAAAGAATAAGAACCACAGCAAGCTTCCTATTAAGAACTATTTAAGGGGCTGGGAAGGTGGCTCAGTGGTAGAGCGCTTGCCTTGCATGCATGAGGCCCTGGGTTCCATTCCTCAGCATCACATAAGCAAAAAGAAAAAAG
>NW_012267409.1:744101-747843 GCF_000151885.1 Dipodomys ordii
AGTCCGGTCGTGGAGCCTGAACTCTGGGCCTGGGCGCTGTCCTTCAGCTCTTCAGCTCAAGGCTAGCGCTCTACCACTTGAGCTGCAGCACCACATCCAGCTTTTTTCTTTTTGCTTATGTGGTGCTGAGGAATCGAACCCAGGGCCTCAGGCATGCAAGGCAAGCACTGTACCACTGAGCCAACTTCCCAGCCCCTTGAATCACCTTTTAAAAGTAATGTTCTAGGTAGCGACTAGGGCTCTGTGCAGGAGGTGAGGAGAAACTGGTAGAAGAAACAAATGGGAAAAACGAACCCAGTAAGTCTATTGAAGGTATGAATATTACTAATGAGTGTGACCTAAGTCACACATAGAAAATACAAGACCAACAATGACAGAAGGCATACTTTTTTCAGACATACATAGATAGTACCAACGTAAGTCAAATGTCTAAAGAATGAAATAATAACAGAAAATGTTCTCTGACTGTTATAGACGACTTTGAAAGCAACAACAAAAAGACACCCAAAGTAACTATGAATGTGTGATAGTTAGAAAATATTTTGAGCTAGGTGTGGTGGTACATGTCCGTAACCCCAGCCATAGTGACTTGGAAGGCAACAGCCGGAGATGACAGCTAACCCAAGAAGGATGGTGAGAAACAGTCTTAAAAACGAAAGGGTTCTGCTCAACTGGGAGAGGCCCTGCCTAGCAAAAGTCCTGAATTCAATTCTAGAGGGAGGAAAGGAATATTTTAACTGAAGATAATGAAAATGTATCAAAATTTCTAACAGCAAAAGCAGTTGTTATAGGGGAAAAAAATAATTATTTGAAATTTATAGTTAATTTAGAATTTATATGGAAAAGAGTTCTAAATCAATGAATTAAGCTGCTGTCTTAAGAAACAATATTTCACTGTGGACTGTCTTTATTAGTGATATCAGAAAAAAGGTACATAATTTAATTTCATAAAAATTTCTGGTAACATGGTGCCAGTCCCTTAAAAAGAAGTCAATAATTTTGGAATATCTATATCACAAATTACAGACACATAATCACTGTGGAACCTAAAAGTGGCAAAGGCTCCACTGGCCTCCAAATATCAGTGCCCAATCAACAGACGAGAAAACTGAAAAACTGGATCATCAATAATTTTTGGTTAAGTCAGGCCTACAAATGGCATGTGCCATTTTAGTTAATATTTCATTAGCAAAAACTTGTACAGTAGTCACATCTGAATAGAAGAGAAGGAAAAAGTATATTCTCAATGGGCACTGGTAGCTTTTCAGGAGGCTGATGTCTAAGGATAGCAGTTCAAAGCCAGCCCAGGCAGGAAAGTCCTCGAGACTCTTATCTCTAATGAACTACCAGAAAACTGGTAGTGGCCCTAGGCTCAGAGGTTGAATGCCAGTTTTGAGCAAAAAAGCTCAGGGTCAGTGCCCAATCCCTGAGTTCAAACCCCTTGACCGCCCCCCCCGCAAAAAAAGTCTCTGTTAAAAGACTCTCGAAACAAGCCGGGCGCTGGTGGCTCACGCCTGTCATCCTAGCTACTCAGGAGGCTGAGATCTGAGGATCACGGTTCAAACCCAGCCCGGGCAGGAGAGACCGTGAGACTCCTATCTCCAATAAACCAACAGAAAACCGGAAGTGGCGCTGTAGCTCAAAGTGGTAGAGCGCTCGCCTTGAGCTGAAGAGCTGAGGGACAGCGCCCAGGCCCAGAGTTCAAGCCCCGCGACCGACAAAAAAAGAAAAAAAAAAGAATCTCAAAACATTTTTCAACTTATCTCTGCCAAAATCTGTGCCTGTGGTTATTAATATTTGATACATCACATAGAGAAAATGATTACCTGCATGGACATTAGAGTTTTACTCTTAGTCTACAAAGAAATGCTTCAATAAATTAATGTATTCATACAGTACAACAAATTGTAACTGGTAATACAACAGTACTGAATCTGTATTAGCATTAATGGAAAAGAAGGTTGTTTTGACAAGTATAAAGGAAAATATATAGTGTTCTTATTTTAAAAACAAAATTTACATACACACACACACATACACACTCACAGAAGCATAGGAAAAGGTATAAAAAATTCAAACCATGGTACTGATAGGTTTGCACATTCTCAAACCATTCCCAACAGTTTAATTCCAAGACTTCACAAAAAAAGATGATCTTTGAGAGCTCAGCCTTAGATCTGCAGCAAGAAGGCCAGAAGGAAGTATGTGAATCAAAGATGAAGAGTGACAAAAATCATGACTTCCGCTATCACAGTGATTTTATATTAGATTTTTGTAGTAGAGGACAGCTTAATAATTTATATTGAACTTTGCTCTACAAGGAGTTTGAGGCAGTTAAAGAAAGGCATCTTAAAAACTGAGCGAGAAAACCAAATGTTAAAGCTATAAAGTACACGTGAGCAGATGCAGACGGGCAGGGCAGCAGGTAAACCTGAGCTGTACCTGTGGCTCTAAGCTTCCCAGGGAGCCTGAGGTCAGCTCAATCTGGACATCTATACAGTACACTGAGGTCATATTCTTCAAACTCCACTAGGTTTACATTTTCCAGGAGGCAACTTGATAGGACTTTGGCTAAATGGACTGGGGCATAGAAAATTAGTATTCTACACTGCTGCTTAAGAAGAAATTCATTTGCTTTGGAGTTGGACAAGCAGATGGTAAAGATAATACAGTAGCTTGAAAACTCAAGACTCTAATCAGACCAAGTCATGATGGCATGTGCCAGTTACTAGGGAGGCAGAGATTCAAATCTGGGAGAGTGGGAAAGAGAAAAAGACCCTCTTCAGGAATTGTAAATCAGAGACTCGTGGTCTTTCAAATGATACATCTCTGTTCATTAAATATATAGCTGGTTTTTATTCACTATAGCTTTTAGTGGTATCACATTTTCTCAATAAACTTACACAGTGTAACTACTAGGTAATATTAATTTATGTAATAAATTTCTAATTACATCCTGAGACTAGGCAATTATAAAAGTTTATCTTCAAGAATAGTTTCAGGGCTGGGAAGGTGGCTCAGTGGTAGAGCGCTTGCCTTGCATGCTCGAGGCCCTGGTTTCGATTCCTCAGCACCACATAAGCAAAAAAAAGAAAAAAGTCGGAAGTGGCGCTCTGGCTCTAGTGGTAGAGTGCTAGCCTTGAGCTGAAGAGCTGAGGGACAGCGCCCAGGCCCAGAGTTCAGGCCCCGTGACCGGACCCCCCCCCAAAAAAAAAAGAACTATTTAAGTTCAGGGACAATGGAATGGCCTGAGTAAGGAAAATCTGTATATTCAGTAATTCAGTCATTCTTATCTACTCCCGAAATAATCTTTCAAATAAAGGCAAAACACAACTTTTCAGACTTGCTAGACATGATGGTACAGCCCACCTGTAATGCCAGTCCTTGGGAGACTAGAGCAGCAGATCAGTAATTCAAGACATGGGCTATAGCGTAAAATCACGATCCTCAGATCTCAGCCTCCTGAGTAGCTAGGATTCTAGGCCTGAGCCACCGGCACCCGGCCAAGCAAAATATATTAAAGAGGTCAATTTTGAGTTACTGAACTAAAGAAATTTGAACTGTCCACATATTTACATTTTTAAGAATAAATAATACTTTGAGATCAACAGCAAACTATCTGGATAAATACAGAAAAGACTCATTCTTCTGGTAAGCAATTTAGTAATAAGCAAATCTTACATAAAATGTTATCCAACATTTCGAGTTGAATCACCTTTTATTTTTTTTTTTGGGGGGGGGG
>NW_012267409.1:748608-776043 GCF_000151885.1 Dipodomys ordii
GAAAGAAAGAAAGAAAGAAAGAAAGAAAGGAAGAAAGGAAGGAAGGAAGAAAGAAAGAAAGAAAAGAAAGAGAAAAAGCAGTCCTCTGCTATTCACTAATGGGATACTGTTAGGCACTAATAAACTTTAAACAATGTCCACGAATCTGACAACAGTATTAAAAGAAACTAATGTTCATATTCATTATTTTAATTAATCTGAGCATTTTACTGTCATCAGCAGCTTCTTGGCAAAATTCTGTAATACACATTTTTAGAATTTGATTAATTTAGGTTAAGGAACACTACGTATGAAACTTTTTTTTGTTTTTTGTAATTCAAAACATACATGACTAATTGAATCCTAACCCTTACTACTTCTCAGTTTCAACCAAATTCTAGCACGACACATTCTAGCACTCAACACAATTTCTCCAAGTCCAAAACCTACAACATCTATAGCATACTGAGTCCACTGAAATTGAGTCAATTTCCTAAATTTTATAATGAGCTCAAGTACAATTGAACTAATCTGTAGAATACATAAATCATTCTCATGTAATTCTCACAAGAAACCTAAGGGACAGAAAATTAATTACTGATAAGGAAACTAGGGTTGTAAGTAAGGTGTTTAGTGACTTGCCCGAGACTATCCAAGCTAAATGCCACTTTTTATCTTTGTTTTGTAATAGTTCAAGAATGTTCCCTAGAATATAGTCAAGTATAGGTAAATTATAGGTCAATGCTAAAAAAAAAAAGTCTTCACCATTGTTCAAACAAATTTAAGTCACATTTATTCTGCACATCAAACCCAATTCATTTCTCAAGATGATTATGTAATATCTCATCTACAACCATTCAAAGTAATTATCCTGTTTTATTCATGTACTCCAATACATCACACAGCTTGTTTGTCTTAATCATTCTTCTACTGGTGTTGCTTCCCAACTTTCACTTAAAGCATCTGAACTCAAAAATTCCTCAATGTATTATAGTTCTCAAAATCTCCTTGGCTCTCTCTGAACCCCAACTATTCTCCCAGTGACCTAAGAATACCGAAGTACTTTAAAAAAAAAAAAAAAAGTACTCAGGAGGCCAGGCACCTGTGGCTCAAGCCTGCAATCCCAAGCTACTCAGAAGGATGAGATCTAAAGATCGCAGTTCAAAGCCAGCCCATGAGACTCTTATCTCCAATAAACCACCAGAAAAAGCCAGAAGTGGGGGCTGTGGCTCAAATGATGGAGCGCTGTCCTTGAGCACAGAGAGGCTCAGGGACAGAGCCCAAGGTAGAGGGTTGGCGGGGGGGGGCGCGGCGGCAGTAATTCTACAGTAACTGACTTCTTCTAGTTATCTATCTCAGTTCAATATTTAAAAACTGGCTGGAACCAGCCTTACATAAGTCATAAACTATTTTACAATTCATTTCCTTATCAGTAATTTATTTTTGCTTATTAGTTTCCTTCAAGAATTAAAGAAGACTTATTTATTGATTCATTCTTGTTATGTATCTCCTAGTCACTGAAGCTTTGTTCTTGGCTCACAGACTTCGTCTCTATCCTAATTAAAGCTACCATCCTGATGCATTTCATATCCTTATTAGAAAGTACAGCCAGTATCTATAGATTCCCAATTTGTACTTTACAGGCCTGAAAAATCAGTGTTTTTCTTTCAAACACTAAAGTTTACATCCTAGACCTCAAGGAACTATTCTATTTTGAAACTGTAACTTTCCAGACTATTGAGGATGATTTCAAGCTCCTGTCTATTTAGCCTATACTTCCACTATGTCTTTCTAGACACAATAAGAACTCAGTCCTGTCATGTCTTCTTTCTTGATTTTTTTAATTTCATTGATGTCATTTTTACAATTTGTTACATAAGGTAGGCCACTTTTTAATACAATGCAAGAGGATATTTTAATAATTAAGCCAGAGAATGACTACCTTAAATCCTACATCATTTCAATGTTTTCCAGGACTCTTAACGGTCTTGTGCTGAGTCTGAGCTTAATGACCAACAGGAAAGTTACATAAAATTTCTGCGTAAGTAGCAAAAAGCTTAAGTTTTAAATTATCCCACTTAATATTTTTCTTTTTCATTTTACTTCAACACTGATTTGTTAATCATTTTTTGGAAATTTATGGTCTAAATACCAGAAACAATAAGCCAAATAAAAATAAAAGAATATAATACCAGAAAAACAATCTGGAACTAAAGAATATAATGAGGGTAAATGATTTAAGCACATTATTATATAGACATAAAAGTGTCTAATAATACGCTAATAAAAAATTTAATTCTGACAGTATTTTAAAATTGAAAATTATCTGGGCACCAGCGGCTCACACATGTAACCCTATCTGTGTAGGAAGCTGAGATCTGAGGATAGCAGTTAAAGGCAGTACAGGCAGGAAACTCAGTAAGACCTTTTTGTTGTTGTTGGTCGTGGGACTTGAACTCTGGGTCTGGGCACTGTCCCTGAGTTCTTCAGCTCAAGGTAAGTGCTCTAGTGAGCCACAAAGCCACTTCCAGCCCAGGCTGGCTTTGAGCTGTAATCTTCAGATCTCAGTCTTCTTTTTTGGGGGGAGGTGTCCAGTCGTGGGGCCTGAACTCTGGGCCTGGGCTCTTCAGCTCAAGGCTAGCACTCTACCACTTGAGCCACAGCGCCACTTCCGGCTTTTTTCTTTTTGCTTATGTGGTGCTGGGGAATGGAACCCAGGGCCTCATGCATGCAAGGCAAGAGCTCTACCACTGAGCCACCTTCCCAGCCCCAGTCTTCTGAGTAGCTAGGATTACAGGCGTGAGCTACTCTATCTCCAACTAACTATCAAAAATCCAGAAGCAGAACTGTGGCTTAATACACAGGCCCCGAGTTCAAACCCTAGGACTAGTGAAACCTTCCCCC
Organism: Dipodomys ordii; assembly: GCF_000151885.1. Lineage (NCBI taxonomy): Eukaryota > Metazoa > Chordata > Mammalia > Rodentia > Heteromyidae > Dipodomys > Dipodomys ordii. Next base: position 751,492 of record NW_012267409.1, read on the forward strand.
ACTCCCAGAGGAATAAACAACTAAAAAAAAAACAAAAAACAACCAAACAAAAAAAATCCCTCAAAAATAATTTGTTATTTTAGGTAGAATCGCTGAAGCTTTAAAATATGGAGGCTTCGTAAAATGTGTTGGGTGTGTTTTCTCAGATGGTCCTTCCTGTTTACAGTTGAGGCACTCATATCATAGCCCAACATGACATCTATAAATACTAAGCCTAAGCATGCCAGAGCAAACGGTGTTGACACTGTCCTACCTCAACTAATGAAAGATACTCAAAGAACATTACAATTACTAAAAGGAGTTCCTGGCACCAATCACCACACACATTCTCATTCCTCGTGAACAGTAAGTTCACATTTTTAAAATCTCTACCACAGAGCAGCAAGAAGTGAAGCACCTATATGAACTCATGGAGCTACAATTAAGTGGGCAATCATATTAACAATCCTATTAAATATCCTAGCACCAACTTTCTCTTAATCTACCTCTTCAAAATCAATTGCAAATCTTTATAACGTTGTCTATGTTTATATTCTCTTGGAATTTTAATACTGATCCTGTACATGCCCATTAGGTTCACCCTACAAAGCAATCTGACTGCACTGAAGGGAGGGGTAATTGCCAAGTACCATTTCCTCCATGGGTGAGATTGCACCAGCATCCAGTATCCAAAAGGGATGCTCTCTAGGATTCACATGCATGACTTTCAATAGGAAAAAAACGATCTAGAACAAGGCAGTTCACCTCAAGGGCTCAGTGTCTGGAATCAGCATCATGATTCCCACATCCTACTTTATCGTCATGACACAGAAGGAATGCAATGCAATACCGCTGGCCTAAACTACTAGAAACGTTAAAGCTAAGACTGCTCACCATAGTCGGCCGGAGCCAAGAGAACTGTACAGGGTGCCTTAGAATAAGGAATCAGTCTACTGCCTTCAGTTGTGTTGTTATCCACTTGTTTCTTTTGTAGAAATAAAAATCCATGTTTTAAAAGCATCAGAATGTTTTACTTGCCAGGTGCTGGTGGCTCATGCCTGTCATCCTAGCTACTCAGGAGGCTGAGATCTAAGAACCGAGGTTCAAAGCCATCCTGGGCAAGGAAAGTCTGGGAGACTCTTATCTCCAATAAACTACCAGAAAACCGGAAGTGGCGCTGTGGCTCAAGTGGTAGAGCGCTCACCTTGAGCCGAAGAGCTGAGGGACAGCGCCCAGGCCCAGAGTTCAAGCCCCATGACCACCCCCACCCCCCCAAAAAAAGTTTTACTTAAAAAAAAAAGCCACTAAAGATATGCTATCCACACTTTAATGACTATGAAGGTATTAACAATGTAATTATTTGGCAATCCACTGTAAATAAGGCTGAAGCTTTAATGTATGGAGGCTTTTTAAAAAATGTGTTGGGTATGTTTTCTCAGATGGTCCTTCCTGTTTACAGTTGAGATATTCATATCATAGCCCAACATGACATCTATAAATACTTCCTAAGCATTTGTATCTATTGTGTATTTACTTACAAGAAATAAACTTCTGTTACTTGATTTTGCTGTTACCCTCACCCAAATTTAATCTGAATATTGTAAATATACTTATTTTATACTGTAGTCAGTTGACACATTTTTAATTACACTCAGGTTAGTTTTCTTCAAGTATGTGCATTTGCTTATTTCCATACCTCATCTACACTGCAATATTTCTATTTGCTCATCTTTGCCTGATGTCATTTTAGTCAATGGTGTATTTGTTCTTTAATGTCTCCTGTAATTACAGTTCTTAGACATTTAAATACTTCTTGAGACTACTAAGCATTTCTGACAGTGCATGTTAAAAAATTAGTATAGCTAAGCACAGTGGCTCAACTTGTAATTCTAGCTACTTAGGAAATAGAGACCAGAGAAATGCCAGTTCGAGGCTGGCCCGGACAAAAAGAAATTTGAGGGATTCAGCTGAGCCAATGGCCGAGTACAGTGACTACTGCCTGCTATTCCAGCTACAGGGGATCCACAATGGCAGCGTCGCACGTACCTGTCCTCTCCAATAACACAGGGAGGCAGACGTTGGAAAACCCCAGACCAGGCCAGTCTAGGCATAATGCCAGATAACTCCAAAATAACTAAGTCCAAATTCCATTACAATCAATCAACAAATTAAATTCAACTTAAAAATTACTAGAAACTTTCCCCACTTCGTCAGAAAAGCAAAACTGTCCTGCAAGTTACTACATAACTGTCAGCTCAAATTCAAGTTAAAAGAAGATTTGCATAAAGCCCACGGGGGCTTTTCACTTTTAGCACAGTCACAGAATAAAACCCATGCCGGCCTAAAGCATGAAGAGAATTCTTCCACATTTGATATATACAGATTTGACACCTAACCAATTTATAAGCTCTGGTGAGTAAACTGGTAAACTGGCAGCTCTACTGCCTACCAAGCTCACATCTCATGCAAGCCTTAAACCCACTGCAGGAATTTGGTGAGGTAGGGACTGTTCAGGGACCGAGTTCAGTGGGGAACACAGAAAGATACTTCTACATACAACCATGAAAAGATGGGAAGTGATCATCTCAACAGAAGAGCTGAGAAGCAAATGAGGGATGGGGAAAAGGTTAAAAAAAAAATGGGGGGGGGTCAGTCTTGGGGCTTGAACTGTCCCTGAGCTCTTCAGCTCAAGGCTAGTGCTCTACCACTACACCACTTTGAGCCACAGCGCCACTTCCGGTTTTCTGGTGGTTTACTAGAGATAAGAGTTTCACAGACTTTCCTGCCCAGGCTGGCTTTGAACCATGATCCTCAGATCTCAGCCTCCTGAGTAGCTAGAATTACAGGTATGAGCCATCAGTGCCCATCTTAAAGTTTGTTTCCTTTTTTTTATAGACAGGAAGATGGCCTTGTCATGATCCATCTTCATTTGTCTTCCAAGTGCTAGGATTACAGGTATATGAAAACTTGCCTAGCTTTATATTCTCTCTCCAGAGGTTATTTATAATTTTTTTTTTGGGGGGGTGTAGTCCTAGATACTGTTCTTGAGTGTCTTTTGCTCAAGGCTAGTGCTCTACAACTTGAGCCACAGCGCCACTTCCAGCTTTATCTGAATTGTTTCTAGGCGGTAAGAGACTCATGGGTTTTCTTGCCCAGGCTGGCTTGGAACCACAATCCTCAGATCTCAACCTCTTGAGTAGCTAGGATTGCAGGTCTGAGCCACTGGCGTGCAGCTTGATTTCTTTATTTTTAAGCTGAGGATATAACAGTGAAATTATAAGCATTACTAATGGAACTTTCAGAAATTTGTCAGGAAACAATATCATGTTTATGTTTCAGACTGTGTATATATAAATATTTCAGCTGGGAGTAGGTAGCTCATGCCTGTACTACACACACACACACACACACACACACACACACACACACACACACACACACACACACACACACACACACACACACACACACACACACACACACGGGGGGGGGGATGCTAATTGGAAGTAAGAGTGTCACAGACTTTCTTGGCTGAGCTGGCTTTGAACGGGGATGCTCAGATCTCAGGCATGAGCTACTGACTCCCAGCTGAAATATTTATATATACATATCAAACACATAAATACGAGATTGTTTCATGACAAATTTCTAGCCTTGAGCAAAAGAGCTCAGAGACAGCGCCTAGGCTTTGAGTTCAGGCCCCACAATCAACAACAAGAACAAAAATGTCTTTCTTTATATACATACATGACTAAGTTTTACATGAAAAAAATGAAAGCAAAATGTTAAAGCTAAATGATTACAAATTTCCATAAACAGTTCAATTTCCGTAAACAGTTGCTTCTCTAATTTTTCTGCTTATTTATATGGGAATCAATAAAATAGATCTCAAAAACTATTATTTCTGTAGTTTATTAACCATTTTCTATTAAAGTGAGTAGGTGTGAGACAGTGGTGAAAGTCAGTTTTTAAACTGTCAATGACTGCTTTGGTTAACTGGGAATCCAGTATCTGTTTTACCCATCACGCCACTCTGCTCCACATTGTACCCACACACACACTGCTTCTAAGACAACTGCACATACACAAAAAACAATAGCCAACCAACTCCCTACAGGACTTGTATAAAATGAAATATGGATGGAAAATAAAAGATACGCAAACAGCAAATTGTTTCCGTCCTAAAAGTAATTACTTTAAATAAATTATAAAAAGAATTTCCATTTAAACTAAGAATGTAATTGAAAAATAGGGCAAATACACTCCAATTTTACCTATCGATCATTGTTGATCAAAGAAATGCAAATTAAAGTAAGTGACCATGCTAACCACATGTATGGTATATATGTGCACATTGGAGGACAACTAGGAGGAGGACACAGAAACAGAGGGAAACGGGAAAACTTACAACAGAGGGACCCATCAGCTGCACTGGACATTGATCAAAACGAACTAAAGCAACTCAATGGCAGTAATGGGAGGGAGGGAATGAGTGGGAAAGAGGGAACAGCTGACCCGAAGCAAAAGGAAAGAAATGTATATATCACCCGATGTGGAAGAAATAACTGTATAGTCAAAGCCCATAGAGTTCATAAACTTTATAGACCATAATAGACAATTTGCCCCATGAAGGTTAGGATGTGTTTGTGACTTTAACTAAGTATTATCTCACAATACTGTGAAATTTATGTAATCACTTAATCACAATTTAAAAAATGCTGAAAAAAATAAGTGACCATTTTTCACCTGTGTATCAAATAAATTTTAAATATAAAATATCTAATTGCTAATTCTACTACAGCAAAGTAGACCTTCTGCTACAGTTCTTTTTGTTGTTTTTAAAGTATTTGTTTACTTTTTACTTAATCTCTTTATGTAGTCAAAACTGGCCTTGAACTCAAAAGTCATCCTGCCTCAGCCTCCCCAGTGTTGAGACTACAGACACATCCCACTACACTCAGCATATTCTGCCACAATGCTGATAAAAAGTAAATACATTCTTCCCCACCCCCCACCCCGTGAATCCTGGGGTTTGAACTCAGGGCCTGGGCACTGTCCCTGAGCTTCTTTTGCTCAAGGCTAGCACTCTACCGCTTGAGCCACAGCACCACTGGCAGCTTTTTCTGTGTGTGGTACTGAGAAATTGAACCCAGAGCTTCATGCATGCTAGGCAAGCACTCTACCTCTAAACCACATTTCAGCCACATTCAATTCTTTTAGTGCCACACATTAGAAAAAAAATTCCTTTCTCCAAAAAAAATCTACCACTAAGATTTTTAAGTGAAAAATATGTACAGATACAAGCATGAGTAATATTCTTTAAAATAGTTAAAAACAATTCAACCATATGCTAAAGAAACACTAAAATCATCCTTATAATGATTTACTAAAAAGGCTAAATCATGCCCTTACAGAATACCTAACAGTCTGTTGAATAAATAAGCAGAGATAAAAGACAGTAAGGTTATACAAGATCATCCTTTCTTTTGTCAAATACTCAGAAACACACGTTACTTATTTTAAATCCAGTTCTAAAGGTTGTGCTGAGACTATAAAAATTCCCTTGGAACTGGGCTCTGGTAGCTCACAACTATAATCCTAGCTACCCAAGAGGCTGAGAGATGGGAATTTGGGTTCCAAGCAACATAGGCAGACAAAACTGAGATACTCTTTATTTATCTATTTATTACAGGAGGCAGGGAAGACAGGGCAGGGTAAGGGTGGTGCAGGGGTATTTGTGGCTCAAGTGGTAGAGCCCCAGTTGTGAGCGAAATAAAAGCCAAGAGAGAAGGTGATACCTAAAGTTCAAGTCTGCAACTTCCATTATCCAGAGCCCATGTACTCGGCACAATTTAAAGTATATGACTAGTGAAAAACAACAAAAAATGTCTTTCCTGTGTCCTTTATTTAGAAGAAGCAGCAGCAGCAGCAGCAGCAGCAAAACCATTAAGAATGAAATTCTTTGGGTTAGAAGTTTAGGGCCTGAGGTTGTGCCTCAGTGGCAGGATCTGTGCTTTTCAGCAAGTGGTCACAGGGAGAACAGGAGGAGAAGGATGAGGGGCGGGGAGGGGAGTGAGTTGTGTGCAGTGCCAATCCATTGGCTGCACAGGAACCCTTCAACTTCTTGCTCTACACACGCGAGCTAAAACATTCTAAAGATTTACCTGCATTGCACTTTTCCCCAGCTTCACCACCTCAAACAACGTAACAGGCTCCCCTTCGCCATTCTGTTGGGGGTGCCCATTGGCTCTTCCACGGCCTGTTCCTCTAACTCCAGCTTCAATGCGGCTTTTCTCTCCTGGAGATTTCCGAGGTTTCTTATTTGTAGACTGAACAGAAATGGAAAAATAAAGCAAAATTGTAGTAAATTCACTTACTCCTTGCTTTAACCAAAACTGCCTCAAATCATGCTTGATTCTTTGGGAGGTATTTAGCACTACTACAGATAAATTACTGCCCCCCACCCAAAAAAAAAAAAAAATACTCTCCCAGTTTGTATTCGGTGCCAATAATGAACAGTGCAAACCACATAGAGAAAATAAAGTTGAAAAAAACTGATTAGATTTCTGCAAAAATGTTAGTGCTGAATGTCTCAACCATATCTAATCATAACATTTCCTTTCTCAATACTCTACTTGTTTAGAAACTTTATTCAATAAATCACTTCTGAGAAATGCTATGTATTCTTCCTCTACAAAGGGCTCAAGACTTTCTAAGTCCTGCAACAAACATAATGAAAATACCTGGAAGTACTCTTGGCACTGCAATATAACAATAAGCAAAACAAATATTTTTGCCACCCCTAGCCGTTCTTCGTTAAAAGTCAATACTAAATAGCACCTTATCTATGTCTTTTCTTTAGAACCAAGGATAATTTAGGATATTTATCTGCTTTTACTTTTCCAAACCCATAAATTTCATTCATTCAAACTTTAAAGCCATTGCATGGCTGCTGCTTTACAAAATTCATCAATAACATCAATACTGTTAAACAATACAATTTTGAAAACTTTATTTTTGTCAATCCTGGGGCTTGAATTCAGGGCCTGGGCACTGTCCCTGAGCTGCTTTGGCACAAGGCTAGTATTCTACCTCTTGAGCCACAGCGTAACTTCCAGCTTTTTCTGTTTATGAGGTACTGAGGAATCAAACCCAGGGCTTCATGCATACTAGGCAAGCACTCTACCACTAAGCCACATTCCCAGCCCATCTGAAAACTCTTAGTAGGCCACCCAGCAGTCTTCTTTTCCGATCAGTTATCTTCCTACTACCTGTACTATATTCCTTGTGTGTAAGTATTATGCAGAGGTCTCTCTTAAATACCTTTTTCTTCTCTATCACTGGACTCTTCTTGGGGTAATTAAATTCATTGTCATTATAGCCTGGTTCCAATGATAACTGACCATTCCTTACCTTCAAATCCACCCATATTTGAACTGCTTTGTGACTAGGATCCAGACCCTGTCACATTCCTCTATTTCAACCTGCTGCAGTAGCAGGCAATGTAAATAGAGGGCATTGAAGGAATACGGACAAAGCAGAGCTCACTTGCTAGAGGGCTGGGGGGGCTTCTCTAGGTTATAGAATCTGCTCTATTAAGTGCAATTATTGTTTTTATTAGTACTATTATCACTTCTTAGTGATAACTGGCCTTAAAACTGATTCTGGCCGGGCACCAATGGCTCACGCCTGTCATCCTAGCTACTCAGGAGGCTGAGATCTGAGTTCAAAGACAGCCCAGGCAGGAAAAACCATGAGACTCTTATCTCCAATAAAGCACCAGAAAACCAGAAGTAGCGCTGTGATTCAAGCAGTAGAGCACTAGCCTTGAGCTGAAGAGCTGAGAGGTAGGTGCTCAGGCCCAGAGTTCAAGCTTTATGACCGACAAAAATGAATAAATACATAAATAAATTCTGTACATATGTGAATATAAGAATTGCTAAATTTTAAAATAAATAGTATTTACAAAAAATTGTGAAAACTACTACTAAAAATTAGAATAGTACCTTTGTTACAATTAATGAACTAGTATCAAACACTAACAAATCTGTATCTTATATGCATTTTCTTACTTTTTGCCCTAATGATCTTTCCCTGTTTCAGGATCCCATGCAGCATGCCACACACATACACTTAATCATCAGGCCCTCCCCACAAGGTCATCGTGTCTACCACAGTTTTGCAAGCTCTCCTGGGTCCTGAGACTTCAGTAGTACCCAAGAATGTTCATCAGTTATTTTCAAAAGGTCCCTCACTGAGATTTGTCTGGCGTTTCTGCCATTACTGAACTAGGTTTATGGGTGTGTGGGAAACAGAAAACAGAGGTAAAATATTGTTTTTATCATCTCCCATCAAGTGTACATATTATTAGCATAATATATCAATATTAATGTTGACTAATTTAATCACTTAGTATCTGTCAGGATTTTCCACTGTCAAGTTTTGTTTCCTCCCTGTTCCGTGTAATATCCTTTGGGAGAAAACTGCCACACACAGGCAACACTTTATGGCTGGGAGGTTAAATTCCACCTTTTTACAGGAGACAGTACTTACACAAATTATAATTCTTCAATATAGAACATATTTCTATTCTCAACGAATTATTTATACAATCACTTAAGTCAACGTGAACTCAACAACAATCATTTTATACTCGGAGTTATAACTTTGTACCAATCATTTTGTTTATATTGTTCCAGCTGAGTCACTGAGAACTCTCACAGCTAGCTCCTGTACATACCCCTGTCCTTGTGAATGCCTCTGTGGTTTGGCTTTACTTTTAGCACTCACTGGCCCTACAAGATTCTGTCCCAGGCTCACTGTTTCTAATCCCCGCCTTAGTACTGGAATCAATCAATGCTACGCAGAGACTATATATCTTAATCAATTAGATGTAGATAGACAGACAGATATTCAAATTAAAAATGAAAATGGGTAAGGACATATCTCAGTGTCAGAGTTCTTGTCTAGCATGTGCAAAGCTCTGGGTCTGAACCATAGGCCAGCAAAAACAACAAACCAATAAAGCAAGCAATAACAACAAAAGGCGAAGGGGTGTGGAGGGGGGGAGATGGGAAGGGATGGGAAGGGGAAACAAAGGAGGAGGCAACAATGCTTGATAAGAAATGTACTCATTACCTTGCCCATGTAATTGTAACCCCTCTGTACGGTATTTTCACAATAAAAAAAAATGAGTGACAGTTGCTTCAAATGACAATTTATATATTTAAGAAACCTTTAGCAACTTAAGCTGCAACCCAGTTTATCTGGAGATTCAGTTCTACCCTACCAAAATTAGTTTACTCTAAGACTGAAGTCTTTGCAATCCAGGTCATTACAAAGAGATCCTACAGAAGTGTCTATTAGAACACCTATATAGCAACTAGAAGCACAGATCTAACTAAGCTCAGATTTCTAAATGCCAGCTGATCTCTCAGACTTAGTTAGCATGAACAAAGTAATTTATCTATCGAAAATAACTGCCTGGTAAGTTGTTCTCTCATTAACAGCAAGTAGATATCTGCAATTAGTGGGAATGTCTTATCTCAGAGCTTAACTTTTGCAATTTAAGTCTCAAGTGATAATTAGATGATATTATAAGATATGTATAATTTAAATCCTAACAATAAGGAAACAGAAAAATATCTTCTTTCCATTTTTCAAAATGCAAATAAGATAAAAACTAAAAAGAAACTACTACAGATTAAGAGAAATTAATAGGGCTCGGGGGAGGGGCTACTAGAATTTTGAACTAGAGACCCATGCCTGCTATACAAGTACTCTACCACTAAAGCCACACCAAATTAGAGAAACTAAATAAATGAAATGGGTTACATCTGGTTAGATCTTGAACTGGAAAAATAAAGAATGAGCCAGTTAACTAGATAATATAAGGCAACTAACCAGATAATGACATGCTAGCATTATTACATTTCCTGGGTTTAATAATTATATAAGTAAATGTGCTAATAAAAGCATCTCTAGTATATAAGTCTCTACAACTAACTTCAAATGGCTCTAACTCATTTGATGGATTCCTTTACATGATATACATACTAACAACAATAACCAAAAACAAACAAACCAACTTTATGACCTACTTCATTGTTGAGTTTGGAAACAATTTATGAAACCCAAAACAAAAAGCACAAACTATAAAGAAAATGATAAAGATAGAAGACTTCATCAAAATTAGAAATTTTTACTCCTTAATTTAAAAAAAAGCAACTGCTTGTGCATCATTTCTTTAGAAGATTCTTTTCCCCCCACTGAATTAAAATGGAGTTTGAATCATACACCAGCACAGCAAAGCATGTATGGGTGGTTCTGTCTCTGAATTCTACTCCATCCTACATATCTGACATTGTGCCAATACCACTTTGCCTTCCTTTCTGTTCCTTTACAATAAGAGTTAGTATCTAGTAGTAAAAGTCCTCCAAGCCTTGCACTAGTGAATATTGCTTGGGCTCTTTTATAGAGATTTTTCATTTCTGTCTTCAGTTCAAAATGATCAGTTTCCAAAAACACACTGCCAGATTTTATTTGGACTTCAAATATTTACATTCAGAGAAATTTATGAAAAAACACAACTTAAAATAGACATAAAGCTGGGTACCAGTGGCTCACACTTATAATTCTAGCTATTTGGGAGGCTGCAATCTGAGGATCATGGTTCAATGCCTGCCTAGAGAGGAAAGTCCAGGCACTTTTCATCTCCAGTTAAGCACTAAAAAGCCAGAAGTGGAGTTGTGACTCAAGTGATAGAGCACCAGCTTTGAGAGGGAAAAAAAAAAAAACAAAACAAGCTGAGGGAGAGTGCCCAAACCTTAGTTCAAGCCCCAGGGCAAGAACAAAAAATAAATTAAAAACAAAAATAGACATAAAACTTATGAAAAGATAATCCATTTTATTAACAGAGAAATGTAAAAAAGAAAACACAAACAAGTAAGATCTCACTATATGTCATTGGAAAGGCTATAGAGACATGACTAACAAAACTAAGTAAGTGACCCAGGCCAGAGCAAACTGTGGCCCCAAACCATTGTCTGGCTTCTACCTGTGGGCTATTGGTACTGAAGAGGGCTGTAGGGGAAAATTAATTAATCAATTAATTAAAGTAAAAAAACAAAGCTGTGGGACAAGTGGAGTGTTGTTGGCATGAACAGAAATTGACATTACCACTTTTGGAAAATGTGTGGTAGTGACATATTATATTCATTCACATATATATATATATATATATAATCACATTTATATGTGTATATATATATATATCCTATGAATCATGTATACTAATATCAACAATAAGATGTATACAAAATAAAAGTATCAAAAGCTGGGCGCTGGTGGCTCACACCTGTAATCCTAGCTACTCAGGAGGCTGAGATCTGAGGATCGCTGTTCAAAGCCAGCCCGGGCAGGAAAGTCCGTGAGACTCCTATCTCCAATAAACCACCAGAAAACCGGAAGTGGCACTATAGTTCAAGTGGTAGAGCGCTAGCCTTGAGCTGAAGAGCTGAAGGACAGCGCTCAGGCCCAGAGTTCAAGCCCCATGATGGACTAAATAAATAAATAAATATAAATAAATAAATAAATAAAGATGTAGTCATAAGAATAAAAACCAGAAAATAAAAAGCTTTTTGAAATAAATGATTATCGACTATGTAGGTAATTATTTCATAATAGTAATAAAATACTACTTTGAGTATGATACTCATATTTTCATTTGGGGGACACAGAAAGTGCAATTTCTCTTCCCTAAGGTAGGTCATAGAAACTCCAATCGTCCCTCTACTTTCTTGTCTTGGAGCGGGCCACAAAAAAAACGTGACCTACCCTCACCCAAAATGTCATAAAATTCTATCTTCACTACAGAGGGGCACTACAGAATGGTGTGCAAAAAGGCCAAGAATAATGCTCAAGTAGACAGGCTTGTTGGATCCCCTCACTAGTCTACTAGCTTTAGATGTGCTCTGAGGCTTTTCAGAAGAACAGAGATTTAGAGATTCTGGGTGGCTCAATACACAGCTGTTCTTCAAGAGTGGAAGATGGAAGCTCCTGCCCTTCTCTCACACCTTGCCTGTGCTTCTCTTTCTCTTTCTTCTTTAGAATATCCTCTGTAATAAATGGGTAACGTTAAGGTTTCTTTTGAATGCTGTAAGCCATTCAAGCAAAGTAATCACACCTACTGGGGGAGGAGGGACTGTCTGACAGTCTTCCAGAAGCACAGGTAAAACAAACTGGGACTTGAAACTGGCATTTAAGGGAGGGGGTGAGTATTGAGGACTGAGATCTCACCTATGGCATCTGACACTCTCTCCAGGTAGTTAAGTGTCAGAACTGAATTCAATTCTAGGATACCCAACTGAGGCCTATGTTACAAACCCGCTTACTTGCTTGCTTGCTTGCTTGTTGGTAGAGAGAAATTCCATGTTTTTTGAGGTCAGAGAAGCCTTCAGTGTTGACTCTACACTGTTGTGTAGAGTATAGGAAAGTTTTGTGTATTTCCACACAACAATACCAACTGACATAATTACAAGTGGAATAAAGTCAAGGACGATGTTAAAAATAACGTGAAGAAAACAAAAAAAAGGAAGCGAGGTGAAAAGAAGAAACAAGACTAGCCATACTTTGGTATCTGCTGAAGCTGGAAAATGACTATTTTGGGGAAGGTCGGTTATACTGTCTCCTGTCAGAAAAAGTTTTTCATATGAAAAACTTCTATAAATAGAGAAAAAACTTAGACATAGCAAATCAGATCATAAGTGGGTATAGAATATTACAAGCTCTAACCCTTTGGCACACAGTTACAAATACCTCTGAAAGTTTATGCATGTTTAAAGGATAACTAAAACCCTTAAAATACATAGACACCTCTTCCTAGGATTGTATTATACTTTTCTAAGCTTCTTAGTCACGTGTCAATGAAAATACATCCTGAAACTGGCCCCAAGCTCCAAACAAGTGCAACCAAACAATCAAGAGTTGCAGGTGGGCCGGGCGCTAGTGGCTCAGGCCTGTCATCCTAGCTACTCAGGAGGCTGAGATCTGAGGATCACGGTTCAAAGCCAGCCCGGGCAGGAGAGACCGTGAGACTCCTATCTCCAATAAAACCACTAGAAAACAGGAAGTGGCGCTGTGGCTCAAGTGGTAGAGCACTCGCCTTGAGCTGAAGAGCTGAGGGACAGCGCCCAGGCCCAGAGTTCATGCCCCATGACGGACAAAAAAAAAAGAGAGAGAGAGAGAGAGAAAAGAAAAGAAAGATTGGTGCTTGAGAGGACTTTATAAAATTCTGAACGCAATATGCTAACAAGCAATTCTTCAACACGCACATTATCATACGTTTCTGATATGAATGCTTAAAACATAATTTCTGAACAGTAATAAACTATATAATATTCTATTCCATATAGCCAACTCTCACAAAATGATTTTTAACATATTACATCCATATGTAATAATGGATGCAACTGACTAACAGGAAATTTGACAGGAAAAGATGGCTACTAGTTTTGTTCATTAGTGGATAAGATGCAAGCTATATTGAGCTGGGCACTGGCGGCTGACACGTATAATCCTGGCTACTCAGGAAGCTGAAATCTGAGGATAATGGTTCAAAGACAGACTGGGTAGGAAGGCCATGAGACTCTTATCTTCAATTAATCACAGAAAAAGCTGGAAGTGGTAGAGTGCTAACCTTGAGCAAAAAAGAAGTTCAGGGAGAGCACCCAGGCCCCAGAACTGGCAAAAAAAAAAAAAAAGATGTAAGCTATATAAAAAAGACATCTATTGGAACATCACATCACTTGGTAGTAATCAATCCTGTGAGGAATTATTTTGCTAAATCACAATTCTCAATTTTTGATTATTTAATGGCCATAGACAATCATTAATACTTTTACGCTTTATACATATTATTAATGATTTCTTGAACTTTTTTGGGGGGGTATAAGTTGTAGGGCTTGAACTCGGCCCTGTCCCTCAGCTCTACAAAGCTAGCGCTCTACCACTTAAGCCACAGCGCCACTTCTGGTTTTCTGGTGGTTAATTGGAGATAAAGAGTCCTGCCTGGGCTGGCTTTGAACCGTTATCCTCAGATCTCAGCCTCCTGAGTAGCTAGGATGACAGATGCGAGCCATCAGTGCCCGGCTGAACTTTTCTTAATCCACATTATTAACAATTTCTTGACCATTACTTGGTGTCTATAACCAAACACAGACAAAACAATAAACCAAGTCGTGATTTGGAGTATCTGATGGTTTTCTTTTTTTTTTTTTTTTTTTTTTTGGGGGGGGAGGTCGGTCGTGGGGCCTGAACTCTGGGCCTGGGACTTCAGCTCAAGGCTAACGCTCTACCACTTGAGCCACAGCACCACTTCCGGCTTTTTTCTTTTTGCTTATGTGGTGCTGAGGAATCAACCCAGGGCCTCAGTCATGCAAGGCAAGCGTTCTACCACTGAGCCACCTTCCCAGCCCCGTATCTGATGATTTTCATGGTGCAACTACTTCAACTAGAGCCAATTTCAAACTACCAAGGAAGTAACACCCATAAATGCAGAGCTGTAAAATGATCAACAGTAGCACACAATTAGAATGTAATTTCTATCACACATACAGGTGTAATAAAAACCTCAGGTAAGTTACAGAAGCCAGACATGGAAGAACAGAACTGTAATCTCAGCTACTTAGAAGGTAAAAGAGAAACATGAATTCAAGACTAACCCAGACTAAGCTAATCAGACCCCATATGACTAGCTCAAGAGCTAAAATGATAGCAGGGCGCCTGTAATCCTAGCTACTCAGGAGCTGAGATCTGAGGATCGAGGTTCAAAGCTAGCCAGGACAGGAAAGTCCGTGAGACTCTTATCTCCAATGACCCACCAGAAAATCGGAAGTGGCGCTGTGACTCAAGTGGTAGAGCGCTTGCTTTGAGCTGAAGAGCTGAGGGACAGCACCCAGGCCCAGAGTTCAAGACCCACGACCAAAAGAAAAAAAAAACGCAAAAGAGAAGGAAATATCACTTAAGTAGTAAACCTGAGATCAATCCCTGGTGCTGCAGCAATAATACTAACAGTAATAATAATAATGACGCAATTACAAAATTATGTCTTCAGTATTTATTCCTTTGATCTCATTGTAATTATCCAATATGATACTGCTCCACTCTTTCGCAAGGTGTATTTCATGTAATACTCCATTTCTAACTACGAAAAAAAATATGGGGATACCTTTATTTCAAGGCCTCAAATATATACACTGTGCATATGCCATTTTTTCATTCTGGAACTAATGAATAGCTCTTTTCTTTTACCATACACTTCTCTCATTGAAACCTCAACTGTCTCACTCTTTTTTTTTTATAATTTTATTTTATTTTATTTGTGAACATACTGTACAGAGGGGTTACAATTGCATGGGCAGGATAATGCGTACATTTCTTACCAAGCATTGCAGCCTCCTCCTTTGTTTACACTTCCCATCCCTTCCCAGCCTCCCCCCTCCCCCCCAACTGTCTCACTCTTAAGAGAATTAGATTAAAACCCTGTGAAAATTCTTGTAATGCTTCCAACTAATAACATTAACTAAAGGCAATTTGGAACCATGTATCTGTTATTATTGCAGCTACCTTTATAAGCTTTGTTAACAAATAGTGAGACTATTCTTCATGTATCTACCCAGATCTTAACAAACTTACAGGATGTAAGTATCTGGTAAGCAACATTTTGATAGCGTGTGAGTAAACTGGATTTAGATGACAAATCCATCAATAATTATAATATCTAAGTAGGCCAAGGAACTCATGTCAACGTTAGATGAGTAACCACTTTTTTTTTTATTTGGGGGGTTGGTTGTGGGGCTTAAATCCAAGGCCAGCACTCCAAAGCTCCTTTTCTGGTATTCTGGTGGTTAATTGGAGATAAGAGTCTCACAAACATTTCTTTCTTTCTTTTTTTTTTTTGGGGGGGGGGGGTCCGGTCATGGGGCCTGAACTCTGGGCCTGGGCACTGTCCCTCAGCTCTTCAGCTCAAGGCTAGCGCTCTACCACTTGAGCCACAGCGCCACTTCTGGCTTTTTTCTTTTTGCTTATGTGGTGCTGAGGAATCGAACCCAGGGCCTCATGCATGCAAGGCAAGCGCTCTACCACTGAGCCACCTTCCCAGCCCCTCTCACAAACATTTCTGCCCAGGCTGGCTTAGAACTGCAATCCTCAGACACCAGCCTCCCAAGTAGCTACGATTATGAGTGTGAACCACCAGTGCCCAGCTTAGTAGCACCTTTTAAAATATCTGCATTCTAAAATATAACTGAATTGACAAAAAAAAAAAAAAAACCTAGTTTATAACATGTCTTCACTTTAAAGATGAAGGAAACTGAGGTTTCCTTAACCTCCACAATGAGGATTAGTGCTATGGTTTGATTAAGGTCCCACAGGGCATGTGTTAAAGGCTAGTTGTCAGCCTCCGGCACTAATGGGAGGTGTTGGAATTTTTAGAAGCCATGGGAATACATGAGGTCAATAGGGGTTTTCTTTTAAAGGGAATACTGTTTGTGGGCTCCTTTCTGTCACTTTGCTTCCTGGTTACCATGAGGGCAATAGCTTCCTCTATCTCTACAACTTGCTGCCACCATGATACACTGCCTAGCCACAAGCTCAGAAGCAATATGTCAGTGGACTATACACTGAAAAGTTTTTCATTGAGAAAATAAATATTTCCTTCTTAAAACTGATCAATCAGGGCTGGGAAGGTGGCTCAATGGTAAAGTGCTTGCCTAGCATGCAAAAAGCCCTGGATTCGATTCCTCAGTACCACAGACACAGAAAAGGCCAGAAGTGGTGCTGTGGTTCAAGTGGTAGAGTGCTAGCCTTGAGCAAAAGAAGCTCAGGGACAATGTCCAGGCCCTAAGTTCAAGCCCCAGAGCTGGCAAAAATAAAAAACAAAACAACAACAACAAAAAAAACTGATGAATCTCAGCCACTTGTTATTTGTTAACAGCAAAGGAAAACTGATCAATACTGAAAACCGATATTGAAAAGTAGAGTCACTACTTTGATTATACCTGATGATGTGGTTGAGAAGCCTTCAGAATTGGTTTTCAGGATAAATTTGGACACATTTGGGGAAAGAAGACACGAGAAAGCTAGAATCCTAGAATGCAACTTACAGACAATTCCAGTGATGACTCAGAAGACCAGAATGCACACAGAAATGTTAACAATTGTGCTGGGAAAGTGGCTCAGTGGTAGAGTGCTTGCCTTGCATGCATGAGGCCCTGGGTTCAATTCCTCAGCACCACATAAGCAGAACAAGTCGGAAGTGGTGCTGTGGCTCAAGTGGTAGGGCGCTCACCTTGAGCTCAAAAGCTGAAGGATAGTACCTTGGCTCAGAGTTCAGGCCCCACAACCAACAACAAGAAGGAAGGAAGGAAGGAGGGAAGGAGGGAAGGAAGGAAGGAAGGAAGGAGGGAAGGAGGGAAGGAAGGAAGGAAGGAAGGAAGGAAGGAAGGAAGGAAGGAGAGAGAAAAGTAAAGGAAGAAATGTTAACAAAGAAGGATTCTCTTGGGAACTGGATTGAGGGCCACTAATGTTATACCACAGTAAGGAATTTGAATTTCTTTTGTCCATGCTCTGAGACTTTGTGGGAGGTTGAAAATAAAGGTAAAAAAAAACTAGGTTATCTAGAGGAAGAAATGTTAAAGTAACAAAATATTTTGGAAGCAGGATGAGTATTTTTGAAGGGTTAAACATTCTTTATTTGACATTTACACATAAGCCACACTAAAATGCCTTTCAATAAGTAAAAGACAGATTTCAGAGACAGAATTCTAATTAAATTGTCATAGTCAAGACCAAAAATACAGTCATTGCTTCCTCATCTTCATCCATTGCCTGTAACAGGCTAAGGACCATAAACTGAAACATAAATGAATCTTGTTCAGTTCTGAGATGGTAAAGTGATTTCCTCAATATTAAAGGGGTTCTCATAAGCTGGACGCTGATAGCTCATGCCTATAATATTAGCTACTCAGGAGGCTGAAATCTGAGGATCACAGTTTGAAGTCAGACCAGGCAGGAAACTCCATGAGACTCTTACCTCCAATAAACTACTAAAAATGCCAGAAGTGGCGTTGTGGCTCAAGTGGTAGAACACCAGCCTTAAGAACACCAGCAGGGAGACAGTGCCTAGGCTCAGAGTTCAAGCCCTAAGGACTAGCCCCCCCCCCAAAAAAGTCCTCATAACTAGTTATATAAATCTAAGTATAAAACTAATATTTTACAGGTATTCTTCCTATCTTCCTGAAAAATTGAGCATTACTAAGTCTAATCATTATCACAGAAAAGGAAAACAATATTTTTTTTTTTTTTTTGCCAGTCATGGGGCCTGAACTCTGGGCCTGGACGCTGTCCCTCAGCTCTTCAGCTCAAGGCGAGCGCTCTACCACTGGAGCCACAGCGCCACTTCTGGCTTTTTCTGTTTATGTGGTGCTGAGGAATCGAACCCAGGGCCTCATGCTTGCAAGGCATGCACTCTACCGCTGAGCTACCTTCTCAGCCCCAAAACAATATTTTTTTAAAGATCATATTTATCTTAACCACAAGCCAGTTTTACTTCAACAGCCATTCGTGATCTGAATTCTGTTGTATTATTTTTTTTAATTTCATTATTATTTTTAAAAAGCTATGAGGCACTTGTTTTGCAATAAATAGGGCAGTGGCTATTACTCATTTGTAACTTTTTTGAGATAAGCTATCAAATTTGCCCTTTTTCCTGAATTCTTAATGCCAGCGAAGATCAATTTTGTTCCAGGGATGAAATACTCCATCATGTATCACCTCCCCAGGTGATGTCTTTGTTCTTGTTGGCCTCTGTGTAAGACAATCCAGCTGCCTGACCTGTCTTCTGACCAAACAGAAGCATGGAGATGAGGCCCAGTCTTGTGCTCGCCTTCCTTTTCAACAGTCTAGCACTGGGCAACACTTGTGAAGAAAAATCTTCTGGCCTTTCTCAACACCACTCATTTTAAATTTACTCTTCCGTCGCTACCACAAGGAAGAAATTTGCTCTGAAGCTGGACATCCCGCTCGCTACGCTGCTTTTGATTTACACTAATAAATCTGTAGCAAAAATGCAGAGTAGAAAGATTTGAAAAACTGACGCCTAGTCAAGGAAAGGAATGTGAGTAAAGGTGTGGCTGGCATTGGTGGCGTCATTACAATGAGGGTAAGGGCTTTGTGCAGCCAACACAGGAAGGATGCTTTAAGGCATTCTCAGGAATCAACAAAACACCAAACTCATAGCTAGGCTCATGGTACCTCACTGGAAAACGCAGGCGTCTCTCATTGGAGAGGAGAACTCCTAGGGCATCAGAGAATGGTTTCCCTGTGATCTGTTTCCAAGGACTCAATGGGCAAAATGCTCAAAAGCTGCAGCTGCAGCAACCTGAACAGACCAAGTAAAGGTACAGCTGACACCTTGGCATCATCCACACGGTGCTAGATTTGTAGGCATGCAGAATTCTGGAGTGGAAGGTTCCAGAAAGGTTTCAAAGAAGAGCCTCAAAACGTATGCAATGTGTGGCAGGTTCCGAGTAGTCCCCGCAAAGAACCTCTGACAAGCTAGGCTATAAGAGTGGAGCTGAGTCTACAATAGGATCTGCAATGCCTGCAGAAAAGAGCTGCAGCCAGGAAACAAAGCCAGCCCCAGAGAGGAGAGGTGGGTGGCACCAGCACAGCTTCAGAGATCTACTAACCACGCCCTCCAAGCACATCCTACACCAGCAGGGCTGAGGTCCCAGATGTGGAACTTTATGATAAAAGTTTATCCTGCTGAGTTTTTGCTCTTGCTCTGGGATCCAATTCTTCCTTAGTATTTCTTATTTCTCCCTTTGAGAACGCAAAATGTTGCCCCTGTACCTGTATCTTCAAAGTTTTGTTTGTTTTGGTACTAAGTTTTACAAGGATTCACAGCTGAGCTTGCTTTGAGCCTCAGAGGAGAATTTGGATTTAGACTTCTCAGCAATGTTACAACAAGAAGACTGTAGAGATTATTAGAAGAAAACTAAATGTACTTTGCATTATGAGATGGACATGAGCCTTTTGGTGCCAGGGGCAGAAAGCTATGATTCAGATAAGTGTCCCACTGTGGTCTATGTATTAAAAACGTTGTTCCTTATGCACTACAGGAAGATGGGAGAAGCTTTAGTAGTGAAGAAGTCAGGTCACTAGTGGCATATACTTGAGAGGTTATTGGTATTCTAGTCCACTCCGCTCTTTGCTTCCCAGCCATGGAGAGGTAAGAAGTCTCTCCATTACGTATTTCCACCACAATATGCTGTTTCATTACAGGCACAAAGCAATATAACCATAGGCTGGTATCTCTGAAACTGTAGGCTAAAATAAACTTTTCCTCCTTACAAATTGGTTATCTCAGCTGGAGGTGTGACTCAAGTGGTAGAGACCAGCTTAGCAAATCATGAGGTCCTCAGTTCAATCCCCTGTGCCACAAGACAGACAGACAGACAGACAGAGTCAATTGGTTATCTCAGCTATTTTCATCAGAGATGAAAAACTAACACTAAAGGTTATTACTAGATACATGTAGGGGCTAAGCAAAATAATATCTACAAACACATCCACAAGACATCCAGAAAATTTAGGCCTTTAAACTTATTAAAGCTCAATGCATCACAGGTAACATTATCTAGCTGACAAATCTAAACCAGAGCTCAGGCATCCAAACTCCAGATCACTATTTTCTACTACCAACACATATATTACAGTTTTACAATTTCATCATGAAAAATGATTCAGTTACACAACATAACATGAAATGTTGGAAGTACGGATGAGCAACAGCCAATGAGTAGAAGTGGCAGATACTGAGTTTAGGTCTGGATCTCGAAAACAAAAATAAAACAAAACATCACCTTAATTAGTATCAATACAACCACTTTAAATACAAACACAATTTAAAACCAGCCTCTTTCTCGGTTTATGACGGTCTGCCTAACAACCAGTAAGTGCTAGGAGCTGACCATACCCCTACTGCCTCCCCACAAAAAAAAAAAAAAAAAACCATAAAAGTGCTCAATTTAGGAGGTAGAATTTGTAGGTATACAAGGTATGGAACTAGGGAAAAAAACATACAGAAATGTAGAAGCACAGAACAGCTACCCTAGCTTTGAGGACTCAGAGGAACTTCAGTAGATGAAAGATATCTCAATTAAAGATATAAATGGAGCTGGGCACCGGTGGCGCACACCTGTAATCTAAGCTACTCAGGAGGCTGAGATCTGAGGATCGCGGTTCCAAGCCAGCCTGGACAGGAAAGTCCATGAGACTCTTATCTCCAATCACCTGAAAACTGGAAGTGGCACTGTGGCTCAAGTGGTAGAGGACTCACCTTGAGCTGAAGAGCTGAGGGACAGCGCTCGGGCCCAGAGTGCAAACCCCACGACCAAAAAAAAAAGAAAGAAAGAAAGGTGAACTGAATAGGTAAATGCAAGAGTGCCTAACAAAGCTGGGTCATGGTGGCTCATGCATGTTATCCTAGCTACTCAAGAGGCTGAGATCTGAGGATCGCAGTTTGAAGCCAGCTTAGCAAGGAAAAGTCTGTGAGACCCTTATCTCCAATTAACCACCAGAAAGCCAGAAATGGTGCTGTATCTCAAAGAGGTAGAGAACTAGTACTGAATAAAAGAAGCTCAGGGACAGTGCTCAGACCCTGAGTTCAAGCCCCATAACCAACAACAAAGTGCATAAGAACAAAAAGCAAAGAAAGAAAAAAAGGAGACTAGAAAGAAAAAAAGGATACTAGAGGACTAATTCCTGAAAAATAGGTATAGAAATGAAGTGAAGTAGTAATGAAATACTTAAAATAGCTATCACATTTACTTTAAAGTATCATCATACAAGGTCAAAGCATACAGATCCCCTGATTTACATCTTGAACTAAAGGATATAAAGAATAGTACGAATATTCCTGTAATCATATTTCTCAGCGATTCCCAAATAAATTCCAATTTGAAGAATTGTCTACAAATCCAACAAACCCAGTTATATATAACCAAAATTACCAACTGGCATTCTCTAAGCTTCTTCTATAAACTAGAATGGCTCAACAATTTCCATCTCAGGGGAAAGAAAGAATCGTAATGGAGCAGAAGAGCAAGGGAAGAGTAGAAAAGGAGTAAATACAGGACAGAGGTCAACAAGCTTTTGTCTGTAAATCACTGGACTGAGTATTTCACGTTTTCTAGAAAAAACAGTCACTATGACAACTTGTAGTACAGAGGACCCGTTAACAGTCATAAAGATATGAATGTATCTCCAATTCAACAACATTTTGCTTACAAAAACAGACAGCATGCCAAATTTGGTTTTGGCCAGTCTACTGACCACCAAAACAGGACATTAACACCTATCTTGTCCTACTACATTAGTGAAGATATCAATGTTCTAATAGCAAAGGCTATGAGTGGATGTGGAAGTTGTATGTCCTAACACATAGATTTAAATTATCCCAGTATCAAAGAACATATTTGATTTGTACCATCAAAGAGCATTATGATAGATAATATTACTCATTTTTCCCTTAAAAAGGAAAAGGGAATTATAATACTTACTGTAACACTGGTAACTCTGAAGTAATCATTGCTGGAAAGGTTGTTCCACAGTGCAGCGAATTCTGTGTAATTCAAAACTTTAAAAACCACTTCAAAGGCAATCCTGTTAATTAAAAAATAAATAAAATAAATTACTTTAAACTACAATCAATAAGCATCATCAATCATCACACTACTTGGTATTCACCCAAATACCTTGAACACCAATGTCCACAGACAAACCTAAAAAAGGATGTTTATGATACCTTATTTTACAATTACAATTCATAATTAAAAGCCACCAAGATATCCTTCAGTAGGTAAATGGATAAGCAAGCTGCAAGGTATTTGTTGTTTAAAATAAATCACCTATCAAACTCTGACATGACCTGGGAAAACCTTCACACACACTACTAACTGGAAGAATCATGTAAAAAAAGGATTCCAACTGTCTGATAAATATCACAAGAGATATAAAGAAAGAAGTATGACCTAGTCACAGGAAGAAAGACAACATCTTTTGATGAAGCCAGGATGCTATACTTCAAGACAAAAATTTCCAGAAGAAAATACAGAGAAAGGGGCAAAAAGAATATTTGAGGATATGACAGAAAAATTTGGTTAAGCCAGAGATCACATAGAGACATGCCGTACTCAAACTATAATCAAGAGATATACTATA
This sequence comes from Dipodomys ordii, assembly GCF_000151885.1. Taxonomy (NCBI): domain Eukaryota; kingdom Metazoa; phylum Chordata; class Mammalia; order Rodentia; family Heteromyidae; genus Dipodomys; species Dipodomys ordii. Next base: position 774,754 of record NW_012267409.1, read on the forward strand.
TTCAAGAGACCTAAGAGTGTCACTCTTGAGACAGAAAAATAATTCTTTACATAAGAAATCTCCAGATTAACAGCCTATTTCTGATTGTAAACCATCAAGTCAGAAGGTATGATATATTTAAATCATTGAAAGACAAGTTATTAAACAGTAATTCTATAGTAAGTGTAGATTTCAAGTGTACCAAAACTCTCCCTCAATGGATAAATTAAGATAGTCTCAGAATGGTGGTGAGGAACATCTAGTCCATAGGCCCTCAAAATCATTTAGTATATAACACATGACAGAAACACATGCCTGTGGCCATCTGTTTGTATTATTAACTTTGAATGGCCCACATAAATATCCAAATAACCTTTGGCAGAAAAAAGCTTACCATCCCCTCTTAGAACGACATGAACTGGAAGAATTTATTGCTGTACCTATGCTATAGGAAAATGTTGAAAGGGATACTTCATACAAAATGGAACAGTAAGAATAAAGAGCCAGGTATAAGGGCTCGTATAGATAATCCTAGGACGGGAAGGTGAGACCAGAAGACTGAGAAGAAATTGAGGTCAGTCTATACTACATAGAGAATTCCAAACCAGCCTGAGCTACACAGCAAGAACCTGTATCAAAAACAAACAAAGAAAAGAAATGGTACACTAGAAAAATCAAATAAAAAGGTAGGTAGTACTGGAGGAATTAAGAAACAAGAAGACACAAAACATATAAACAATGAAATGGCAATTCTCAGTCAGTACTCACTTTCACTGTAAATAGATAGAATTACCCATTGTGGGTGAGATTAAACCAACTTTTTTAGTGATACAACTATGTTGTCTAAATGAGACGAATGTTAAGATTCTAGAAGACTGAAAAGTATGATGACGCAAAAAGATATTCCAGCAGATGGTAAACAAGAAAGCTGGAATGATGATACAGACAAGATTTTATAAGAAATGGTGAAGGACATGATGTATGGGGGGGGGGGGCCACAATTCACTAGAAAAAATGAGCATCATAAAGGTGTACACATAAAAGAACAATGCCCAAAACACAAGAAACAAATCCCAACAAAACTGAAGGAAGAATCAAACAATGCTTCCAGAATACAGCAGACCCTCCTCATCCACAGGAGATCCATTACAAGACACCTCCTCCCATCCCCACCCCACACCCACCCCAGCAATGGAGGCCTTAAACCAATACAGCACCAAATGCTCTATATATCTCTTAGGTTTCATTCTTATAGAAGATTTTAGCAACTTTTAGCTTTTCTTTAAATCAAAAACTTTTTTTTTTTTTTTT
>NW_012267409.1:779418-781787 GCF_000151885.1 Dipodomys ordii
CACACACACACACACACACACACACACACACACACACACACACACACACACACGACCAAAATTTGGTTTTTTTGAAAATGATAAACTAAACTGACAATCCATTAAGCTTACTCTCAAAAAGGAGTAGGAAAGATCCACATTAAGATCTATATTAATAAAATCAGAAACAAGAAATGGGTTATCATAGTGAATACCAATAAAATTCAGAAGCACTGGGCATTGTTTTAAGTTATATTCTAATGAACAAGTTAAATTTAAGTGCTGGAATTAATCTCCATTCATTGGAATGAAGTTCAGACAAATTTAATAGCTTACCCCTAGTGTCATCTAGCTACTTTTTAGTTTCTAAGCTAATAAAACCCTAGTCTTTGACTCTTTGTTAAAGCTTTTTAAGAACTAAAATAATTTGTTCATTGTAATAGTAAAAAAAAGAAAATATAGATAAAACCTGTAAACAGTATAATATAATCAAGGAAACCAAGTCCCAATTTCTCTTTCCAATGAAATTTAACTTACTTGACAGATTGTTGTAGCTTTTTTAGTAAATAAAAAGAATGCCCAGAGTAAGATCTTCCAAATCACATAGAATTCACAGAAGAAAAAGAAAAGCCCTAAATAAGCAAAGATACCAAAAAAGAGGGTAAAGGTAAATCTTTGAAAACATTAATCTAGAAACTCTCAACTATTAAAGCAGACAAAAGGATTTTAAGCCAAAAATCCAATCATGTGCTCAATGGGACAGCAATTGGAAACAGCAGATTGAATTTGTTTTTACAGCAGAATGATTTAGGAATTTCTACAAACAGATTTCACTCTTATACCAAGAATGAGAGTGTAGTAATTCACTATAACTTGGTGTTCTTATTTGTCTAAGAGGAATAATAAAAGAAACAATATTTCATATAGGTGTGTGAGATAACTGGAAGAATGCCTAGAACTCTTCAATAAATATTAATTTTTGATTACAGAAAGAAGCAGATAACATGGGCTGGGAAGGTGGCTCAGTGGTAGAACACCTGCCTTGCATGCCTGAGGCCCTGGGTTCGATTCCTCAGCACCATATAAGCAAAAAGAAAAAAGCCGGAAGTGGCGCTGTGGCTCAAGTGGTAGAGCGCTAGCCTTGAGCTGAAGGACAGTGCCCAGGCCGAGTTCAGGCCCCACGACCGACCAAAAAAAAGAAAGAAAGAAAGAAGCAGATAACAGTGACAAAGAATGTAAGCTATACATCCTGAAACTTAGTAATAAACATTTTAGAATTAAAAATGTGTTCTAGCTGACTTTGAACTGTGATCTCAGATCTCAGCCTCCTGAGTAGCTAGGATTACACAGGTGCCCAGCAACAGCTATGCTTTTAAACCACAAAAGTGAACTGAAATATTGCTGTGATAATAAAACTAAAAATGTCATTAATCTTCAAAATTGTTGACAAATAAAATGAAACTCAACCAAACTAACTCACCTTATATTAAAACATACATGTGAGAGAACAGTTTCAGATAAAATAAAATTCAAAAAAAAAACATGCTTGGTACAGGTGGTTCACACCTGTAATCCTAGCAATTCAGGAGGCTGAGATCTGAGGATCATGGTTCAACAAAGCCAGCCTGAGGAAAAGTCTATGAGATTCTTATCTCCAATTTAAAAAGCCAGAAGTCAAGCTGTGTCACAAGCAATAGAGTGCCAATTTTGGGCAAAAAAGTTAAGGAACAGTGCTCAAGCCCTGAGTTCAAGCCCCAGAACCAGAACCCCATGCACATTCCTGAGTATATCACCTGAATTTAATTACAACATATAATCAGATAAACTCAAACTGAGGAAATTTTCTTTCAATGTGTCAAATTTATAAGTACTTGGAAAAGGTTTAGGGCTTTCTAACTCAGAATCATTAGTCTCAGATTAGAAGAAAAACATGACTGGCTGAGAAGGTGGCTCAGTGGTAGAGCACTTGTCTTGCAGGGCATGAGGCCCTGGGTTTGATTCCTCAGCACCACATAAGCAGAAAAAACTGGAAGTGCTGCTATGGCTCAAGGGTAGAGGGCTAGCCTTGAGCTGAAGAGCTAAGGGACAGCACCCAGGCCCAGAGTTCAGGCCCCACGACCAACAAAAAAAAAGAAAAAAGAAAAATCAGAAAGAAAAGAAAGACATGACAACTAAATGTAATGGGAGATTCTATACTGGATCCTAACCTGGAAAGCAGACATTACAAGGACAATGAAAACTGAATGAGTTCTGCTTATTGATTAAAAGTATCCTACCAAGCCGGGCGCTGGTGGCTCACGACTGTAATCCTAGCTACTCAGGAGGCTGAGATCTGAGGATCATGGTTCAAAGCCAGCCCGGGCAGGAGAGACCGTGAGACTCCTATCTCC
>NW_012267409.1:785792-793528 GCF_000151885.1 Dipodomys ordii
GCTCTACCACTTGAGCTACAGCGCCACTTCCGGTTTTCTGGTGGTTTATTGGAGATAGGAGTCTCACGGTCTTTCCTGCCCGGGCTGGCTTTGAACTGCGATCCTCAGAGCTCAGCCTCCTGAGTAGCTAGGATAACAGGCGTTAGCCACCAGCGCCCGGCCCATGAGAGATTCTTATGTCCAATTAGAAGTGGTGCTGTGGCTCAAGTGGTAGAGCGCTAGCCTTGACCTGAAGAGTTCAGGGACAGCACCCAGGCCCAGAGTTCAAACCCCATGACTGACCAAAAAATAGTAAGTCACTGAATCACATGAATTTGGAAATATTCATCTTCCTTAAACCTCACACAAAACCTCAAAACCTCACATCTCAGTCCTTATCATCAGTCAGTTAACAGTAAACTTCTTTTTGCTGACTTAACAAGATGTGATGCATACCTCAATTACATCATGCAGTGCAAAAGTTGTTAACACTGCAGTGTGTGTGTGTGTGTGTTATGTGCCACTACTGGGCTTGAATTCAGGGCTCAGGGTCTTGTGCTCTTGCTTAGTGCTTTTCCCCGCTGAAGGCTAGCACTCTACAACTTGAGCCACACTTCTACTTGTTTTTCATGTTGTTGACTTTCTGTTTTACTTTGTTCATGCTGGTTAGTTGAAGTAAGAATTTCTCCAAATTGTGTGTTGAAGCTGGCTTCAAACCAAGATCCTCAGATCTCAGCCTACGAGTAGCTAGGATTATAGGTGTGAGACACTGATCTCTGGTAAACACTATTTTTAAAGTACTTGGATGACTTCCAAAATCTTTTGGATGCTTATTTTGCTACTGCTTCCTGTATAGCTCAGTCCTAAATAAAAAACAAATACAATCAAGCATCTTAACATTTTAAAATATTCATTTTATGCTGAAATAAGGATACAGGCTGACCCATTGTAACAATGAAATATACAGGACACTATGTTGAAAACGAACTTGACAACTTGAGGGAAGAGTTGGGGAGATGGGGAAGGAAGGGATGGTAGGGGAAAAACAAAGGAGGAATTAACAAAGCTCAATAGGAAATGTAGTCACTACCTTACTCATATAACTGTAATCCCTCTGTAAAGTATTTTTTAAGTATATATGCTAAAAAAATTTTAATATTCATTTTTTAACAGGGAGGGGTAGGCAACTTAATGTCCTAGAACTAGATGGACAGCAATTACTAATGAAAATATTTTTATATACTACTAAAGAGAATATACAAGGAGAACTGACCATAAAATGCTTACGAAGATAAAGAGGGAAAGTTACCAAGAGATGGACTTCGATGTAAAGGATTACTTACACATTTTATATACACTCATATGCACAGTAAAGACTTAACAGAAAATGGTAGCAGTTGTTCTGTGACTGAACCTATACGCTAGCTTGCTGTACTTTATCATTCCCTGCTATTAAGTGTAAAAGGGAGGCATGTTCAGCATCATTCATTATTACTAGAACTGCCACAGGCAAACAAGAACATATGGTCATTAGGACCTATGTTCACCCGCTCACCTAGACAGCATCATTCAAAAACAAAATGACAGCCAGGAGCTGGTGGCTCACACCTGTAATCCCAGCTACTCAGAAGGCTGAGATCTGAAAATTGCAGTTCAAAGCCAGCCAGAGGGGCAGGAAAGTCCCTGAGACTCTTATCTCCAATAAACCACTCAGAAAACTGGAAGTGGCTCTGTGGCTCAAGTGGTAGAGCTGGCTTTTAGCTGAAGAGCTGAGGGACAGCACCCAGGCCAAGAGTTCAAGACCCACAACTGACAAAAATAAAATAAAAAATAAATAAAAGCAATGGAGTATATCTCACTTTCTCTGTAGACCACTAACTTTTTCTTCAATATTTTTAAATATTCCTTTAATAGAGGATAATAAATTGAAGGTAATTTCTGATTTATAAAACCTGAAACTGGGATAACTTATCACTACTTCTACAAGTACAGTGAGAAAATGAGATGCAACTATGCATAGCAGGATTTATTAATTTAGTGTACCAATTTCAACACTGATGAATATATTTAGTTATTTATTTAATATCCTAGAATATATAAGCTGGGCACTGGTGGCTCAAGCCTGTCATTCTAGCTACTCAGGAGGCTGAGATCTGAGGATCACAGCTCAAAGCTAGCCCGGGCAGGAAAGTCCATGAGATTCTTATCTCCAATAGAAAACTGGAAGTGGTCCTGTGGCTCAAGCGGTAGAGCACTTGCCTTGAGCTGAAGAGCTCAGGGACAGTACCCAAGCCCGAAGTTCAAGCCCCATGCCCCGACACCCCCCCCCACCAAAAAAAAGAATATATATAATATGTATATACATAGCGTGGGGATGGGGGAGCACTATACTAGGGATTGAACACAAGGCCTTGGACTTGCTCTACCCCCATTCCTGGTTTTTTGAGACAGTCTTGTTATGCAGCTGGCCTCAAATTCTCAGACTCCCGGCCTCTACCTCACAAGTGCCGAGATTACAAGAAAGCCCATGATGGGCTGGGAAGGTGGCTCAGTGGTAGAGCACCTGCCTTGCATGCATGAGGCCCTGGGTTCGATTCCTCAGCACCACATAAGCAAAAAGAAAAAAGCCGGAAATGGTGCTGAGCTGAGGGACAGCGCCCAAGCCCAGAGTTCAGGCCCCACAACCGGACCCAAAAAAAAAAAAAAAAAACAAGAATGCCCATGACACCCAGTAGCATAATTATTAATTTTTTTCTAGAGCTCTAAGACAAAGTTGAAAATGCTGATATTTGCTGAACCAGCTGAAGTCCACTTTATAAAGTGAACTCACTTCTTAAGTGACACTATTATTTAGATACTGACTAAAATATGACCATATTTCTATTTTAATTACATTTGCTACTACTTAACTGGTAGTACTCATATACCACAGTAGCAAAAGCTACTGTATGAAGTCATTTAACAAGACAAATATTCCTGTGCACTTTTTACATATAATTTTTATTATGGCAGTTCATAATTTGCTTGATTGTACTTAGTATACAGGCCTTGAAATCTAAAGTATACATTGCTAACTCCTTTTTCACACCATCCCAATTCCCTAGAGAGACAGTTACCTTTAACAACCCAGTGAGAAGTGACTCTAACCTAATTCACATAACCAGAGTAAATTTAGACACTATTCCTAGCTTCACCTTTGTTCGAGCCCACATAATTAACAACATTCTCATGCCTTGATCCTATACCTCTAAGGTACTGAGCTCCAGGGGGCAAAGCACAGAATATAACCAGTAGCTTTAAAGGTGTTTCTTTAAACAACAGTAAAATCAGGGAAAGTGACAGCTCAAGATTCCAATGTTCTTTAGAGAGCTGCGAGAATTATTTTCTGAAAACATTCCCTGTTCTCACTTTCATTATTCATAAGCCTACTTCCAGCAACATTGTGTGACAGTAATATAAGTGTTAAATTTTTGTGTAATATTCTGTTAAACTTCAAGAGGTTTAAGAGGATTCCTTCAAAACCCTCTTTCATTTGCTCAATTCTCTTCTCAAGCATATTAGACTCCATTAACAGCCAATCATGTAAGCTGAGCTGCAAGTGACCTGAGAGTTACCATAGCAACAGCTGCTTTCTGAAATACGTGTTATGCATGTTAAAAGCTCTCACAGAGAGGATACCACATCTATCAATTAGCAACCAAAGCTCAACACCACACATTATCCAAATGAAACAAAAACGACCTTAATAGAGCAACAGCTTCTTAACAAAAGGGATGTTTAGAATTCATGACTCCCAACTGTTTCATGGTTTATAAATTTCAAAAAGAAGTAACATGTAATAGTTGAATACTATGCTTACTAATGGACACACAGAATTGATATAGTAAAGAACCAGGATTATTTCCATCAATGGAACGTTGAAGATTGTAATGACTATACAGCCAAATTGTCAACTAAACATATTAATGAAAAAGTTGGTCTAAAGTAATTTGCCAAAATATCTCTCAATGTACAGTATGTTGTGTGTACGTACTTCATAAGTATATGAACATATACTTATGATACATCATAGTAGGAGAAAGTATACAAGCAATTTAGACAAAAGAGATGTGACCATTCTTTTGGTAATTCATTGGGGATGACACCTCTTCCCACAAAACTCCTCTTAAAAACAGCTCGCAAGGCTTTGCCAGCAAGGTCATCCAAACAGCATTACAGTAACATCAAAGTTGATAAATTAAATAAAGACAATACTGAGAGTGTGACGTAAGAATTATCACTCTGTGGAGATGACTGACGTCATAGGGAAGGGGTGGAAAGTTTAGGACACTCTAGGCTTTTTAGTTTTGTGTACTCTCTTCCATTTTCTTAGTTTTCTAAGGCAGACTCCTGCTGTGTGACCCCTGCTGCCTTACACTCTGCCTGGTAGCACAACCAGCCTCAAACTTCCACCCTCTTGCCTCAGCTTGGCAAGGCCTGGGATTACAGGTATGAACTACCATGCCAGGCTCAATGCTTTGGAAAAATAATAAATAAATACAATGAAAACCTATTTTAAAATCTCTTAAGAACCTTTTTAAAATAGTAATTTTGAAACCATCTGATGTGTGTTAAATAAGATTCTCTGGAAAGCAGAGTAAGCCAAGACAGTTAAAAATGTAAGAAACTTATCATGAAAAATGCTTTTGGAAGAATGAAGAAAGAAAAGGCAAGAGAGAAAGCCTTCAGGCTATGATGTCCAACTGTCAACTGTGAAAGCAGAAAAGAGAAGGACAGGGAATTAAAAGCAGGAGCAGCCTCAGACCAGTACAATTCCGTTCTGATATCCTGAAAGAGTTCAACTACCAAGACTGCACTAAGTCCCATGTTGAGCAGAAATAGATATTCCTTAGTATCCTCAAGTGCTTAGTTACTGAGGGAGAGCAGCTCAGAGAATGTGGCCGTGACTCAATGGTGCAGTAAATCCCCAAGGCTCTCTGTAGCTGGAGGCTATCAGCTAACAACATTCTGGAAGGCAGAATTCTTTTAAGGGAGATCAAAGAAGAGCATCTCCAAAGCTGTCATAGATAGAATAGAATACACTGCAGCCATTAAAAATACCAGGGAAGCCAAGCCAGCCCTGGTGGCTCACACCTGTCATCCTAGCTACTCAAAAGGCTGAGATCTGAGGATCGAGGTTCAAAGCCAGCCTAAGCAGGAGAGTCCGAGAGAGTCTTATCTCTAAAGAATCACCAGAAAACCGGAAGTGGCGCTGTGGCTCAAGTGGTAGAGCGCTTTCCTTGAGCTGAAGAGCTAAGGGACAGCGCCCAGGCCAAGTTCAATTCCTATGACCACCCCCCCCCCAAAAAAAACCCACAGGAAAGAAGATATCATCCATGCAGTATTTATTTGTTTGAAAGGGGGCTTTACTATATTCCATAGACTGATCTTGAACATGTAATCCTGCCTCAGCCTTCAGAAGAGATAAGGATTGAAACTACTGGCATGTAGTACCATGCCCAGCTTATACTTCTAAATAAAAAACTAGAAAGTTTTTCTAGTGGCAATCTACAAACACTGAAGCTTTGTGTTTTCACCCCACCTTAACTATACTACCTGTTTTTGGCTTTACTAATTTTAGTTTTAGTTTTATTTATTACACGTCTTTAGAAATGTTTGGACTAAGCTACAATCTAAAGAGTTCCCAAACCATCAAAACTCACAAAAAGGAACCTTATTACTATTACTATTGTGTTTAAGTATTTGATTAAAAAAAAAAAGAGCTTTCCATGAAAAAGATGACCAAGTGTTTGAAGCTTGAGACTACAAAACACATTTTCTATCTCAAAATAAGTCTAAAAATTTTAACAATGTTTAATCTTTGGTAAATGAAATTTTTCTTGTTTGAATTCTCTGTACTTTTCACAATTAACATTACCAGACTGTGGTAACAATATAATTTTAAAAATCTTTTTAAGACTTTCATGTTTAGAAAGAGGGAAGGGGGCACCCTGAACTAACAAATTGACTCCTTACAACTTCAGAACTACTTTTAGTACAAGAACAGCTGTGTCCTGGTGGCTCATGCCTGTAATCCTAGCTACTCAGGTGGCTGAAATCTGAGGACCATGGTTCAAAGCCAGACTGGGCAGAAAAGTCCCTGTGAGACTCTTATCTCCAATTAACCACTCAAAAACTGGAAGTGGTGTTGTAACTCAGTGGTAGAGCACTAGCCTAGAGCAAAACAGCTCAGGGGCAGCGCCCAGACCCATAGTTCAAGCCCTATTACGAAAAGAGAAAACAAAACAAAAGAATATCAGTAGTAGATCACTTGAGATTTTGGGTATGATCCCCAGAACAGCAAAAAATAATAATAGTAATTTGGCTTCTTATGAGCTAGTAGCAAACTCACATTTACAAATCTTAATATTCATTTCAAAGTAAGCTCTACCTGTTATGACACAGGCATGCATTTGATTATTCTGGATGCATCCTTGATAATTATGACACTGATTAGTAGCATACAAATAACAGAAGTTTATCATATACTTTTCAGGAAATTTTCCATGATTTCAATATATAATTTCCAGTCGTTTTTAGTGAAATTATTCACCAGCATTCATTCATTCATCCACCCTCCCTTCCCTTCTGTTCCTCTTTCCACCCCCTCCGCCCCCCACCCCCATCTCCCTCTCCAAGTTACCCCCTGTCTTTGTTTCCATTGTGGGACTTGAACTCAGAGCCTAGATGCTGTCTCTGAGCTTTTGTCCTCAAGTCTAATGCTCTATCATTTGAGCTTTTTGGTGGCTAATTAGATATGTTTCATGGACTTTCCTGCCCAGGCTGGCTTCAAACAGTGATCTACAGATCTCAGCCTGCTGAGTAGCTAGGATTACAGGTGTAAGGCACTGGCACTCAGCTCAAGCATTTCTATTTTTATAGAATGATCATCCAATATTAGCATCAACTATAAAAACACACATATATCATTGCACATAACTCCTTTGGTTTTCCCAATCCTACAGCCAAGAAAGCTTCTAGCATTCCCATTTAGTAAATGCAGAATTTGATGGAAGAAGCCAAGGTCACTAAGTGAATCAGTAGAGATGCCAGGAAAACTGCTGATTCATAATTAAGTGATTTTAAATTAGGCTGGTAAGGTTCCTACAGAACTTATGGATCCAAATAGGATCCTATTTTACTAGAATAAAATTACAATTACTTTAAGGCATTTAAACCAGTGGTTCACATCTAGAATCTTAGCTAAGTGGAAAGCTGAGATCCAGAGGATCAGGTACACAGTCAATCTTGGGGAAAACGTCTACACTCTAAATCTAGTCAACAAAAATTAGGGCTGGAAGTGTGGCTCAACAGGCAGAGCACAAGCAACCAAGCAAGGTAAGCAATATGCCTAGCCCTTAGTTCAAAACGTTAGTGAAAGGGGGGAAGGAGGGGTAAATACACCTACAATTTAAATAAAATACAATTTAAATAAAACAGATATAAAGGTGGGTAACAGTGGCTCATGCCTGCAATCCTAACTAATCAGGAACTGAAATCTGAGATCACAGTTTGAAGCCAGCCCAGGCAGACAATTTGAGAAATGCTTATCTCCAGTTAACCAGCAAAAAGCCAGAAATACAGGTATAGCTCAGGGCAATGAAGTAAAAAAAAAAAAAAAAAGGGCTGGGAAGGTGGCTCAGTGGTAGAGTGCTTGCCTTGCATGCCTGAGGCCCTGGGTTCCATTCCTCAGCACCACATAAGAAAAAAGAAAAAAG
>NW_012267409.1:793578-822524 GCF_000151885.1 Dipodomys ordii
AGAAAAAAGCCAGAAGTGGCGCTGTGGCTCATGTGGTAGAGCACTAGCCTTGAGCTGAAGAGCTGAGGGACAGCGCCCAGGCCCAGAGTACAGGCCCCAGGACGGGACCCCCAAAAAAAAAAGGGTAAGAGAGTAAGAGGTCCCTAAATTCAAGCCCAATAACTATACCAAAAATAAAATAAATAAAATAAATCTAAATACCCTTTTGATTTTTATTGGTTCAGTCATGAGGCCTGAACTCTAGGCCTGGGCACTGTCCCTCAGCTCTTCAGCTCAAGGCTAGCACTCTACCACTTGAGCCACAGCGCCACTTCCAGCTTTTTTCTGCTTATGTGATGCTGAGGAATCGAACCCTTGTGCGTGCAAGGCTAGCACTCTACCACTGAAACGACAGTGCCACTTCCAGTTTTCTGGTGCTTAATTGGAGATAAGAGTCTCATGGACTTTCCTGCCTGGGCTGGTTCTGAACCACTATCCTCCGATTTCAGCCTCCTGAGTAGCTAGGATGACAGGTGTGAGCCACTGGTGCCTGGCTCATTTTTTTCTTTTTAATCAACTCGTATTTTAAGTACAGTTGTATCTACCAATGTATGTTGGAATAAATGTTCTTTGGAGTTTCAAGAAATGCTGAGTTTTCCAGGTACATTCAGGGTTTTCAAGATACAAAGTCACGCTTGTCAGGAGACAGTGACAATACCACCTCTCCCTCTGAATGTCTTTTAAGTTCTTTCCTTTTTAACAGCCTGAATATGAGACTGGATTTGGACACCATTCATTTCCTTCCACTCCCTATTACTGTGGCATGGACTTTCAGTACTCAAGCTGAACGTGATGCAGGATGATTCTCATCTTGTCTGGAACGGAAGAAGACAAGACTCCAGTTCTTTACCATTGAGTGTATAATGTGGTCATATCACACTCACACATTTACCATGCTGAAGTACAAAAAGATCCAAGTGCCTCTTGGGCTAGTGATTACAGAGGATTTATCCTCTATGAAGCCTTAATCAACTTATAGCATCTACTTCCCTAACTTAGTATCTTCTGTGGCAACGAAACACACTCATTGATTAAAAATACTGTTTCTGAGGCTGGGAAGGTGGCTCAGTGGTAGAGCGCTTGCCTTGCATGCATGAGGCCCTGGGTTCCATTCCTCAGCACCACATAAGCAGAAAAAACCAGAAATGGCGCTGCGGCTCAAGTGGTAGAGCACTCGCCTTGAGCTGAAGAGCTCAGGGACAGCGCCCAGGCCGAGTTCAGGCCCCAGGACCAGCAAACATAAATAAATAAATAGTTTCCACCTTTACTTTGGTGACGATAACAAGAAGGAAAGGGGGGGTTAAAAAAAAAGGCATTTCCGGGTGTTTCCATGACTTTCCAGAAATATACTTGGTTGGGATCTGGATTCCGTGAGTCAGCCAGCGTCTAACCACCTCAGAAGTCACAGAGCAAGAAAATGAACTTGAAACTTTCCTCTGGTGCTTCATTTGTTCTTCATTTTCATGCATTTCTCATTAAACTCCTGATTCAAAAGCGCTTCTGTTTTTAGGGCCTATCTTTGATAGTGTATTCTAACATTTCTTGCTAATGCTAACAAAGGAATTATCCAGAGATACGCCGACCTAAAAAGTGATTTTACTTCCTATCCCTCTGCATTTGTGACCATTAAGGGGCTGTCTTGTGAACTGGGTTACGAGACAGGCCTTACCACGGGAACACAACACATGGAGAAGAAAAATGGGCTCTGTTGTATGCATGCAACATACATGACAGCATGGCATCATGCCTGGCAGTTAGCAAGGCAGGAAGGGAGCCACCTCTCCTGAGGACCAGTGAGGCATGACAGGGCCAAAGCCACAGAGCCTGGACCCTCATCCTAGGTCACTATTGACATGACAATGTGCATGCTAGAACCACTGAGATGGGAAGGTGCCTTATAAGTTCCTAGGGCAGTTCCTGTTCCTAAGCAGTTAGCTTTCTCCCAATGTCTAGAGCTACAAAACACATAAACAGGAGACAAAGGCCAAGAATTGATCATGGAGATGTCTGTTCTCATAGTGCACCAGTGAATCAATACCAACAAGGACAGAATTCCACCTAGTACGTAAAACAAACGTTCAATTTTATCAAGCTCATTGGTCTGCTTTTCCATGACCTCTTATCAAATTAAACGTGATACAACTAGTTACTCCTGTTTAAAATTCAAATAACTGACAAACCATAAAATTACTCCATTAAACTATGTAACTCAGTAGTCCTTAAAATACACCTAATATACATGATTGTATAACCATTGCACTACTAATCTAATTCCATAATACTTTTAGTTGTTCTAAAACAAATGCCATGTTTGTAATAGATAAACTATACAATCAGTATCAGTGCCCAACAACTGACTAAATAAGGAAAATGTAGCATATATACACAATGGAGTATTATTCAGCAATGAAGAGTGAAATTATGTCATCTGGAAGGAACTGGAGGTTATCACGTTCAGCAAGATAAGCTAAATCAGACAGAAAAGAATCCTATGTTTTTACTCATGTAAAGAATCCAGACCTCCAAAAACTAATAGTAATGTGATGTGGTGGTCCAAAAGAGACTGTTTTTCAAGGAACCAGTAGGAGACGAGTGGGAAAGGACAGAGTGAGAGAAGGTAAATGTTTCAGACATTTCAGTTCAGGGTAAATCAAATGTGTATGAAAATACTATAATAAAACCCACCAAAAACTTTTTTTTTTGTCGGTCATGGGGCTTGAACTCTGGGCTTGAGCGTTGTTCAAAAACTTTTAAAAGGATGGAGAAAGTGGGGGCCAAGAAAGAGGAATAGAAGGGGTAAGTTTAATCAGAGTACATTACATGCCTGTATGTACGTATCACAATGAATCCCCTTGTTCAATGAACTTGAGGTAATGAATAAAAGATAAACTATATTCATTAGCAGTAACTCCCTATCCTCCCATTTGTATTCCCTAATAATCACTAATAATACACTTTATTTCTTGATGCATTTGCCAATTCTAAACATTTCATAAACATGGAACCACCAATTATATTAGCTTCTGGGTACCTTCTTTCATTTAGCACAGTATTTCCAAGGTTTACCCAGGCTATAACATCAATTCAATACTCATTCCACAGTTACATTCCACCGAATATAACGTGAGAGAAATATATAAAAATCAATAACTTTTATCATGGAAAGTTTGTCCTATGATCTCAATGTTGGTAGCTCCTGCAAAATTGGTACCTTAAAACCCAGTATGAAAATATTAAGAGGCAGAATCTTTTGAGAAGTGGTTAAAGTCATGAGAATTCTGCCATGATGAAGGGAACTACTGTCTGCTCTTAAGAAAGACCGAAAGAAGCTGCTCCGCTCTTTCTGCCCAGTGAGAGTAAGAAGCTCATCCTTTGAAGTAAACAGCAAGGCCTCACTAGACACCAAACCTGCTAGTACCTTTATTTTGTACTCTCTGCCTGCAAATAAAAAATCGCTCAGCCTAAAAGTAAGTATAGGTCAAATGGACACAAAAATCTAACACACAGAAATGAGGTTATTTTCAACAACTATAATACTTATGTAAAAATTTTCAAGAAATTTAGCAAGTTCAGATTCATATGAAAAACAGTATATTCTTTTCTGTTATTTGGTGGTACTGGAGTCTGAACTCGGGGCCTCCGGATTGTTAGGTAGACAACTTTACCAATTGAGTCATACCCCAACACACACACATCTATTCCCTTGACAGTTATTTTTCCATAGGGACTCAAGTTTTTGCCCAGGCCATCTTGAGATCAGGATCCTCCTCCCTGTAACCTCCCCGACAGATGGGACTGTACCACCATGCCCAGCTTCTTGCTGCTGGGCCTCAGTTAACTTTCTGTTCAGATTAGTCTCTGAAATCTTCCCCATCTCCACCTTCCAAGTAGCTGAGATTACAGGTTTGAGTCACTGAGCCAGCCTATATATTATTAAAAGGCACAAAAACTACTATAATAAACTCACTATGCACCAGTAGCTCACATCTATAATCCTAACTATACAGAGGCAGAGATGTGAGGATCACAGTTCAAAATTAGCCCAGGCCAAAAGTCCATGAAATTCTTTTTTTTCCCCCCAATTCATCACCAAAAGAAAATCCAGAAGTAGAGCTGTGACTTGTGGTAGAGCACTTGCTGTAAACAATATATTTCAGGAACAATTCCCAGGCCTTGAGTTCAAGCCTCAGGACCAGCCAAAAAAAAAAAAAAAGGGCAAGTGTTGATTGCTGTTCATTAGTTTCATCTAATCTAAATTATGATCACGTTAGTAGAATTTTGTAAATTTTTTAAGGAAAAATGTTCAAATTTATATATAGAAACAAATGGTACAGAACAAAAGCAAAAACACATACTTCATAAAATAGCAAAAATGGGTATATTAGGCAAAACAGTACTTAAGAAGGGGGATTCAGGGCTGGGATGTAGCTCAGTGGCAAAGCGCTTGCCTAGCAAGTGCAATGTCCTGGGTTCGATCCCCAGTACCAAAAAAAAAAAAAAAAAAAAAAAAAAAAAAGAAGGGGGATTCAATAAATATGAAATTTTAAGAAAAAAAGGGAGCGATCACTCAAGCCAACATAAGATGGTTTAATCTTTTTTAAGAGCTGATAGTCTAAAACAAAAATGCTTGGTTATTCAACATACTAAACTCAACATGAAAATAAATTGCAAAAAAATCACTATCAGGTAGAAAAGAATTTGGGAAACATTTACAACTCCAAACTGTAAACTATAAAAAATTCACATTTATAGACCTGAGGATCGCAGTTCAAAGCCAGCCCAGGCAGGAAAGGCCAGGAGACTCATCTCCAATTAACCACCAGAAAACTAGAAGTGGCTCTGTGGCTCAAGTGGTAGAGTGCTCATCTTCAGCTGAAGAGCTCAAAGACAGTGCTCAGGCCCACAGTTCAAGCCCCATGACTGACAGAAATAAATAAATAAATAAAATAACCATTCTATCTTTAGAAAAAAGGGAAAAATGCTTGTAAAATGAAAAACAAAGTCTGTTTTAAACACATAGTAAGTTTGTGTAATTTGAAAAGCAATGAAAGTAAAATTTATGTAAATGTTATCAAGTAGCAATTGAGAAAATAAAACCAAATGTCTAATACCCAAGGAAGTTCAAATTAAAAAGTAATAACGAGCTGGGAACAGGTGATTTAGAACTGTAATCCTAGATTTCAGTTATAAGCTAGCCCAAGCAGAAAAGCTGAGGAACCTCTGCATCCAATTAACTAGCAAAAAGCCAAGCTAGAGACATGGCTCAAGTGGTAGAACACTAGCTGAGAGGGAATAAGGAAGCCTAGCCAAGGTGAGGCCTAGCTAAGCAGAGGTCAAGCTCTGGTATTGGGGGTGGGGTGGGGGTGGGGGGAATAAGTAACAATGATAAAATGTTACCTTACTGGCCTGGCAAACTTTTGAAAGAGTAATAACCCTATTGCTGGCAGGTATGTAGGAGAAAGAATTCTCACATGTTCTTGGTGGAGCACTTCTGGCAAGCAATTTGGCAACATCGACTGAAATAAAAAAATATAAAATCCCTTTAACCCAACAATTTTACTCCTGAAAATCTAGACCACAGAAATAAAAGCATCATGAAATAATGACACATATTCAAAGATGCCACATTAAAATGACCAAGAATAAGTAAGAGATAATATTCCCATTAATATAAGAATGGCTAAGTTTTATATAACATAATATGAAACATTCATTATAAGCTATGCAAAGAATAACAAGTTATAATTTAGACAGAGCAATTCCTTCCAAGATATTATTAGTAAAAAGACAAGTTTAAAAAAGTATGCATTAAAAAATATGTGTTAACAATCCTTTTTTTTTAAGTTGTGGCCACAAAAATCTTAACACAAAGTGTGAAAGATTACATAAGCAATGGGAAAAACACAGAGTAATAGATAAATCTAATTACACAAACCCAGGCAGGAGGGAAAGGTAATTCCGATGCAGCAGTGCAACAAAAGCTGTCTTTGCTATCAGAGTGGTTTGCTTCCTTTCTGTCAGTCTTGGGAAACTTGCTTTTGAAAAGTCCCTGCTTTGGCCAGGTGGCTTGGCACTTCTTGTTTACATTTTAATTACATCCTTTTCCTGCTAAGACATCTTAGCTCACTGAATTAAAATTCTATTAATTAAACCAAATCTTTCTGCAGATTGTGAACCTGAGCTCAGCCAATCTGAGCAGAGGTTCAGGGCCTTACTAGGTTAGGGATAAAAAGGGAGCAGCCTGCCTGTTCTGTGTGCTTGCTTTTCAAATTCTTGACTGATGCACCCATCTGCAGAAGCCAACTTTTCCTGGCCAAGTTAGTATCCAGTATCCTTATTCCTATGTGACACCCCAACATCCCAAGGCATAGCTAACCGTAGGATCTTCAGACTACCTTATCTATAGCTTTTTTTTTTCTCAATCATTTAGAGGCAGAACAATGAAGCACCCTATAGTTTAGAAAAGTTAAATTTTAAAAATGGAAGGAAGCCAATAACTGATGTTCTATTGAGTCGGTTGCCAGTTGTGCTGGAAAACTTTGGGGTCAGTGTGAAGAATGGGCCCAGAGCTAGATAAAGGGCTGAGAGATCTTATGTGTTTACACACCCACCCCAGTCCTTCTCTGCTTGTGATTTGTAGCTTCTGCAGCAGGATGAGAAAAAAGAGGTATCAAGAGCCCAGCACTTGTGGCTTAACACTGTTGAGACAATGTCATCCAACAGCCAAAGGTCCTCAGACAGACGGAGTCACAAATCCTGCCTTACAGCCAGTAGACCTGAGAGTTTATGGACAGGACAGTAAAAGGAGTTGCTACATGCTTCTTCTTGGTCACTGTGATGGCTTTCTTTGTCTACAGTTACCTTTATTTTGGGGGCTTATTACTGGGGTTTCAACACAAGACCTCATATGCTTGTGTGTTTTATTAAATGAGCCATACCCTAGTCCTTATTGCTTAGATTCCTTTTGAGATAAGTTCTGCTTAAACCAGCCTGTACTATGATCCACCTATTGGTTTCCTCCTTAGAGCTAGAATGACAAGAAAACATCATCACACCCAGCTACTGAGAAGGGGTCTTGCAAACTGTTGGGGCTGGCCCCAACTCTAATCCTCCCAATCCCTACCGTCCTTGTAGCTAGGCTTATAAGTATGAGAACCTCGGACCTAGGCTGGTGTTATATTTACTAAAACAAACACATTGATAAGACTCAGGTGGCTTACTTCTATAATCTTAACAAATCAGAAAGGTGAAATCCAGAGGACCAGAATTGAAGGACAGCAACATCACAAAGACCAGAGGCTATACTGCAAAATAACCACAAAAAGTGGGGCTGGAGGTGTGGTCCAAGTGGCAGAACACAGCCAACGGAAAAAGACCAGCAAGTTTGAGGCCCTGAGTTCAAAACCCAGTACTGCCTCTTAAAGAAAACGAAAGGCTAACTTTCAGTTTTAAAACGCTTCAAGTTTCAACGATACTCTAGCTGACTGAACTAAAAGGACTGTATGGCTGGTAAGGTAGCTCAGTGGTACAGGTAGCACTAGTACTGGGTTAAATCCTCATTACCACAAAAATAAAAATTGTATGTATCACTATCCAAGTAGAATTCTTGGAATATAAAATAGTTCAACATTCTAAATCAATAAAATACACCATGTGTTATTTCACCAGCATAAAAGCACTAGACAGAATTCAACACCCTTGCATGATTTTAAAAATAATCTCAATAAATACCATGAATGCCTCTATGGCAAACTGAGAGCTATCATCATACACAATAAAGACTAAAAGTTCACTAAAAGTGAAAGAAGTAAGGCCACTTTTGCCGTTTCCATTCAAGATTGTTCTAAAGTCCTATAGGCTATAGGCATGAACCACTCACACTGGGCCAGACGTGTGTGTGCGCGCGAGCGCGCGTGCGCACGCGCACACGCGAGTGCCAGTCCTGAGGCTTGAACTCAAGGTCTGGGCACTGTTCCTGAGCTCTTCTGCTCAAGGCTAATGCTCTTCCACCTGAGCCACAGTCCTATTTCTGGCTTTTTTTGGCAGTTTAGTGGAGTCTCAAAGCCTTCCTGCCTAGGCTGGCTTTCAACCACGATCCTCAGATTTCAGCCTCCTGAGTAACTAGGATTATAGGCGTGAGCCACTGGCACTTAGCTAGCCATCAAAATGCTTATAACACTCTAGGTTCTGTTCATTTGGAGGTTTTTTTTTTTTTTTTTTTTGTAATAAAGGGCCCGGGGAAGGGTGAGTAGTAGAGAAGAGTGGCCCTGAGATTTTAATTCAATTTGCAATCCCCACCTCCATTTTCGGAGTGTTGGAATTATAGGCATAAACTACCATCCCTGGCTTAACCCGTTTTTTTTAACTGAAATACCTATTGTAACTATTGTATAAAACTCCCTTGCTGTCAAACGTTTAGCAATGATAAAACAAGTCCTTTTTATTTTGTTATTAAACATTTGTTAAAGAAAAAGAAACACTAGTTGGGCCAGTTGTCAATGAACCTTGGTATGGTGTCATCAAACTTTAAAAGGTTAGTTTATTTCAAATTTCAAAATCAGGCATGTTAGTATTAGAAAATTCCCTTTTCCAGTTTTCTCTGCTTTCCAAACGCTCTATTTACAATCTTTCAAAGCAAAAAATAAATAAATGAGATAATATGTGTATCATTACATATACATCATTTGCAACTTACAGACCCATTTCAGAAGCAGTTTCCATTAGCAGCCATCATTATCAATATATAGGAAAGGAAACTAAGTAAAAAGGAGATAGGATCTGCCCTAAAACTGAGCAACAATGGCAAAACATTCTCCTGCCTCCTGATAGTTCTGATAGTTACCTTGTTAGATCAATTTCTAAAGACAAGTAATTGAAGCCAGGCACTAGTGGCTCATGTCTGTAACATTAGATACTCAGGAGAGGCTGAGATCTGAGAATCACAGTTCGAAGCCAGCCCTAAACAGGAAAGTCCATGAGTCTCTTATCTCCAATAAATAACTCAGAAAAAGCTGGAAGTGGTGCTGTGGCTCAAATGGTAGAGTACTAGCTTTGAGCACAAAGAGGCTCAGGGACAGCACCCAGGACTTCAGTTCAAGCCCCAGGATCAGCAAAAAACAAAAAAAAAACAAAACAGAAAACCATTAATGCCAGGTGCTGGTGGCTCATGCCTGTAATCCTAGCTACTTAGGAGGTTGAGATCTGAGGATCACGGTTCAAAGCCAGCCCAGGCAGGAAAGTCCCTGAGACGCTTAACTTCAATAAACCACCAGAGGGGCTGGGAAGGTGGTTCAGTGGGTAGAGCACTTGCCTTGCATGCATGAGGCCCTGGGTTCGATTCCTCAGCACCACGTAAGCAAAAAGAAAAAAGCCGGAAGTGGCGCTATGGCTCAAGTGGTAGAGTGCTAGCCTTGTGCTGAAGAGCTGAGGGACAGCACCCAGGCCCAGAGTTCAGGCCCCACGACCAGACTCAAAAAAATAATAAATAAATAAAAATAAATAAACCACCAGAAAACTGGAAATGGTGCTGTGGCTCAAGTAGTAGAGCGCTCGCCTTAAGATGAAGAGCTCAGGGACAGCGCCCAGGCCCAGAGTTCAAGCCCTAGGACCAGCAAAACAAAAAAAGATTAGTAATTAATATCCCTCTTAAAACACTGGTTCCTATAACAACAGTTACACAGTGATTTTTCTTAAGATAACACAGGAGTTTCTGTTTTCTCTCTTCTAGGAATCCTGTTTCATATCATTAAACAGTAAGTAAATTTCTAAATAGCACATCTTTTATTTATTTTTTTACTTTCCTGATATTTAGAAAAGCATGGAAAAAGAAATTACTCGCCAAGGACTGTAGTTTGCTATAAAATTGGGGTTCCTCTTTTTAAAAATCTGTTGTGCAGGAATAAAAAACGTTGGCAGAGATACTGTTCCCATGGAGACTCCTGAGCAAAGTATCTTATTGCTGAGCTTCTTTATCAATTCAACCACACATGTTTTACAGTGAAGGATCAAGAAATTGACTCCTATTTTGTCTAATTAAATATTACAACCAGGAAATTCTGTTTGGAAAAGATTGTTTATTTACTGGTACTTATGATTTTTAGTCTTTTTATTTGCTATCCAGCTGTCTTATTTTAACGATCAAACCATCTTTTGATAGTAAAAAATGTCGGGGCTGGGAAGGAGGCTCGGTGGTAGAGTGCTTGCCTTGCATGCATGAGGCCCTAGGTTTGATTCCTCAGCACCACATAAGCAGAAAAAGCCGAAAGTGGTGCTACGGCTCAAGTGGTAGAGTGCTCACCTTGAGCTGAAGAGCTGAGGGAGAGCACCCAGAGCTAGAATTCAGGCCCCACCACCGACCAAAAAAAAAAAAAAGTCCACCTTTAGCAGGGCCCTGGTGGCTCACACCTGTAAATCCAGCTACTCAGGGGGCTGAGATCTGAGGGTTATGGTTCAAAACCAGCCCAAGCAGGAAAAGGTCCGTGAAATTCTTATCTCCCATTAGCCACCAAAAAAAAAAAACAGAAATAGTGCTGAGGCTCAAAGTGATAGAACACTAGCCTTCAGCAAAAAGAGCCTGATCAGTGGGGCTCAAGCCTGTAATCCTAGGTACTTGGGAGGCAGAGATTGTGGGTTCATGGCTTAAGGCTAGGCAGGGGGGAAAAAAATTTTGAGAGATTCCACCACCACCACAGCAAGTACAGGAACAAGCCTGTCATCCAAGCACTCCAAGGAGGCTCACATTAGAAAATCACAGTCCATGTTGACTAAGACTCTATCTAGAAGCTATCAAAAAACTGACCAACACAAAAAGGTGTTGGCAGACTGGCTCAAGTGATAGAACACCTGCTTAGCAAGTTCAAGCCATAGCATCACAGGAGGGGAAAGGGGGAAAAAAAGTTCTACCTTCCATGTCTTGCTAGCCTACTTGATTTTGTAAGGAAATAATGCCTTTGATGAGATTATTGCTTTATTCATATATGGTATTTGATGCCTGGTCTGAGTATGTAGCACTATAATTTAAAAAATCATTCTAAAGAATGCCAACTGCATTTTCTTATCCTCTTCGACTATAGTGACCTGATGGCCTTCATTTTCTTCATATCTAGCTCATATGTAGCAAGACAAGAATTTCTCAAACTTCAGTTTGCTTTCTTTCCTGATTCCTGTTAACTTGTCTTATTACACCATTTCTAAAGGTTTGATTTTTTTTAACCTTTCTTAACTTAATGACAATGACATGTTTTCCCTATTTCCTCCTAAGCAAAATGTAAGGGAAAATAAAAACATAAAAGGTTTTCAAGCCAGGTGGTGAGCTCACACATCTGAAACTCCAGCACGTAGGAGGCAGAGGCAGGAAGATCATGAAGTCCAAGCCGGTCTGGGCTACGTGGCAAACCCTGCCTTAAAACCACCAAAAAAATTGCAAAACTCAAAATGTAATTCCCCAAACTTACAGAATATTTTAAATTATTAACTGTAGAAGAATAATTTCAAATGGAACATATTATATCTGGGGTATCTTTCACAGACCACTAAAAATAAGCAGACATAAGTCTATCATAAGTGGTAGAATTATTATAAAAGTTCTGAGATAGATCAAATTCTCAGTGGTGTAAGGTTGACAGAAAGAGTTTCATGCTGGGCATAGAGATTCAAGCCAGTAATCCTCGCTATTTAGGGGAAAACGATGGATCATTACAGTTTGAGGCCAGCCAGGGCATGAAAGTTCATTCAACTCCATCTAAAGCAATGGGTAGAAGTGGTGCGTGGCTGTTATCCCTGCTTCCAGTCACAAAGGCCCGGTACAGGAGTGCAGCCTAATCATCCACAGTGACTGGCATGGGACGGTAACAGTAGGAGGACAGAAGCCCAGACGGCCCAGGCACAAAGCCAAGACCTTCTGTCAAAAATAACTAATGCAAAAAGGGCCTAGAGGCATGGCTCAAGTAATAGAGTACCCGCACAAAGCCTTGAGTTCAATTCACAATGCTGCCAAAAAAAAGTTTCTTGATTTAGTAACCCATTACTTAATTTCAGAGTAAGGATCGCTTACCAATTCAGTTCATAAAAATACTTTCTATAAACTCTATACTCAAAGGTACATTAAATCTTTCTTTAGTTAACACCTTTATTTAAAACTATTTTAAATGCCTTAGCTAGCTTTAATTTCAATAATTAAGATCATTGTGATGACCAATCTGATTTACACAAAAATGCATTTTTTTCTTTTTTGGTCGGTCGTGGGGCTTGAACTCTGGGCTTGAGCACAGTCCCTGCGCTCTTCAGCTCAAGGCGAGCACTCTACCGTTTGAGCCACAGCGCCACTTGCGATTTTCTGTTATTTTACTGGAGATAAGAGTCTCATGGACTTTCCTACCTGGGCTGCCTTTGAACCATGATCCTCAGATCTCACCCACCTGAGTAGCTAGGATGACAGGTGAGAGCCACTAGTATCCGGCTAAAAATGCATTTTTTAAAAATGAAAAGTCCTATCAGTTAGGGGGCTTAGATCTAGCTATTCTGAGCCTGACCAGTCAGAAAAGCCAGAGACTCTTATATCCAACTCATCAGCAAGAAAGCTGTAAAACATCAGGTGTAGTATTAGCCTGTATCCATTTTTAGGGGCTATTAACTGCGACAAATCTGGTGACTCCAAACAATAAAAATTTATCCTCAGTTCTAGAGGTCAAAAGTCCAAATTCAAGGTGTGTGCATGGCCCCACATCTCAAGTGTTTAAAATCACTTTGCACCTCTTGTAGCTTCTGGTGGGTCCAGATATTCCTTGGCTTGTAGCTTATCTAACTTTAATCTCTGCTTGCATTTTCACATAATTGTCTTCACCCATGTCTTCCCATGGCCTATTTCTGCATATATATCTTCTAAGGTGACTTGTCATTATCAGAATGATCTCATTTGGGATTCTGAATTAAATCTGCAAAAACTGCCAAAGTGCTCCTCATAGCTTCTACCAGTAAGAACTTGAATATATCTTTTTGTTTGGTGGGGAAGGGGGGAAAGGGATACCACTCCTTAACTCACTATAGAACTCAATTTATATGTATGCATATGCTTTTATTATTTTTATTTTTACTTTTTTTTGTCATTCACAGGGCTTTAACTTAGGTCCTGGGCACTCAAAGCTAGTGCTTCTATCACTTTTAGCCATAGCTCCACTTCCAGTATTCTGGTAGTTAACTGGAGTCTCATGGAATTTCCTGCCAGGGCTGATTTTGAACCATGATCCTCAGATCTCAGCCTCCTGAGTGCCTAGAATTACAGGTGTGAGTCACCAGCGCCTGGCTCTAAGTATATTTTTATTTATAAGTAGCTAGAATACAGGATACAGACAGGTAACAGAGCTGAAGAGTGCAAGGACATCACCCAAGCCCCACAACCGACAAAAAAAAAAAAAGAGAGAGAAAACCATTAACAGTGATTGCCTGTATTTTATATATATTTGAAAATTAAGTAAACAATAAGCATTTACTTTTCCATCACCCTAAAAGTACTTCACCTTCATTTAATCTCTTCACTTCTCCAAGAAATCTTCACTCAACTTCCCCCTTCACTAAGAAAACTGAAAGCACTGGAAAAGTTCCCTAACTAAAAATCCCACATCTACCAACCCACCAGCACCTACACCATAGGCTCCGCCTCTTCTCCAGTGTCGGTCTTAAAAACTCTGATGTTATTATTCCTCAAACTTTTTCTCTCTTCTACATTGTTATTAGCATGAGTTGTACAAGGGTATATTTCATTATGGCATACTCACATATACATAAGTACAATGTGCCTTAATCAGACTCACCTTCTCTATCACCTTTTCCCCTCAAACTTTTTCATGTGACTTTCACTCTACTAGATCATTCTGATCACATCAATACAAAAACGTATTTTCAATTCTTTAAAAAAAAAAACTCCGACTTAGCCAGGCACCAGTGGTTCCTGCCTATAATCCTAGGTTGAGATCTGAGGATCACAGTGAAGGATAGTCTGGGTAGGAAAGTCCTTGAGACTCTTATCTCTAACTAACCACTCAAAAACCAGAAGTGGAGATGTGGCTCAAAGTGAGAGAGTGCTAGTCTGGAGCAAAAGAGCTCAGGGACAGAGTGCAGGCTCCGAGTTCAAGCCCTACAACTAACCCCTGCCCCCCAAAAAAAATTTGTCTTAGGGGTTGGAGGCATTGTTCAATTGGTAGAGCACTAGCCAATGAATGAAAGTGTCAGGAACTGAGTTCGAGTCCTAGTCTTAGACAAAAACAAAACGTTGTGCTAAGCCTATTCTCTGCTGCACATACCATTCTATTTTTTTGTTCATGTGTGAAGCAAAGTATTTGCAAGAACTTTCTATACATTCTCTTTGCAACATCTCTCATCTGTCTTTTCTTTCCTCCCCCCTCATTTCTCCCTTTCCCTGCGCCCCTTCTATCTTGAAGGGGAAGTTTATGGTTAGAGATTGAACCTGGGGCCTAGTGTATGATAGGGAAGTACCGTTCCACTGAGCTACACTCACAGTCCCACTGTCTTTTAAACTCACTCTTAGAAAAAATTGTCCACTTTTTCCTCTCACCACCAGTCAGCTAGCCAAGATCACCATTAAGATCTTCATTGTTAGCTGGGCGCTGGTGGCTCACGCCTGTAATCCTAGCTACTCAGGAGGCTGAGATCTGAGGATCATGGTTCAAAGCCAGCCCGGGCAGGAGAGACCGTGAGACTCCTATCTCCAATAAACCACCAGAAAACCGGAAGTGGCGCTGTGGCTCAAGTGGTAGAGCACTCGCCTTGAGCTGAAGAGCTGAGGGGCAGCGCCCAGGCCCAGAGTTCAAGCCCCACGACCGATAAAAAAAAAAAAAAAAAAAGATCTTCATTGTTTCCCTCCCCCACAGTATAACCCCTGCTTTCACTATATTTGATGTCAGTATAACTTGTGGAGGAGAGGGGGAAAAAACAGTTGTTTAAGGATACAGGTGGACCTGATGCAACAACGAGAAGTATAAGTTGGCATGTCCAAAACGAGCTTTACAACGTCAGTCGGTGGGGGGGGGGAAGGGGGGGAGGAGAAGGGTTGGGATTGGGGGGGAGGGGGGAGGCTGGGAAGGGATGTGAAGGGTAAACCAAAGGAGGAGGCTGCAATGCTTGGTAAGAAATGTACACATTATCCTGCCCATGTAATTGTAACCCCTCTGTACAGTATGTTCACAAATAAAAAATAAATTAATTAATTAAAAAAAAAGATCTTCATTGTTAAATTCAACGGTGAATTCTTAATCCTCATCTTAACTTGATTTTATCAACAGAATAAGTCCAGACTGAAACTGTGTGGGCTTCCAAGACAGCTTAAGACCTCCTAGCTGTCCTTCTTTGCTAATATGATGCTGAATCCTCCTCTCCTTGCCAACCACTAAAATTAGGAGTACAAGTCTGCAGAAATAACCACAAAGGATCTTCTCTGTCTGCATTTACTCCTTGGACAGCCTCATCTAAGCTCATAAAGATCATCTGAAATGATTGTCAATATTGTTTCTCTAGCACAGAAACCTTTCCCAGAATCCAGCTTTGAATTAAATGTCTACAAATCCCTACACGGACATCTTCACTAGTCATCGGCAAGCCTACTTGTCCTGCCATCAGTACAGGCATGTGCACCTGCACACACTTGCACACATGTGCCAACACGTACAAACTATAATCCTAGTTAAGAGGCTGAGATCTGGGAATCAAGATTAGAAGCCAGCCCTCCCAGACAAACCAGTAAGACTCTAATCTTTGATTAACTAGCAAAAAGTGGAGGTTAAGATGTGGATCAAGTGGTAGAGTACTAGCTGTGACTAAAAAAGCCAACCAAGTGCACAAGGTCAGAGTTTAAACCCCAGTGCAAGCGCCAAAAAAGAAAAAGGGAAAAAAAAAGCTAATGCTGAAATCAACATAAGCCATCAAACACTAACTCTATTAGAATTTACACTACTGTGAGAGGCTTAGTTCATCCTTCCCAGCCCCCTAAAAGTAATCTGTCATTGAGAATCATGGAAGCAGGGTTAGGGATTTAGCTCAGTGGAAGAGCACTTGCCTAGCAAGTGCAAGGCCCTGAAGTCAGTCCTCAGCTCTAAAAACAAACAAACAAACCTAACAACAATGATGAAAGCTTTGAGGGGCTGGGAAGGTGGCTCAGTGGTAGAGCGCTTGCCTAACACGCATGAATTCAGCCCTGGGTTCCATTCCTCAGTACCACAGACACAGAAAAGACGGGAAGTGGCGCTGTGGCTCAAATGGTAGAGCTCTAGCCTTGAGCAAAAGCAGCTCAGGGACAGTGCCCAGGCCCTGAGTTCAGGTCCCCACACACACACCCCCAAAAAAATTATGAAAGCTTTGAAATGTGTATTGAGTCCTGACACTTACTCAAAACATATGCATATTTACTATATACATACTTTACAATTTCACCTAATGGAAACAAATTTATGAGTTAAGAAAGTAAGGTGGCAAGCCGGGCACCGGTGGCTCACACCTGTCATCCTAACTACTCAGGAGGCTGAGATCTGAGGATCATGGTTCAAAGCCAGCCCAGGCAGGAAAGTCTGTGAGACTCTTATCTCCAATAAACCACTAGCGCTGTGGCTCAAGTGATAGAGTACTTTCCTTGAGCTGAAGAGCTGAAGGACAGAGCCCAGGCCCAGAGTTCAAGCCCCACAACCAACCAAAAAATGAAGAGAAAAAAAAAGTAAGGTGTAAACATTACTAACAGAGATGAATTGTGGTTATTTTTGTCACCTTGAATAAATTTCCCCCTAATCAAAGAAGGACTTAGGAACTCAGATAAATATCATAGAATTTATTCATAAAACGATGAAATAATGTGAGGGGACATCTGCGTCCCTGACAGTTTGGTAGTATTGTGGTTCCTTCTCCTTCCTTTCTGGAATACCAGTTGGGTTTCCTGTTTTGAAGACAGGGGCCTGGGCCTATATAACAGAAGCTGGCCTCACACTTAACTCTCCCATTGTGCAGTACCAGAATTCAGGAGACATGGCAGAATGGTAGTCTGTTCAAGGCCAGTCTGAGCTACAAACAATTATGAGATCCTAAACAAAATTACAAGAAAAACTGGCACTGCAAGGCAATTTGGGAAGTCCTTTAATTTTCATTAATAAAGAGTGCTGGATTAGGGCTGGGAAGGTGGCTCAGTGGTAGAGCGCTTGCCTTGCATGCTCGAGGCCCTGGGTTCGATTCCTCAGCACCACATAAGCAAAAAGAAAAAAGCCGGAAGTGGCACTGTGGCTCAAGTGGTAGAGTGCTAGCCTTGAGCTGAAGAGCTGAGGGACAGCACCCAGGCCCAGAGTTCAAGCCCCACGACCGGACCCAAAAAAAAAATTAAAAAAAAAAAAAAAAAAAGAGTGCTGGATTGGAAGCGGCGCTGTAGCTCAAGTGGTAGAGCACTCGCCTTGAGCTGAAGAGCTGAGGGACAGCGCCCAGGCCCAGAGTTCAAGCCCCATGACTGACCAAAAAAAGAGTGCTGGATTATATATTCATTTGGAAAAAAAAAAAGTAAAAATTGACTTAATACTACCAGGGGTAAGGAATGCCTGGCCCACAGGACATAAAAGGTCCAAAAAAAAAAAGCCGGGCGCTGGTGGCTCACGCCTGTAATCCTAGCTATTCAGGAGGCTGAGATCTGAGGATTATGGTTCAAAGCCAGCCCGGGCAGGAAAGACCCTGAGACTCCTATCTCCAATAAACCACCAGAAAACCTAGAAGTGGCCTGGTGGCTCAAGTGGTAGAGCGCTCGCCTTGAGCTGAAGAGCTGAGGGACAGCACCCAGGCCCAGAGTTCAAGCCCCATGACCGACCAAAAAAAAAAAGGTCCAAAAAAAAAGTATTTGGTTCATGATGAGAAAGACACATATGTTTATTGTCAGCTGCCTTCAGACATCTTGGAGGTTGGGTTTTTTTTTTATACTAGTAATTTTGTATGGCCCAGAAGTGATGCTATAAATATCCAAATGGCACTTGGCAGAAGTGATGCTATAAATATCCAAATGGCACTTGCTTAACATCCATAAAAATCAATATATTTAGATATGATGAACATATCTACATGAGCGACTAAAGCTTTTATGATATAGTTGACCTCCAAGTAAAAAAGATTTTTTAAAAAAAGGACCCAAATATCACTAAGCATAAAAGAAAAAACTGGTTGCCATATAAGAACTCTTCTGCACCAGAAGGTATCATTTAGAAAAATCACTAAAGGGCTGGGACTGTGGCCCGTGGTAGAGTGCTTGCCTATCATGCATGAAGCCCTGGGTTCTATTCCTCAGGATCACATACACAGAAAAAGCCAGAAGTGGTGCTATGGCTCAAGTGGTAGAATGCTAACCTTGAGCACAAGGTCAGGGCACAGTGGGCTGAGTTCAAGCCCTAGGACTGGCAAAAAGGAAAAAAAAAAAAAAAGCACTATAAGCAAGCTACAGGACAGAAGATAATAACCCATTTAACAAAGAACTTATATTCAGAACAAAACAAAAAGTTCCCATGAAATAAGAGATAGACCATCCAACTAAAACATAATTAAGTCACAAGAACAATCACTTCGCATAACAGAGCATGAAAATGTCTAACACTGATGTGCTCAACCTTTTTAGTAGACAGGAAAAATGTAGCTGAAAATCAGTAAATTAAAACATACTTAAGCTGGATGCTAATGGCTCACACCTGTAATCCTAGCAACTCACGAAGCTGAAATCTGAGGTTCAAGGTGTGAAGCCAAACTGGGCAGACATATTGAAAGATTCCAATTAATCAGCAAAAATCTGGAAGCAGAGGTGTGACTCAAATGATAGAACTCTTGTATGAAGCCTAAATAAATCCCTAACCAAACCCACAGACATAGACCCTAATCCTGAATTATAAACTTAAGTCCCCAATTTTCATATGTGAACTACGGTTCCAAATAGTGGAGCAGTTTATATAGATCAATGAAACAATTAAAATAAAAGCTGGGGTTTAATAGTTATTATTGGCTTTGGTGTTTTAGTATTTTAATACTCATAAATCCATTTCACTTTACCAGAAAACAAAAATTATACAGAAAGTGTTGTCTTAGAGTTGACGTTAACATTAAGAATTAAATAATAATCAAACACAACAGGAAGAGAAATAGAGGGCCAACCACCATCTGTGGAATGAGGAAAGTAAACAGACAAAAGTCAAGAAAGGTGGCATGGGAAGCAGCACCTAGACCTTGTTCATGAATGTATGAAACTGAAGCAAATTAATTCAATAGTGAAGAGTGTTCCAACAAATTAAATTTGGCAGTTTGTCTCCAGCAGAGCCCCTGGAGACCATCCTGACCCAGATCCGATGTTGTTCAGAAAGATCTGTCAGACTATCAGAGCTCAATAACACTGACAATTAAAATGATCCAACTTGTTTTTGAGTTCATTCCAGGTTTTCTAATCAATTGTCACAGTATAATCTATTACCAAAACAAATAGGTCTTCCTACAAAAGAAGAATGCAGCAATTGGCCAACACAGCTTTCATTTGAAAGTTAATTTCCCCTAATTGATACCTCAAACTTTTAAGTCATCTGATTGGATGAAAATATTTCTGTGGGGAGGGGGTGGGGGTCCCTATCATCCTAACTATTCAGGAGGCTGAGATCTGAAGATCGAGATTTGAGGCCAGCCTGGGCAAGAAACTCTTGTGACTCTTACCTCCAATAAACTACTCAAAAAAAGGGAAGAAAAAAAAGGCAGAAGTAGAGCTGTAACTCAAGTGGTAGAGCACCCACCTTGAGCAAAAGCAGCTCATGGACAGTGCTCGGGCCGAGTTCAAGCCCCAGGACCAGGGGAAAAAAAAAGAAAAAGAAAGGAAGGAAGGAAAGAAGGAAGGACAGACGGACAGAAAGAAAGAAAGAAAGAAAGAAAGAAAGAAAGAAAGAAAGAAAGAAAGAAAGAAAGAAAGAAAGAAAGAAAATATTTTCTAAGCATCATCAATTCTAAAATCCCAAGTCTGGTACCTAGTCCATCAATTCCAAAGTATGTTTTTTTTTTTTTTGGTCGGTTGGGGGGCTTGAACTCTGGGCCTGGGCGCTGTCCCTCAGCACTTCAGCTCAAAGCAAGCGCTCTACCACTTGAGCTACAGCGCCACTTCCGGTTTTCTGGTGGTTTATTGGAGATAGGAGTCTCACGGTCTCTCCTGCCCGGGCTGGCTTTGAACCGCGATCCTCAGATCTCAGCCTCCTGAGTAGCTAGGATTACAGGCGTGAGCCACCAGCGCCCGGCCCAAAGTATGTTTTAGAAAAAAAAAAATTGAAACTTGTATTTTGTTTTTTTGAATGAATGCTGTTGAGAACTCTTCACACAAATATATGCCCTAAAGAGAAAAGTGGTTATATTAATATCTGAGTTAACAGGGAATGGCTGTATTAACTCATTTGCTAGCCAACAAGCAGAGATGCAGAAGGCATTCTTACTTTTCTCCAATACAAGTGAGGCAGTAAGGTTAAAGTGATTTACAAAAGGACAGGCTGCTAAAAAATAAGACTAATCTGAATTACAATCCAGGTCATTGATCCAGATAAAGCAGTTCCTTGTTTAAACACACAGCAAGTATCCAAAAGCTCAATTTAAAAAAAAAAAAAAAATGAGCCAGGTGCTGGTGGCTCTCACCTGTAATCCTAGCTAGTCAGGAGGCTAATATCTGAGGATTGCAGTTCAAAGCCAGCCAGGAAAGTCCATGGGACTCTTACCTCCAATAAACCATTAGAAAACTGGAAGTGGTGCTGTGGCTCAAGTGGTAGAGCACTCAACTTGAGCTGAAGAGCACAGGGACAATGCCCAAGCCCAGAGTTCAAGCCCCACAACCAACAAAAAAAGAAAGAAAGAAAGAAAGGGAAAAAAGATACTTTAAAACCAAAAAATCTCAAATTTCTACCAGGTAAACTGATCATTTTATCTAGTTGTATGCAGAAACAGAGAAAGACCTCCAATAAAATAATAAATTGTATAAACAAGGAATTAGAACAGACTGCAATAGGGAAAAGGAGAGAAGCAGAAAGTCTATCAACAGGAAATAATACTGAAATTCAGATAGTTCCACTTGGAAGTAATTTTTTATACAGAAAAGCAAACAAGTACGTTCCTTTAGAATCTTGTTAGAAAAGTTAATTCTTTTGTACTCTTCAGCAAAAGAAATAGAATTACTTCGAGGTAGAAATAATTAAAGTAAGTGATTAGGTTCTATTACAAATTTTTTTAAAATCTTAAAGATTTTGTATTGGACAGAGGTATAAATTGTTTTTAAGAACTACATTATGTGCCAGACACCAGTGGCTCAAGCCTGTAATCTCAGGAGACTGAGTAGGAGGATCATGGTTCAAAGCCAACCTGGGCAGGTAAAGTCTGTGAGACTTGTATCTCCATTTAACCACCAGAAAATCGAAAGTGGCGCTGTGGCACAAGTGGTCCAACTGTTATGTCAAGATTCAGGGTAGGGCTGGGAAGGTGGCTCAGTGGTAGAGCACTTGCCTCGCATGCATGAGGCCCTGGGTTCGATTCCTCAGCACCACATAAGCAAAAAAGAAAAAAGAAAAAAGCTGGAAGTGGCGCTGTGGCTCAAGTGGTAGAGCGCTAGCCTTGAGCTGAAGAACTGAGGGACAGCGCCTAGCCCCAGAATTCAGGCCCCACGACCGGACCCAAAAAAAAAAAAAAAGATTCAGAGTAATTGGCGGAAACCCAGGGGACTTGACAACAGGGTGCAGAGGAGATCCAAGAGTCAGATCTTGATGCCCAACATTGGTTATGGAAGCAACAAGAAAACAAAGCACCTGCTGCCCAGTAGATTCCAGAAGTTCCAGGTCTACAACGTCAAGGAGCTGGAAGTGCAACAAGTCTTATTGTGCTGAGATCACCCACAATGTTTCCTTTAAGAACCGAAAAGCCATCGTGGAACGAGCAACCCAGCTGGCCATCAGAGTCACCAATCCCAATGCCAGGCTGCGCAGTGAAGAAAAATAGATGGCTCGCGTACACCTTTTATTTGTGCTTAAATAAACCACAGAAACTGCACAAAAAAAAAAAAAAGACTTTCCCTACGCTGAAAACAAAACTATTTTAAGAATTAAGCTACTACAGAAAAACTATTTTATACTAGAATTAGTTCATAGTACACACAAGAAAAATACCACAGAGACATGATTCCAATTTTCTTCAAAATGTATACTTTAGTCTGCTGTGTACCTCCAACAGATGGACATGGTCAATGTCAGGGTGATCTTTATTTGGTCTCATTTCAATCTCTTTTTACATCTTCCAGAAATAAAACAATTAATACTTAAGTATAAGCTCCTTGGCACACAGATGAACTCAACTACTAGAGAAAATGGGGTAAGGAAGCTACAGAAGAGTGTGGGGTTTTTTCCTTTATATATGTTTTATTATAAAGATACTACGTACTGAGGGGTTACAGTTACAAGAGCAAGGTAATGAGTCCATTTCCTACCAAGCATTGTTACACCCTCCTTTGTTTTTCCTCTACCATCACTTTCCTCTCCACCTCCCTCAACTCCTCCCCCCCACCACCACCACACACACAAGAGTGTTTTTAAAGTAACTGCTATGAGTAAAGGAGAGGATAGAAGAAAAAAAAAAGACTACTGGGTAATGCAGAAGAGTCCAATTAAGAGAGAGAAGAGCACAAATATTTAGTAGCTCCAGTCTGCAAGGTTTCTGTCTTGCTCCAGCTGTGCTCAGCAGGTCAGGGCCAAGTCAGAAAGATAAACTGATCTATATTTGCGTTTGGTTAGGCAGATGCAATGGAGACAAAATTGCAAAGCAGTGGAATGTATTTCTAGAGGTAAATAAGGTTCTGTCTAGATACAAAAATATACTGCAAGAGGGGATGATACTTGAGACAAACATGTCAAAAGTCTTTTGCCTAGCATAACAGAGCGTACGTAGCACATTGCTGAATAGAGCTCTACTATGTAAGATGGTCAAATGTCTATGTTGAAAGAAAATTTTTAAAAATCTCAAGATATATAAAATATCATGACTAGGTCTTCTACTGAAAAATATCATTTATTATTTTTGAAGATAATGTTCCTGGCTGACAGTCAAATTTCCATTTTTAAGGATTTCCTTGAAATAGGTTCCAATTCCTTAGAAAGGTTCCAAATAGAAATAATCAAATGCATTAAGTATTATAATTGCAAATCTAGATGTTACTCAACATTTCTATGTAATTCCAGTATTTTTCCAATATTTTGAATCAGAGGTTTCCAATTTCTTAATGAACCTTTAACAAGAATTTTACTATAAGCACATTAGTCACCATATGGTACCTTTTAAAACGCAAAAATTAGGCCCGGCGCTGGTGGTTCACAGTTGTAATCCTAGCTACTCAGGAGGCTGAGATCTGAGGATTACAGTTCAAACAAGGCCAGCCTGGGGAAGGAAAATCCATGAGACTCTTATCCCCAATTAACCACCAGAAAACCAGAAGTGGTGTATGGTGTACATTGCTCGCAAAGAGCTGAAGACCTCAGAGACAGCACCCAGGCCCAGAGTTCAAGCCCCAAGACCAAAAAAAAAAAAAAAAAGCATAAATTAAAACTGGATGTGGTAGTATACTCCCGTAATTCCAGCAACTAAGGAGACAGAAGTTGGAGCTAGAGGAAGCTGAAGGTAATACCAAGACCCTGTTTCAAAGCCAAGTCTTCAGGCTTAAACTCAGGGCCTGGGCTCTGTCCCTGACTCCCTTACCCACCCCCTAAAAGCCAGTGCTCTACCACTTGGGCCACAGCTCCATTTCCAGCTTTTGGGTGATGAAGTGGCAATAAGAGTCTCACTGGTTTTCCCGCCCAGGCTGGCTTCCAACCACAATCCTCAGATCTCAGTCTCCTGAGTAGCTAGGGAGCCATAGGCATTAAGCCACTGGCACCTAACTCAAAACCAAAATGTAAATACAAAGGCTAGCTGGGGATGTACTCAAGTAGTAAAGTACTTGCTTACTTGTAGAGTATATAAAAGGCAGGCTGGGAAGGTGGCACAGTGGTAGAGCACTTGCCTTGCATGCCTGAGGCCCTGGGTTCCATTCCCCAGCACCACATAAGCAAAAAGAAAAAAGCTGGAAGTGGGGCTATGCCTCAAGTGGTAGAGCGCTAGCCTTGAGCTGAAGAGCTGAGGGACAGCGCCCAGGCCCAGAGTTCAGGCCCCACAACCGGACCCATAAAAGGCCCCCAATTCAATCCCAAGCAGCATTAAAAAAAAAAAAAAGAGGTAAGAATTAGAAAAACAAATTATATGTGCATATATGTTTAAATTAAAGGTGTATGACAAAATGATTATCCCTATTTCTCTCTAGGTTCACCAAATATACTTAACTGAGTTATCTGCACAGTTGGTCCCATGTGTGTTGAACTTAACTACCTTTAAAATGTATTTTTAAATATTACTCTATCAATGTTATTCTTTACTATATACAAAAAAGATATAAAAATTGAGGTTAGCAAATCAGATATTCATTACCACTAGTAATAATCCCAATTCCATGTTTTCCCGAAGAGCAACAATAAAGTGACTGATGGGATGTAAGGTTAGCCATACGCAGAAGCTGTGTTTTGCTACTGAAATACAAGCAAAAGGGCACCTGGTCACATGTTAAGCAATGCAAACCAAAGGAGAAGGAACTACCAAATACATGACAACTGATAAAAGATTTCAAAGCACTGAATGTGACCAATTATAGACTGCACACAGTACTACGGCCACAAGGTACATGTTTTCTTCTACTTAGTGTTGAGTCTTCTATCCAGTTTTCTAGTAAAGGCAACTCACATTCATTCACTTAAGTAAGATTTTAATAATCACCACACCTCATTCCTGTTCTTCCCCTCAGTGGGCCATTTTAGAACAGGGTCGCCATTCACTCAAATCGTTAGTCAGAAAACTTGACACAGCTTTTCTAATTTGTGACAGGGATTAATCTTGCTTGTCAAAGACTGAACTGAGAAGCACCTCTGGATGTGTCTATAAGGATGTTTCCAAATTAATTGAAGACTAATTTAAGATTAAGTAAAGAGGGGAAAACCCTGCCCTAAAGATGTAAGGTCCCATCCCACAGGCTGAGGCCCAGGTGGGATAAAAGAGGAGGGCAAAGGAGAAAGCTAAAGACTAAAGACATTCTATCTCCCAGTTTCCTGGCTGCTTTAAGGTCAGCTGTTCTGAACCCCACACCATCCCTTCCTTGATAGACTGCTTCCTATAACCTAAATAAAATTAACCTTTGCCTCCTTAAATCGTTCTTCTCCAGCCAGGCACTGGTGGCTCATGCCTACTAGCTACTAGGAGGCTGAGATCCAAGGATCAAGGTTTGAAGCCAACCAGAGCAAGAAAAGTCTGTGGAACTCTTTTTTATTTTTTTGGGTCCGGTTGTGGGGCCTGAACTCTGGGTCTGGGCGCTGTCCCTCAGCTCTTCAGCTCAAGGCTAGTGCTCTACCACTTGAGCCATAGCGCCACTTCCGGCTTTTTTCTTTTGCTTATGTGGTGCTGAGGAATCAAACCCAGGGTCTCAGGCATGCAAGGCAAGTGCTCTACCACCGAGCCACCTTCCCAGCCCCGTCTGTGGAATTCTTATCTCCAATTAACCACAAAAAGCTAGGGTGGAGCTGTGGTTCCAGTGCTAAAGGCTAACCTTGAGCACAAACACTCTGGGACAGCACCCAGGCCCAGAGTTTAAGCCCTAGGAATGGGGGAAAGTGCGAAGTTTCTCTCAGGCATTTGAACACATCTCCAAAGCACAGATGAGTTCTCATTATTAACTCTATTACAATCATTTTATGTCACTAGCATTCCATTGTCATCTAACTCTCCTTATTTACATTCTATCCCCATTTACTTACTCTAGTATTTCACAATCAGATACAGTATTAGCAGTCCTGACACTACAGCGACTTTGAGCAGTTGGTTCTTTGTTCTAGGAAGCTAGACAACAAACTGTTTAGGTGCACGGTTGATCTCTATTCAGAAATACAGTTTTGCATCATCATTCCAAGTTCTGACAAATATATCTGTAGACATTACCAAACACCCTTCTCCCCCCGAAGCAAAATTTCCATCAGTTAAGAACCACTGAACTAGAATTTGATTTCTTGTTTGCTTTGTTGTTTGTTTGAGGAGCAAACAAACCTAGGACTTCACTCATGCTAGGGAAGCATGCTATACTCCCCCTAAAAGCGTATTTTTTTAATAACAACAACAAAAAGTCCTCTGTTAAAATCTCAACAGTTTTTCATTTCATTTAGGGGGAAAAAAAAATCTGCCCTCCTTGAAGTCTTATCTATCCCAAATAAACTCTACATAATCTAGTCTTTGCCTATTTCTCTAACCTCATGTAATGGCAATATACTCTTATTGTATTTACCCTCTGCAGTAAATCCAGCTTTCTCTCAGACCCTAGGACACCACAGCTTTCTGCTATAGGTTTTTTTGTCTTTGCTATTCCCTGTGCCTAAACCAGTCTGCATGTCTCAGCTTAAATTTCACACCCTCACAGATGACTTTCCTGGTCCCCTTCTAATGGGTGTCTCTCATCATTTCCCCGCACAATTCCTCACTTAATCTTTTCATAGTACCTGTTTCTCCCTCAGTTGAGGACAAATTATTTGCCTTATTTTCTAGTGGTAAAAGTTAAATGGAAAAAACTAATTGAGAGTGAGTTATCAGTGATCACCTCAGCACCATCATCATATTATTCCCCACCTGTATTTGTGATTATTCTCACCTTTGAGGAAGGGGGTGAGGAGGAAGAAAGAGGAAAGGAGAAGCTTCACAAGGTATTTGTCTATAAAATAGCTTTGCCAATATCCTATTCTCTAAAGGGATGTGTGCAAATTAAGTAACATGTAATCAATCTAAAGCAATTGAAAGGTTTAATAAACAGCTATATCTGACAATAATGGCTATGTTTTTTGTTTTGTTTTGTATTGTTTTTGGTCAGTTGTGGAGCTTGAATTCTGGGTTTGGGTGCTGTTCCTGCACTCTTAGCTCAAGGTGGGCGCTCTACCACTGGAGTCACGGCACCACTTCCGGTTTTCTAGAAAGTGCTTTATTGGAGATAAGTCTCATGGACTTTCCTGCCTGGACTGGCTTTGAATACTGATCTTCAGATCTCAGCCTCCTGAGCAGCTGGATTACAGACAGGAGTGAGTCACCAGCGCCTGGCTGGCTATGTATTTTAAAGCACCAAGCACAATGCTTCTAGCAGATACTTGAGAAACGATAGCTTGCTCCTTCTAATCTTGCTTTAAAAAACAAAAACTCAGAACCCCATTCTTGCCAGGAAGGTGCTCTACCATTTGAATCTGCCAGTCCCTGTTTGTGTTGGTTATTTTTCCAAGTTAGGGTCTCACTTTATGCTCAGCTGGCCTGGACTACAATCCTATTTGTGGTTACTTGCATCACCAGGATGACAAGCAGCTCTACCACATCCAACCATTGTTCATTGTTCTTCTCCCTTGGCTTGGGGTGATTGGCACGTACCACAACACCCACCCAGAGGTGAAGATTCCATTTCACAACCCTTTTTATTCCCCCTCAAGCAGCCATCTCCCCCGGCCCCCCACTTTCAATCTCATTTCATCAACTTGGCCTGAATACAGTTAAAAACAGAACTCTGAGAGATACTTTTCTTTTCCCCTTGTGTGGTTCCTGGAACATACCACACGACGGTAACACAAGTTAGTTATTCAAATGCATGGCCCCTTGGTATGTGAGGAGGACTGGTGCCAGCATCTCCGCTCCTTCAACGGCTACTCGAGCCCTTATACTCAATAAGATCATTGCTCATACCCTAAACACACATTTATACATTTTAAATCAACTCATAATAATACAATCTAAAAGGTATATAATTATACCGTTTTTAAAGGATTTCTGGCAATTAAAAAAAATACATACAGGTTCGGTACAGCCAGAATAGTGTATTTTTGGTGTCCAAAAATAGAACCAATTTGTAGTTGATTAGATCCACAGGTGAAAAACCAAGGAGTTGAGAGCTGAGAATTGAAGTTCAAAGACAGCCTGGGCAGTTAGCCAGCAAAAAGCCAGAGGTGGAGCTGAGGCTCAAGTGGTAGAGCACCAGCCTTAAGTGGAAAAGCTCAGGGACAGTGACCAAGCCCTAAGCCCCAGTAAAAGGAAGGGGGGAAAATAACCAAAGCCAATTCATCACAATGACCTCAGAATTACATTTCAGTTTAATTCAGTAAGTAAAATAAGCATATTATAATTCAATTTTTAGAACTAAGTCTAAATTAGTCTCCAGGGAAAATAATAAATTATTTAATAGTATCAGTGCTTGTCATTTAAAGTAGCCACTATGTCTATAAAAGTTGACTTCTAGAGGCTAGGAATGTGGCTTAGTAGTAGAGTGCTTACCTAGCATGCATGAAGCCCTGGGTTTGATTCCTCAGTACCACATACACAGAAAAAGCCGGAAGTAGTTCTGTGGCTCAAGTGGTAGAGTACTAGCCTTGAGACAAAGAAGCTCAGGGACAGCGCCTAGGCCATGCCTGACTGGCAATAAATAAATAAATAGACTTGTAGAAAATAAAGTATTAAGGTGAGCACCAGTGTCTCATGCCTGTCATCCTTAGCTACTCAGG
Organism: Dipodomys ordii; assembly: GCF_000151885.1. Taxonomy (NCBI): domain Eukaryota; kingdom Metazoa; phylum Chordata; class Mammalia; order Rodentia; family Heteromyidae; genus Dipodomys; species Dipodomys ordii. The sequence continues at coordinate 822,276 of NW_012267409.1, forward strand.
AGGCTGAGATCTGAGGACAAGGTTCAAAGCCAGCCATGGCAGGAAAGTCCGTGAAACTTATCTCCAATAAACCACCAGAAAACCGGCAGTGGCGCTGCAGCTCAATTGGTAGAGTGCTCACCTTGAGCTGAAGAGCTCAGGGACAACGTCCAGGCCCAGAGTTCAAGCCCCACAACAAGAAAGAAAGAAAGAAAGAAAGAAAGAAAGAAAGAAAGAAAGAAAGAAAGAAAGAAAGAAAGAAAGAAAGAA